>NC_133419.1:46680833-46984166 GCF_049350105.2 Macaca mulatta | reverse complement strand
CCACTATTATTGTGTTGCTGTCTATCTTGTTTCTTAGGTTTATTAGTAAATGTTTTATAAATTTGGGAGCTCCAGTGTTAGGTGCATATATGTTTAGGACTGTGATATTTTCCTGTTGGAAGAGCCCTTGACCATTATATAATGTCCCTCTTTGTCTCTTTTAACCACTGTTGTTTTAAAGTTTGTTTCGTCTAATATAAGAATCGCTACCCCAGCTCGCTTTTGGTGTCCATTTGCATGAAATGCCTTTTTCCACCCCTTTAAGTTTATGTGAGTCCTTGTATGTTAGGTGAGTCTCCTGAAGACAGGAGATAGTTGGTTGGTTAGTTCTTATCCATTCTGCAGTTCTGTATCTTTTAAGTGGAGTATTTAGGCCATTTACATTCAGTGTTAGTATTGAAATGCGAGATACCATTGTATTCATCGTGCTTTTCATTGCCTGTGTACTTTGGGTTTTTGTTTGTTTGTTTTTGCATTTTAACTTGTGTTTTTGTTTTATAGGTCCTGTGTGATTTATGCTTTAAGGAAGTTCTGGGCCGGGCTCAGTGGTTTATGCCTGTAATCCCAGCATCTTGGGAGGCCATGGTGGGCGGATCACCTGAGGTCAGGAGTTCAAGACCAGCCTGCCCAACATAGTGAAACCCTGTCTCTACTAAAAATGCAAAAATTAGCTGGGCTTGGTGGTAGGCACCTGTAGTTCCAGCTACTCGGTAGGCTGAGGCAGGAGAATTGTTTGAACCTGGGAGGCAGAGGTTGCCGCGAGCTGAGATCATGCCACTGCACTCCAGCCTGGGCGACAGAGTGAGACTCATCTCAAAAAAAGGAAAGAAATAAATTAAAAAAAAAAAAAAAGAGGTTCTGTTTTGATGTGTTTCCAGGATTTGTTTCAAGATTTAGAGCTCCATTTAGCAGTTCTTATAGTGGTGGCTTGGTAGTGGCAAATTCTCTCAGCATTTGTTTGTCTGAAAATGACTGTATCTTTCCTTCATATATGATTCTTAGTTTCACTGGATACAACATTCTTGGCTGATAATTGTTTTGTTTGAGGAGGCTGAAGATAGGGCCCCAATCCCTTCTAGGTTGTAGGGTTTCTGCTGAGAAATCTGCTGTTAATTTGATAGGTTTTCCTTTATAGGTTACCTGGTACTTCTGTCTCACAGCTCTTAAGATTCTTTCCAAGGCCGGGCGCGGTGGCTCAAGCCTGTAATCCCAGCACTTTGGGAGGCCGAGACGGGCGGATCACGAGGTCAGGAGATCGAGACCATCCTGGCTAACACGGTGAAACCCCGTCTCTACTAAAAAATACAAAAAACTAGCTGGGCGAGGTGGCAGGCGCCTGTAGTCCTAGCTACTCGGGAGGCTGAGGCAGGAGAATGGCGTGAACCCGGGAGGCGGAGCTTGCAGTGAGCTGAGATCCGGCCACTGAACTCCAGCCTGGGCGGCAGAGCGAGACTCCGTCTCAAAAAAAAAAAAAAAAAGATTCTTTCCTTTGTCTTAACTTTGGGTAACCTAATGACAGTGTGCTAAGCAAAGATCTTTTTGTGATGAATTTCCCAGGTGTTCTTTGTGCTTCTTGTATTTGCATGTCTAGGTCTCTAGCAAGGCTGGGGTGGTTTTCCTTGATTATCTCCCCAAATACCAAATATGTTTTCTAAGCTTTTAGAATTGTCTTCTTCCTCAGGAACACTGATTATTCTTAGGTTTGGTTGTTTATCATAATCCCAGACGTCTTGGAGGCTTTGTTCATACCTTCTTATTCTTTTTTTTTGTCTTTGTTGGATTGGGTTAATTTGAAGACCTTGTATTCGAGCTCTGAATTTCTTTCTTCTACTTGTTCAATTCTATTGCTGAGACGTTCCAGAGCATTTCACAAATCTAAAAGTGTGTCCAGAGTTTCCTGAATTTTTGATTGTTTTTTCTTTAAGCTACTTATTTAGGTGACTATTTCTCCCTTCACTTCTTGTATCATTTTTTGGATTTCCTTGCATTGGGCTTCACCTTTCTCTGGTCCCTCCCTGATGAGCTTAATAGCTAACCTCCTGAATTATTTTTCAGGTAAACCAGGGATTTCTTCTTGGTTTGGATCCATTTCTGTTGAACTAGTGTGATTTTTGGGGGGATGTTGACGAATCTTATTTTGTTACATTACCAAAGTTGCTTTTCTGGTTCCTTCTTAGCCTCACAAGTAGCTGGGAATGTGAGTGTGTGCCACCATGTCTGGCTAATTTTTGTATTTTTTGGTAGAGACTGTTTCACCATGTTGGCCAGGCTGGTTTCAAAGTCTTGGCCTCAGGTGATCCACCCACCTAAGCCTCCTAAAGTGCCGGGATTACAGGCATGAGCCCCCATACCTGGCCAGTGATTTGCTTCACTTTGTAGTAAATCTGTATTTGACTCTAAAACAATTCATCTATCTGTTCAGGAAAAAAATTTTTTTTAAGTTACACTGAATCTTTTTCTAACATGAAATTTTTCTTCTTAGTGGATATTTTGACATATATAGTCTGGAAGATAAGTGGCTTGCCTATAACTCGTGTAATTGGAAGTGGTTGTAATTTAGACTCTGCCCGTTTCCGTTACTTAATTGGAGAAAAGTTGGGTGTCCACTCCACAAGCTGCCATGGTTGGATTATTGGAGAACATGGTGATTCTAGCGGTAAGTATAAATCTATTATTATTATGTGACTACCCTTCTTATCTCTAATAATGCTTATTTCCTTTAAAGTTTTTTTTTCCTGATATTAATATAGTTGTATAAGTTTCATTTTGTTGGTACTTTCCTGGTGTAACTTTTACTGTTCCTTTACTTTCAATCTTTTGCATCATTGATTTAGCTATCTTTCATAAAATAGTCCACAAAACATATAGCTGTTTTAAAGTCAATATGAGTGTTTCTCTTATCTGTAATACATTTTTATTTATTGTGTTTTTTTAAAACAGCTTTATTAAGACATAATTCATGATATGGTTTGGATCTGTGTCCCTGCCCAAATCTCATGTTGAATTGTAATCTCCAGTGTGGGAGCTGGGGCCTGGTGGGAGGTGGTTGGATCATGGAGGCAGGTTCTCATGGTTTAACACCATCCAACTTGGTACTGTTTTCACAATAGTGAGTTCTCGTGAGGTCTGGTCGTTTAAAAGTGTGTGGCACCACCCCCCTCTCTCCCTCCTTCTCCTGCTGTAGCCATATAAGACACTCCTGCTTCCCCTTCACCTTCTTCCGTGATTGAAAGTTTCCTGAGACCTCCCAGGAAGCCAAACAGATGCCAGCATTGTGCTTCCTGTACAGCTTGCAGAACTGTGAGCCAGTTAAATCTCTTTTCTTTGTAAGTTGCCCAGTCTTAGGTATTTCTTTTTTTTTTTTTTTTTTTTTTTTTTGGAGACGGAGTCTCGCTCTGTCGCCCAGGCTGGAGTGCAGTGGCCGGATCTCAGCTCACTGCAAGCTCCGCCTCCCGGGTCTACGCCATTCTCCTGCCTCAGCCTCCCGAGTAGCTGGGACTACAGGCGCCCGCCACCTCGCCCGGCTAGTTTTTTGTATTTTTTAGTAGAGACGGGGTTTCACCGTGTTAGCCAGGATGGTCTCGATCTCCTGACCTCGTGATCCGCCCGTCTCGGCCTCCCAAAGTGCTGGGATTACAGGCTTGAGCCACCGCGCCCGGCCTAGGTATTTCTTTATAGCAATGTGAGAATGGACTAATACAATTCACATACCATAAAATTCAACCAGCAAAATATAGAATTCTTGAGTTTCTGATATATTCACAGGGTGAATCAGAAATATAGCATCACCACAATCTAAATACAGAATATTTTCATCAGCCCAAAATGAAATCCACATTCTTTCCACTACCCTAGCCCCAGGCAACCACTAATCTACTTTCTCACTCTGTATATTTATTTATTCCAGAGTTTTCATGTAAATGAAATAATATGTGATTTTAACTCTTGAGGCCACACCAACCTCTCTTTTTAAACACTTAGTCTCTGCTACATGGTTAGAACTTTATACTTTTTACAGTGTTCCTTAATTGTGTCATGTGTGTAAATCTTCTTTCCATCATGGCAATAAACCAATTGAGAATAAATACCATTTGTTCAAACATTCATTCATTTATTCAAAACATTTAAAGTGCTCTTTTCTTTGTAATCTAAGACCCATAATGTAACAAATACTTTGATTTGATTTGGACAAATATTTCTTCAACCAGAGCCTTACTTTGACCCTGTTGGCTTGTGGTATTGTCCTAACACAGTTATTTTTCCTGAAGGTCATTAAAACTAATTTTCTCTGGTATATTTTAATTTCTCACATTTAATATTCTATAACTTTATTTTTAGAAAACAGTATATTCTGATTAGTATTAATTTGAACATATTTAGTATTCTGTTTAGCATGATTTTTCTGTTTCCTTTCTCTTTTTCTGCTTTCTATTGGATCTACTTTCTTTAATTTCCTCTAATACTTTGGATTATACACTTACCTTGTAAATGGTTATCTGTAAATTTTTAACATTAATACTTGATCTCAGATGATAAATTTATTTACTGTCCTTTGGGATATACAAAGATCTGTTTTTTTTTGTTTTGTTTTTTTTCTTTTTGAGACAGAGTTTTGCTCTTGTTGCGCAGGCTGGAGTGCAATGACGCGATCTCAGCTCACCGCAACCTTCGCCTCCTGGGTTCAAGCAATTCTCCTGCCTCAGCCTCCTGAGCAGCTGGGATTACAAGCATGTGCCACCACACCCAGCTAATTTTGTATTTTTGGTAGAGACAGGGTTTCTACCAAACATGGAATTCAAACTCCTGATGCAAACCTGACCATGTTGGTCAGGCTGGTCTCGAACTCCTGACCTCAGGTGATCCACCCGCCACAGCTTCCCAAAGTGCTGGGATTACAGGCATGAGCCACTGCGCCGGGTCCCGATAATACAAAGATCTTAGAATGCTTTTAGTTTGATCATCCTCTTTTTTATGATGTTGACACCATCCTCTTTCTGTCATACATGTAATTATTAATTCCTTTTCTGTACCCATACTGTTCTTATATCCCTCAAACTAGTTATAATTATTATTAATAGTTAATACTTGTTTTGATTCAAGTACAGGTTTGCCAGTTGTGTTGCTTATCTTTATTTTCTCCATCTAACTTCTTCACCTGGGTTCAATTTACTTCTTCCTGAACTCTATCCTATTGGTGTGGTTTATATGACTGTTTTAGTCTCACCTTATTCTGGAATGACAGGTTAGTTGGATGTGAGACTCTAGATTGACAGTTATTCCTCCCTGGCTCTTTTTTACTATTGAGAAGTATGGTATTAATTTGGTATTCTTTTCCCTCTAATTGTTTATATTTTATCAGTTCTTTTCTTTGTTTATACTGCATTTGGCATATTGCTTAAAAATATGTATGTTGCTTAAAAATGCCTCCTATACCACACAATTATAAATAAATTCTACTACATATTTTCTAACAACTTTATAATTTTATTTCTTACATTTCCCTCTTTTATGCATTTGAAACCTATTTTTATGTATGGTGTAAGGTGGTGTTTTAGGCCTTTTTTGTGTTGCGGTAAAGAAATACCTGGCCAGGGCCTGGTGCGGTGGCTCACGCCTGTAATCCCAGCACTTTGGGAGGCTGAGGTGGGCGGATCACAAAGTCAGGAGATGGAGACTATCCTGGCTAACACGGTGAAACCCCATCTCTACTAAAAATACAAAAAGTTAGCCGGGCATGGTGGCGGGTGCCTGTAGTCCCAGCTACTCAGGAGGCTGAGGCTGGAGAGAATGGCGTGAACCTGGGAGATGGAGCTTGCAGTGAGCCGAGATCGTGCCACTGCATTCTATCCTGGGCGACAGAGTGAGACTCTGTCTCAAAAAAAAAAAAAAAAAAGAAAGAAAAGAAAGAAAAAGAAATACCTGACAAGGAGTCGTGGCTCATGCCTGTAATCCCAGCACTTTTGGAGGCCAAGGCATGTGGATCACTTGAGGCCAGGAGGTTAAGACCAGCCTGGCCAACATAGCAAAACCCCATCTCTACTAAAAATACAAAAAAAAATCTGGGTGTAGTGACACACACCTGTAATCCCACCTGCTTCGGAGGCTGAAACAGAAGAATCCCTTGAATCTGGGAGGTGGAGGTTGCAGTGAGCCAAGATCAAACCACTACGCTGCAGCCTGGATGAAAAAGACAAAAAAAAAAGAAAAAAGAAATACCTGAGGCTGAGTAATTTGTAAAGAAAAGAGGTTTAATTTAGCTTGTGCTTCTGCAGGTTGTACAGGCATGGCTCCAAGGTATACTCTTGATGAGGGCCTCAGGAAGCTTGCAATCATGGCAGAAAGCAAAGGAGGAGTAGATGTGTCATATGGTGAGGGTGGAAACGAGAGAGAGAGAGGAGGTGCCATACGCTTTTAAACAACCAGATCTCACATGAACTCAGAGTGAAGACTCACTCATCAGCGGGGGATGATGCTAAGCTATTCATGAGGGATCAGCGCCCATGATCAGACACTTCCCACCTCCAACGCTAGGGGTTACATTTCAACATGACATTTGGAGGGGACAAACATCTGAACCATATCAAGTGGCAAACCTAACTTAAAAAGATAACATGGAATTCAAACTCCTGATGCAATATTGGGAAGAAGAGTTTATTTTAACATTTGTATTTTTTAGTGCCCTTATGGAGTGGGGTGAATGTTGCTGGTGTTGCTCTGAAGACTCTGGACCCTAAATTAGGAACAGATTCAGATAAGGAACACTGGAAAAATATCCATAAACAAGTTATTCAAAGGTAATAGTTCCTATTAAGTTTCTTAATGCCTTAATAATCAGTCTTAAGAATACGTATCACAGACAAAAATCAAATAGTTGATCTTTGCCTTTTGTGAGATAAATAACTCCAGTCTTCTGAAAATCACTAAATTCAGACTTATACATAGCTTTCTTTTTGGGGGCATTTGTCAAAAAGAAAAAGTACTTATTATTTCACAACTCATATATTTGAGATATAAAAGCATAGTGATTATGACAGTGGACTTTGGAGCCAGGTTGTCCAGGTTTGAAACCTTCATCATTTATTAGTGATATGATATTGGGAAATTACTTAAAATATCAGAAGTTGTTTACTCATCTTCAAAATGGGGATAATTATAGAACCTACTTTACAGGGCTACTATAGAGAGTAAATAAGTTAGTACTATTTTATGTAAAATGCTAGAACCAGCCAAGAACTTATTAAATGTTCATCATTTGACTAGATGAAACATTAAGCTAATGCAGATGATCAGAAATCAATATGATTTTCTTATAAGTGAAGCATCTAACTCCATATGTATTAGCCTTAACAGCACACAGGATTATTCTTCATGCTTTAGTCAAGAGTCAAGTTACATATTAATAGAAGTTATAGAACTTAAAAATTGGCTGGGTGGGGGGTGGCTCACACCTGTAATTCCAGCACTTTGGGAGGCCAAGGAGGGTGGATCACCTGAGGTCAGGAGTTCGAGACCAGCCTGACCAACATGGTAAAACCCTGTATCTAAAAATACAAAAATTAACTGGGTGTGTTGATGGGTGCCTGTAATCCCAGGTACTTGGGAGGCTGAGGCAGGAGAATCGCTGGAACCCAGGAGGCAGAGGTTGCAGTGAGCCAAGACAGCGCCATTGTGGTCCAGCCTGGGTGACAAGAGTGAAACTCCATCTCAAAAAAAAGAAGTTAAAAATCACTTTTGGATGTTCACAGCTTGGAATATTGAACTTAACAAAAACCACAAGTCTACTATATGTATGCTTATGATAAAACCCTACAAAAATGTGTAAGAGACTGGGCGCGGTGACTCATGCCTATAATCCCAACAATTTGGGAGGCCAAGGTGGGTAGATCACCTGAGGTCAGGAGTTCTAGACCAGCCTGGCCAACATGGTGAAACCCGTCTCTACTAAAAAAAATAATAATAATAACAAAAATTAGCCAGGTGTGGTGGTGTGTGCCTGTAATCCCAGCTACTTGGGAGGCTGAGCCATGAGAATTGCTTGAACCCAGGAGGCGGAGGTTGCAGTGAGCCAAGATTGTGCCACTGCACTCCAGCCTGGGCAATAGAGCAAGACTCTGTCTCAGAAAATAAATAAATAAATAAATAAAACAAAATAATAGGCTGGGTGCAGTGGCTCATGCCTGTAATCCCAGTATTTTGGAAGACGGAGGTGGGCCGATCATGAGGTCAGGAGATCAAGACCATCCTGGCCAACATGTTGAAACTCTGTCCCTACTAAAATACAAAAAAAAAAAAAAAATTAGCCGGCTCTGGTGGTGTGCACCTGTAATCCCAACTACTCAGGAGGCTGAGGCAGGAGAATCGCTTGAACCCGGGTGGCAGTGGTTGCAGTGAGCTGAGATCTCACAGCTGTACTCCAGGCTGGCGACAGAGCAAGACTCTGTCTCAAAGAAAACAAACAAACAAACAAATAAAATAAAAAATAAAACAAAAATGTGTAAGAATTAGGGCAGAGACTAAAAAGTCACATAATATAACAAAAAAGTGATCATGGTGAGTTTTTATTCTCTTAAATGCCTTTTAGTTTTAAAAGTTTATATTATTTTATTTTTGGTTATAAAAAGTAACATGGCAATGTGTATGAGTACAGAGCTTCAGTTTGGGAAGATGAAAACATTTGAGAGAGGATAGTGGTAATGACTGCACAGCAGTGTTAATGTACTTAATGCCACTAAACTGTATACTTAAAAAATTGTTAAGATGATAAATTTTACCACAGTTAAAAAAGCAGTTAAGGCTGGGTGCAGTGGCTGACATCTGTAATCCCAACACTTTGGGAGGCTGAGGTAGGAGGATTGTTTGAGGCCAGGAGTTTCAGATCAGCTGGGGCAACAGAGTGAGATCATGTCTCCACAAAAAATTTTTAAAAATTAGCCAGGCATGGTATATGCCTGTAGTCCCAGCTACTGGGGTACCTGAGGCAGGAAGATCACTTGAGCCCAGGAGTTTTAGGCTCAATTCAAACTAGCAGAGGTATGATCACACCACTGCACACTAGCCTGGACAGCAGAGAAAGATCCTGTCTCTCTAAAAAAAAATTAAAATTAAAAAAATTAAAAAATTAACTAGGTGTGGTGTTGCATACCTGTAGTCTTAGCTACCTGGGAGGTTGAGATGGGAGGATTACTTGAGCCCAGGAATGCCAGGTTGCAATGAACAATGATAGTCCACTGCATTTCAATGTGGGCAACAGAGTGAAACCTTGTCTCTTAAATAAAACAAAAACAAAAAACCAAACAACAACAATATTAAAAGTATATAGCCACTAATTGTTGTCTGAAATTCAGACTGTCCAACTCACAGGACATAATAGGTTTTCACCTAGCATTAAGTTTATCTAGCATGGTGAAAGGATACCAGGAAGAAAACACAGTATAGCATATCAGTATCTTCTTTAGAAGGTATTTCAATGTGGCCAGGTGTGTTGGCTCATGCCTATAATCCCAGCACTTTGGGAGGCTGAGGTGTGTAGATCACTTCATAAGGTCAGAAGTTTGAGACCAGCCTGGCACAACATGGTGAAACCCTGTCTCTACTGAAAATACAAATTTTAGCCGGGCTTGGTGGCAGGCGCCTGTAATCCCAGCTATTCGGGAGGCTGAGGCATCACTTGAACCCGGGAGGTGGAGGTTGCTGTGGGCTGAGATCACACCGCTGCACTCCAGCCTGGGTGACAGAGGGAGACTCCGTCTAAAAACAAAACAAAACAACAGTATTGCAATGCTTAGGTGTAGCTTCTAGGCCCTGTCACTGCATGGGGCACACTCAATTATAAAGGAGGAAGCTGACATGGGGGCAGACTTCCCCAAGACAGGAAAGTGGCTGCCTTTGGTTCTCAATGTTTTTTGTTTGTTTGTTTGTTTGTTTGTTTTTAACTGCAAAAGAAGGAAATTCTCAACAGTTCTTATGTGCACTTCTTGTCACATAGCCCTCAGGGTCTGCATACTTGATCCCAGCCCTGCTAGTCCTGATACAACGCACAAATCAATGGTTTCATAAAATCCAGTGCTGACAACCTAGTTCTGTTATAGTTAATAGTCCACATTTTTCATAACTAATTTTTATGTCTAGAAAACTGTGTTGCCTGAACTCAAACTCAAGGTTATCTTCCCAGTTACTTCTGGCTTTTTTGAAAGGGCTCATATCCCTTTACCCTTGGTACCTTTCCATGACCTCAGATTATTATCTTTGTATCATATATTCTTCAGAGTTCATTTGACAAACATTTCTTCAATATCTTATAAATAGAAAAAGACAAGTTAGTACATCTACAACCACTAGAATCTATAAGATACAGTAGTTAAACAGAATCTCTCACAATGTTTTGGTAATTCTTAACCAACTAGACTGTCTTTTCTCCCCCTCTGTCATTTACTATCACTTGTGTCTTATTAAAGGTATTGATACACACTTTTAATCACATGTTTTATCTCTCTTTTTTTTTTTTTTTTTTTGAGACAGAGTCTTGCTCTGTTGCCCAGGCTGGAGTGCAGTGGTGCACTTTTGGCTAACTGCAACCTCTGCCTCCTGGGTTCAAGCGATTCTCGTGCCTCAGCCTCCCGAGTAGCTGGGACTACAGGAGCGCACCACCACACCTGGCTAGTTTTTGTATTTTTAATAGAGACGGGGTTTCACCATGTTGGCCAAACTGGTCTCGAACTCCTGACCTCAGGTGATCTGCCCGCCTTGGCCTTCCAAAGCCACCACGCTCGCCCTGTTTTTATATTTCTAAAGCAAATGTATTTCTTCTTTTGGCCAAACTATTTCCATAAGTATCACATCAATCGAAAGTTTTAGGTCAGTTTACCAAAATACCTTTTACTTTGGTAATCATTTTGGTATGTTTTATTTTCTTAAATTCTCTTAAGGGAACCTACAAATGCTTTGTTTCACCAAAAAGCTTTGAATGAGAGGTTAAATTAATCCCTAGAAAACACAATATGTATTAATATTACGGTATCTTTTCCTATCCTTCTCAAAAAAAAATGTCCCTTATCCCCATATATTTTCAGCTATAGGGGCCAGGAGACCAGTCTCCAATAAATGCAGGGATCTAACTGGTCTGGAGGCACATCCGTACGCCTCACCCACTAAGGAATCTGTGTTAACCAATAGTGGTTTCCAAGTGTTATGGAGCAGTCCATCTACCTCCTGTAGGGATGTCACAGTGTTGGTCTTTTATCTACCCAGTGACTAATAATTGTACCACAGAGAATGGTAGTTCTTTCTTTTTCTCTTTCTTTCTTTCTTTTTTTTTTCTTTTTTTTGAGACAGGGTCTGGCTCTGTCATCCAGGCTACAGTGTAGTGGCTTGATCTTGGCTTACTGCAACCTCTGACTTCCAGGCTCAAGCCATCTTCACACCTCAGCCTCCTGAGTAGCTGGGAATATAGGTGCATGCCACCATGCCTGGCCACTTTTTGTATTTTTGGTAGTGGTGGGGTTTCACCATGTTGCCCAGGCTGGTCTCAAACTCCTGAGCTAAACCAATCTGCCCACCTCGGCCTCCCAAAGTGTTGGGATTACAGGTGTGAGCCACTGCGCTCGGGCAGTTCCTTTTTAATTTGAGACACTTGCTTTAAGGGAACAAGGATTAAGATCACATTTCCCATTGAAATCCTGTGTGATTTGAATACCAAATATTCCAATGTGTTTCAGATCAGTACTTATCACTATTGGTCCTCTCAACTCTGCAGTATCTAAAATTAAATTATTTACCTCTTGATCATTTTGCAGAGGATCTATAATTATAAACAATCTTCAGGGTGCTGCTAATATTTATCTAAAAACTACTCAGCTCTTTTTACACAACAGCCTCTGATTTGCTAGTAACCAATTGCAGAGGAATGACATCATGATTTAATAGGATGTCCTTACTGGTTCCCAAGAGGGAACCCAAGAGGGCATTTGGTTTACAATGTGTATCAGTTTTTGTCTTAAAGTACCAGCCTTGAAACTATTTCTTCTGTTTGCTCCCTTTACCTTTCTTTTACAACAGCAGTTTTATTTTCATCAAGATGGTTAATAACAACTAAAGGATTATGTTTTTAGCCATTCTCAACTTTCTTCTCTTTCTCTATCCATTTTGTTAATACCCGAGAGGATAAATCTGTTATCCAGATTCAACTGGTGAGATTTGTCCCCAGTTATCTACTGTAGAGCTTTCTTTACTTCAACTCATAGACAGTGTGCTGTCAGTCAGGTGCCAGGCAGATCCTCTTTCCCTTTCATTTTACTTACCTCCAGAGTCTTGGCCATATAGAATTGAGGGTCTAAAAGTACTTTTGTCATCAAAAGTATTGCATGGCCTCTGATAGTGGCCCTGATTTTGGACTGATAGTCAAATCATAGGACACTATTGTAGGAACAGTCCAGGCCCAACCTCCTGTGCTCAGGTGTGTGTATATATATATATATGTGTATATATATAAAAGTCTCAGCTTCCCGAGTAGCTGAGACTACAGGCACGTGCCACCACACCCAGCTAATTTTTGTATGTTATACAACATAGCTAATGTTTTGCTATGTTGGCCATACCCCATCTGTGTGTGTCTGTGTGTGTGTGTGTGTATATATATATATATATATAAAATCAGCGTTATCTTTGGCAACCAAGTGTGTTATGTGCATTCCTGGGGCTTTAAAACTGGGTAGTTGTAAGACTTCGTCATATGAACGATATGCTGTGCAGTCTGTGCTTTTTGTCCTATAGCCTTTCTAAAAGTTAAATAAACTTAGTGCTAAATTAAACCCTCTTTGTCCAGTGAATTTGACTGTCAATCCAAACCTGAGGCCACTATTTGTAGCAATGCAAATATATAATAAATATTAATTGTAGAAAATAAGAAAATTCAGATAAGCATAAAGAAGACTCACCTGTAAGGCTGTCTTGTAAAAATAAACACTATTAATAACTTGGTGGCTTGATGCAACTCTAAAGTTTGTATAAAAATTTATATTTTTTACAAGCCAGAGATAAGAAAGTGCATAATGTTTAGTATTGTGGTATTTTCCTTTGAAAATGTATCATAAATATTTTCCATATTCACTTATTGATTTAGTGATATATTCTTAGGAAAGATATATACACACAACTTACAACTATATAAATTTACATTGGCAAACTAGTAACAATTTTTTTTTTGTACAGAGTCTCACTCTGTCACCCAGGCTGGAGTGCAATGGTATAGTCTAGGCTCACTGCAACCTCTGCCCCCCAGGTTCAAGTGATTCTCCTGCCTCAGCTTCCCGAGTAGCTGAGACTACAGGCACATGCCACCACACCCAGCTAATTTTTGTATTTTTAGTAGAGATGGGGTTTCGCTATGTTGGCCAGCATTGGCCAGGCTGGTCTTAAACTTCTGACCTCATGATCCGCCCACCTCGGCCTCCCATAGTGCTGGGATTGCAGGTGTGAGCCACTGACCCTGGCCACTAGTAACAATTTTAAACAGTTCAAGAGATTTATATGGTAACTTTCAAGGTGATTAGTTTCTATGTTGCATATCTAAGCAACAATACAAAAAATATTAAAAGCTAGTTTCGGCCGGGCGCGGTGGCTCAAGCCTGTAATCCCAGCACTTTGGGAGGCCGAGACAGGCGGATCACGAGGTCAGGAGATCGAGACCATCCTGGCTAGCACGGTGAAACCCCGTCTCTACTAAAAAATACAAAAAACTAGCCGGGCGAGGTGGCGGGCGCCTGTGGTCCCAGCTACTCGGGAGGCTGAGGCAGGAGAATGGGGTAAACCCGGGAGGCGGAGCTTGCAGTGAGCTGAGATCCGGCCACTGCACTCCTGCCTGGGCGACAGAGCGAGACTCCGTCTCAAAAAAAAAATAAATAAATAAAATAAAATAAATAAAAGCTAGTTTCATCTTGAGTGGCGCATTTGTCCTACTATTCTGCCTTTATGATAAAAAAAAAAGGGTGTATTAATTTTTACTTAAAGTAAGTAGGCTGGGCACGGTGGCTCACGCCTGTAATACCAGCACTCCGGGAAACCGAGGCGGGCAGGTTGCTTGAGCTCAGAAGTTCAAGACCAGCCTGGGCAACATGGCAAAACCCCGTATCTACAAAGAACACAAAAATTAGCCAGGCATGGTGGCTCATGCCCATGCTCCCAAGTAGCTACTTGGGAAGCTGAGGAGGGAGGATCGCATGAGCCCAGGAGGCAGAGGTTGCAGTGAGCCATGATCACACACCACTGCCCTCTAGCCTGGGCAAGGAAGCAAGACTCTGTCTATAATAATAATAATAATGATAATCAATAAAAAAGTAAATTAAAGTATGTAGTGAAGTTTTATGAGACCAGTACAGAAAGTTTTGTTGCCTGTTTATAAATTCTGTAAGAAATCTGTGAGAAAATTTTAATACAATTGCATTGACATGTAGATTACTTCAAAATGGATGCTTGAAGAATATTATGTTTTCTCTGGGTTGACTTATTATGAATTTGATTTTCTTACTTTCTACAACTGTAGTGCCTATGAGATTATCAAGCTGAAGGGGTATACCTCTTGGGCTATTGGACTCTCTGTGATGGATCTGGTAGGATCCATTTTGAAAAATCTTAGGAGAGTGCACCCGGTTTCCACCATGGTTAAGGTAGGCTTAAATTAAATCTTCATTTATCATTCTTTCCTTTAATATTTATTGAGTCACTACTATATGCCAGGCAGTGTACAAGATGTTGAGGATATAATAGTGAATAAAAAATACAGAGAACTTGACCCCAGGTCAGGTCAAAAAAATACAGATACCTTGACCTAAGGAAGGGAATCCTGAAAGAGAACCAGGTTTGAAGATCACATTTACAGTTTTGGACACAGTTTTGAGCCCTGGCATGTAAACAGTGTGAAGCCAACTCAAACTAGCTTATGCAAAAAGAAAATTTATTGACTTATGTAACTGAAATGCCAAGGAGGCCTGATTCTGGTACTCAAACTGTATTATGAGAGCTGTCTTTTCTCTCCATTCTCTTGGCTCATCTTTTTCCTCTATTGGCTTCCAACTCATGCAGACTTTTTCCATGGGGCAACAAAGACGGCTCCCAGTAGCTGCAGGCTTAGATCCTATAATACCTCTGGCTGAGAACCACTGGAGTAGACTGAGGAAATTAAGACAAGTGTAATAGCTATTTTTAGGAATTTGGCTGTGAAGATAAGGCAAATCAGGGCAAGAAGTTTGTTTGTTTTTTATACAGATAAGATGCTTATAGTAAAGATCAAATACCAAGGGAGAAGCTGAAGACAGAAGTGGTAAGCAGAGGGGAATGGAGTCTAGAGCATAGGTGTAGGCATTACCCCTAAAAGGAGGAGGGGCAGGAGTTAACAAAGAGAGAATGTGTACTGCTGCATGTAGATTTGTATATTTGACATTGGAAGCATCTGATGACTTCTCTATTTTTTTTTTGAGATGGAGTCTCGCTCTGTTGCCCAGGCTGGAGTGCAGTGGTGAGCTCTTGGCTCACTGCAAGTTCCACCTCCTGGGTTCACGCCATTCTCCTGCCTCAGCCTCCTGAGTATCTGGGACTACAGGCACCTGCCACCACACCCGGCTAATTTTTTTTGTTTTTTGTTTGTTTGTTTGTTTTTTGAGACGGAGTCTCGCTCTGTCGCCCAGGCTGGAGTGCAGTGGCCGGATCTCAGCTCACTGCAAGTTCCATCTTCCGGGTTCACGCCATTCTCCTGCCTCAGCCTCCCGATTAGCTGGGACTACAGGCGCCCGCCACCTCGCCCGGCTAGTTTTTTGTATTTTTTTTTTTTTAGTAGAGACGGGGTTTCACCGTGTTAGCCAGGATGGTCTTGATCTCCTGACCTCGTGACCTGCCTGCCTCAGCCTCCCAAAGTGCTGGGATTACAGGCTTGAGCCACCGCAGCCGGCTGATTTCTCTATTTTAGTGAAAGGAGTAGGATAACAGGAGTGGGAGCAGAAGGTGTTTCATAAGCAAAAAAAGTCTAGAAACTGGAGAGAGAATTTTGGTTGGATTATTCATATGTATATTGAAGTTAACAAGGATAATGGCAAAATTGGGATAGACAAGGAAGACTGTGAGCCACGTGTCAGTCTGTGAATGAGATGGAATAACTAGGAGGTTAGTCATTACAAAGGGAGGAAGAGCTGAATTAGATGATGCCGAGACCAGCTCGGTTGGGGAGATCCTAACCCAGCAGCACTAGAGGAATTAAAAACACACATACAGAAATATAGAGGTGTGAAGTGGGAAATCAGGGGTCTCACAACCTTCAGAGCTGAGAGCCCTGAACAGAAATTTACCCATGTATTTATTAACAGCAAGCCAGTCATTAGCATTGTTTCTATAGATACTAAATTAACTAAAAGTATTCCTTATGGGAAACGAAGGGATGGGCTGAATTAAAGGAATAGGTTGGGCTAGTTAACTGCAGCAGGAGCATGTCCTTAAGGCACAGATTGCTCATGCAATAGTTTGTGGTTTAATAACGCCTTTAAGGGGTTTTCCGCCCTGGGTGGGCCAGGTGTTCCTTGCCCTCTCTCTGGTAAACCCACAGCCTTCCAGCATGGGCGTTATGGCCATCTTGAACATGTCAGAGTGCTGTAGAGATTTTGTTTATGGCCAGTTTTGGGGCCAGTTTATGGCCAGATTTGGGGGACCTGCTCCCAACATGTCCCTCCTTCTTTGATTTGCAAATTGATAAAAGCAAAGGCAGCTTTGTCACAGTGAGCTACTTCTCTCAGGAGTCAGGATCCACATCTGCAGACTACACAAAGACAGACAACACAGATTAAAAGCGCAGTCATTGAAATCACAGAGCTTTCAAGTGTTTTTATCCATTTTAATGGGTTACTAGCTGCTAATTTGTCTGTAACTCCTTTAAGCACTCCAGTTCTTGGCATTAAGGTCAGGTGTGCCTGGGATGCTTTAAATATTTGTTCTTTAATTTTGCAGTATCCAAAGACAAGTTTGTAGAGTGTCTTTCTAGATGCTTTTTTATTCTTTCTCAAATTTTGATCTTATTAAGAGCTATTAATAGTTTCCACACATCCTTATGTTAAGCCCCTAGAGTGGGTCATATCATTTGAGGTTGAGGTGCCACTATACCGCCATGTTTCCAGATAATAGGAACTTTTTCGTACTTTTTATCATTTCTACTATCTGACCGTTTTGTTCAGACCAACTGAATACAGTGTGGCCGTGGCATGCAGACTGAGAGGTGTAATTCAAGCTAAACATCCCCTTAGCGTACCAGTTAGTAATGATTCCATAGGAATTGTTGTGCAGCACCTCTACCTGTTCTGCAGTGCAATCTTCCTAAACAAGTACTTTCATTATTTCTGGCCAGGTTCTATTTTGTTTATAAATAGGTTTTTGAGGGTGGTATGCCTCAACTATAGGAGCAGATTTATTATGATAAATACTGAGATCAGAAAGCATGTGTAACTGTGTCATAGAGTGATTAAATCCAGGCATTATTACCAGCCAGATTGATAAATATGCCCAATAAGTATAATTGTTCTCTGTGTCAGCCCTTGTTGAAGGAATACTCTTGGCAGTGGTGATAACTGCTATCATAGCTACTATTAAATTATTCATTATGACTGATTGTCCTGCTTTCCTCAGGTTTTCTTCCACCATCTGTGACAGCTTCTTGATCTGTCCCCAGGTGGGTGGCTGTGTTTGATGGGTGTTGCTCATGACAGTTGGTGTCCTCCTCAGCATCAGTCTCGACATGGCTGCAACCGGGGGGTCCTCGGGATCCTCCCGGAATCTCTTCCTCAGCATCTGGCTCATGATGAGGTTTCAGGTGTCTTGATGGTATCCAAATTGGCTGTTGATTTTGGCCTGGAGAAACGCAAGCATAACCTCTACCCCAAGTTATTATTTTACCTATTTCCCATCTTTCTGTTATTGGATCTGTCTACCAAATCAATTGTTCTGCTTCTGTCTTTGCAGCTGGTTTCTGTATATGCTGTTCAGCTGCTAATAACATCTGGCCTTTGGGCAGGCTCAAAAAATTTAAAGTTAATAATGCTAGATTCAGTTGCATCCGTGGGGTTCCATATTCTGTCTCCTCCTTTCTGCTTTTGCTACTGCTGTTTTAGGGAAAGATTCATTCTTTCCACGATCGCTTGTCCTTGAGAATTGTATGGGATACCAGTAATGTGTTTAATATTCCACAGAGAAAAATGTAGCTAGAGCTTGGCAGTATAGCCTGGGGCATTATCTGTTTTAATAGAAGCTGGAATGCCCATCACCACAAAACACTGCAAAAGATGACGCTTAACACAGGCAGAAGACTCTCCTGATTAGCATGTAGCCCAAAGTGAGAAAAGGTGTTCATATATACATGTACATAAGTTAGTCTCCCAAATGAGGGAACATGTGTGACATCCATTTGCCAAAGAGAGTTAGGTTCTAATCCTCAAGGATTAACTCCTCCTGTAAAAGATGAGGAGTGTACCATATGGCAAGTTGGGCATCACTGGATAATATTTTTGGCCTCTTTCCAGGTAATGCTGTATCTGTATTTGAGACCAGAGGCATTAACATGGGTTAAATTGTGAAAGTGTCTAGCATTAGATATTGCATTAGCAACTAGGCGATCAGCCATTTGATTCCCTTCAGTCAAAGGTCCTGGAGGAGGTGTATGGGCCGTAATGTGAGTGATGTAAAAAGGATGCATTCTACTTCTAACTGCTGTTTGCAATTGGGTAAATAAAGTCATCAGTTGTTCATATTTATGAAATCATAACTGAGCATTTACAATTAACTGTGTGGAATGAATCACATATAGAGAATCAGAAATCACATTAATAGGCATATCAAAAGCAGTCAACACCTCAATTGCAGCTACAACCTCTGCTTTTCGAGCTGAAGTATAGGGCATCTGGAAAACTTTACTTTTTGAGCCAGAATAAGAAGCTTTACCATTACTAGACCCATCTGTAAAAACAATGAAAACGCTTAGCAAGCTGCAGGTTGTTTACTGCAGGAATTGTAAATGCAAACTGTTCATAGTCTTGCTCAGCTAAAGAGATAGTAAAGAAACAGTCTTTTAAATCTATGACTATTAAAGACCAATTTTTTGGAATTATAGCAGGATAAGGCAATCCTGGCTGTAATGCTCCCATAGGTTGTATAACTGAATTGATTGCTCTTAAGTCAGTTAGCATTCTCCATTTACCTGATTTTTCTTAGTTATGAAAACTGGAGAATTCCAAAGGGAAAATGTTGGAACTATGTGCCCATTTTCTAATTGTTCAGTAACTAATTTCTCTAAAGCCTCCAGTTTCTCTTTACTTAGCGGCCATTGTTCTATCCAAATTGGCTTATCTGTTAACCATTTTAAAGGTATAGGTTCTGGAGGCTTAACAATGGCTGCCATCAAAAATGATATCCTAAACCTTGGCGGGAACTTTGTCTTTCCACTTGAAGTGGTTCTTTTAAACCTTGCAAGTTTTTTTCTAGTCCCATACCAGGGACATACCCCATGTAATGCATTGTATGTTGACTTTGAGGGCTGTATAATTGTTCTGGAATTAGAACTTGTGCTCCCCATTGTAATAAATCTCCCCCCCCCATAAATTTATAGGTACAGAAGTATAATTGGTTGAATAGTCCCAGGTTGTCCATCAGGCCCTTCACAATGCAAAATGTAACTACTTTGAAATACTTCAGTGGCTTTACCAACTCCAACTATGTTAGATTGAGCGGGTTGAATTGGCCATGCAGACGGCCCGTGCTGTAGAGAAATGATTGAAATGTCCGCTCCTGTAGCTACCAAACCTTTAAATTTCTTTCCCTGAATAGTTATTTCACAGGTAAGACGTTTATCAGTAATTTGATTTTCCCAGTAAGCTGCTTTGCCTTGTTTATTTGTTCTTCCAAATCCTGCTGTTAATTTAATTTCACCTTTTCCCATTCCTACATATGGCACAATCCAGGAGCTGTGCTGTACACTCTCCTGGCTCTGCTTTCCAGGGAACAGAAGTAGATATAACAATTTGAATTTCCTCATAATAATCTGAATCAATGGCTCCTGTATGTATTTGTACCCCTTTAAAACTTAAACTAGATCTGCCTAGAAGTAATCCTATTGTCCCCACTGGCAAGGGTCCGCAGACTCCTTTTGGGACCTTTTGCAGGGGTTCCCCAGGCAGAAGGCTCACAGCTTTTGTGCAGCATAAATCTACTGTGACACTACCAGCTGTGGCAGGGGACAGACAATGTACAGGGGTGAGAGAATGGCCTGAACTGGAAATGCCCCAGTTTAGAACAGGGTGCAGGACGGGCCCCTCATGGCGTTTCCCAAAATTGGGTTCCCTTCTTTATCAAACTTAGAGTGACACTGATTTGCCTAATGTTTTCCTTTTTTACATTTTGGACATATTTCAGGCTTAGCAGTTTTCTTTTTTCCCCTATCTGGCAGCCTGACTCATTGATTTTTTTTTTCTACGTTCTTTTTTAGTGTGTCCATGCTTCCCACAGTTAAAACAAGCTCCAGGAAATGGAGTATTTCCTTTATCCACTCTCAGTCCTGCCATTGCCTTTACCAACAAAGTAGCTGTACACAGATTACCTCTGATACCATCACAGGCCTTGATATAATCAACTAAATGTGCTTTTCCGAATTTAAAAGGAGAAGGCTCAAATGTAGCTATAATATTTCCCTGTTGATCTGGGGGGTGTATTCTAACAGGGAACTGCCAAGCCTCTAAATCACCCTCTCATTGAGCTTGCTGAATTCTTGTCTGAATAGAACTAAGAGTGGTTGGTTGCTCGAGGTGCTGCTTGACCAGTCACTGGGGCAACTACTTTTTGTCCAGTGTCCTCCGGAAAAGAAAGATCTGGAGGCTCATTTTCTTCAAAATAATAATGAGGGGGTGCAGAAGGGTAGGGAAGAACCTCTCCCTCCTTTGCCGCTTCAGCTGGCAAACAAACCTGCTCTGTAACCTCTTCTGTTACTTTGCCACACTCTCCTTCCTCCTCCTCATCAGTGTGAAAAAGTACCAACGTGGAATGAACCATACCCCACACTTGTCTCATTGTTACCCTGACACTTCTGAGCTCCCCTTCTTACTCACCATGGGGATTACTTTAAGAGTACTCGGGTGTCCTCCAGCTACTTTCACTTTCTCCAACCGTTGCTCTGGCAACCCTTCGACCTGAATTCGACCCCCCATGATGGATGCCACTTGCGGAGACCAGCTCGGCTGGGGAAACCCTAACCCAGCAGTGCCAGAGGAATTAAACACACACACACAAATATAGAGGTGTGAAGTGGGAAATAAGGGGTCGTACAGCCTTCAGAGCTGAGAGCCCTGAACAGAGATTTACCCATGTATTTATTAACAGCAAGCTAGTCATTAGCATTGTTTCTATAGATACTAAATTAACTAAAAGTATCCCTTACGGAAACGAAGGGATGGGCCGAATTAAAGGAATAGGTTGGGCTAGTTAACGGCAGCAGGAGCATGTCCTTAAGGCACAGATCACTTATGCCATTGTTTGTGGCTTAAGAACACCTTTAAGCGGTTTTCTGCCCTGGGTGGGCCAGGTGTTCCTTGCCCTCTATCTGGTAAACCCACAACCTTCCAGCATGGGCGTCATGGCCATCTTGAACATGTCAGAGTGCTGCAGAGATTTTGTTTATGGCCAGTTTTGGGGCCAGTTTATGGCCAGATTTGGGGGGCCTGCTCCCAACAAGATGATCTTCAAAGAATAGGGAGAATATGTTTTGTTTTTTTAAGAGCAGGGGATTAATGATTTGGAAGAAGCGGGCAGGCATGGTGGCTCACGCCTGTAATCCCAGCACTTAGGGAGACTGAGGTGGGTGGATCACTTGATGTCAGGAGTTTGAGACCAGCTGGTCAACATGGTGAAACCCCGCCTCTACTAAAAATAAAAAATTTAGCTGAGTATGATGGTGCATGCCTATAGTCCCAGCTACTTGGGCGACTGAGAAAAGAGAATCGCTTGAACCCAGGAGGCGCAAGCTGCAGTGAGCCAAGATTGTGCCGCTGCACTCCAGCCTGGGCAACAGAATGAGACTCTGTCTCCAAAAAAAAAAAAAAAAAAAAAGATTTGGAAGAGGCAATGAAGCGTACACAATGGATACCACACACCCCTTCTTTTCTGAGGATGCAGAACCTATGGGACAATAAGCAACTACCCCTCTAGGACTCCAGAGAAAGAGTCAGGGAAGTGTCAAATGAGTAATCAGTGAAGAGACAGTAATATGGGAATTTAATAGCCTTTACCGAACAAATCAATGGAAGTTATATTTTAATTTAATTTTAATTTTTGGGGGAGGGATGAAGTCTCACTCTGTTGCCCAGGCTGGAGTACAGTGGCTCAATCTCAGCTCACTGGAACCTCCACCTCCTGGGTTCAAGCGATTCTTGTGCCTCAGCCTCCTAAGTAGCTGGGATTACAGGCACGCACCACCATGCTTAGCTAGTTTTTATATTTTTAGTAGTGAAGGGGTTTTGCGCTGCTGCCAGGCTGGTCTTGGACTCGTGACCTGAAGCGATCCACCCACCTCGGCTTCCCAAAGTGCTGGGATTACAGGCGTGAGCCACCGCACCCTGCTGAGTTATATTTTATAGGGAACATTTAAACATTTGACATTACAAGCAGAATCATTTGTATATTCTTATTTTTTCTTTCTTTCCCAGTTACTTCACTTTTACTACTACACTTTTTCGCCAAATCAAGGTGTGCAGAATTTATTTCACATTAATGTGTTAACTGGATTTTTTTTTTTTTTTTGTCAAATAAGTAGGGAATTCTTGTTAAACCATCTCTGTATTTCACAGCCAGTCCTAGAGCAAATGAGAACAAATTCTAATATATCCAGGGGAAATTATCACCAACTAGGCATAAAGCTTAAAGGGAAAAGGGTAGGCTGAGGGAACTAGCAGCAGGTCACAGTTAGCACACAGGGCCAGGTTTGGTCCCAGGATTCAGGCAGGAGCCCTTGTTCCCAGCCCCGCCCAGCAGTCCTCAGATGGCATGATGGATCGACATGAATTCTCGAGTTCCAGTCTGAAGTGCCTCTTCTAGAGAGAAGAGAGATGACAGGAGGTAAAGGGAAACAAATTCTGGAAATACCAGTAGGGAAGCAGAGGGATTTCTTCCCCTGCCACCGTCAGAGGCCTTGCCTCTGATCACACCCGTGGAAGCTCATGTTAAAGCTTTGAATGTCACAGAGTTGGCAACAGAATGATCAAGGATCAGAGAGGGAGTTCGAGACCAAACCTGGGCAACATAACAAGACTCCATCTCTATAAAAAATGGAAAGAAAACTAACCAGGTATGGTGGTGTGTGCTACTTGGCAGGCTGAGGTGGGAGAATTGCTTAAGCCCAGGAGGTCCAGGCAACATTGAGCTATGACTGCACCACTGCACTCCAGCCTAGGTGACACAGTGAGACATTGTCTCCTAAAAAAAAAAAAAAAAAAAAAAAGGATAGGGAATTTGAGTATGACTGTGGCTGGAGCCTGGCTGAATAGTGTGGGTTGACAGTCTGAAAAGACAGTGGCTTTCCACAGCTAGGCAGATGCCAAAGTGGAAGGAACGTAAGTAGTTCCTGGCAGGGCGCCCTCAGGGATGACACTTGGCTGATCTGATGGTGCTTATGGGGTTGAGTGTAAACTGGCTACCAAAATGAGGGAGCTGGACTATGGTAGAGGAGGTAACCAGAGAATCCCTCTGTGGGGAGAAGTCACTAGAGCGAAACAGGAACAAGGGGCACACCTTGTGCTCCTGAGGAGAGCCCCAGAGATGGTGAGAGGGAAGCATGGCTGATTAGCACCCGTGGGCTCTGTAGCTTGGAAAGCTGTGAGGCACTGTTCCAGAGTCAAGGAGCCTCCCCTTTTCCTTCAATACTATTCCTGGTAACTGTTTATAATCAGTCCTGGAGAAGAACAAGGCCCTCCCATCTCCCACAACCCCAGACTCAGCCCCAAGGAGAGGGGTAAAGAGTGATGAGTGGTAGGAGGTAGGGAAGTGTGAGAGGTCTACTGGGTCTTCTTTTGAAATTTTTTTAATTTTAATTTTTTTGGTGTATAAGACTGGTGAGTCTTCCAGTCTTCCAAGACCAGGGAGGGTAGTATGCGGGTGGTGGAGGCTGGTACATGTGCATGTAGATGTTGTGTGAGTTGCCCAGGTTGTAATAGGCTCTGGCAGCTGCTGCTTGGCCTTGGCTGCAGGAATGGAGTGAATTTTGGTGCTTCTGATGGGAGGTTCCAGAACTCCAGGATAGGGCAGTGCCATGGGGCTGCACCTGTTTTATGGCCCTATCCATGATGGGAGGTCCTAGATAGAACTCAGGTGGAGGTGGTAGATAGGAGTACAGAAGGGCAGGAGTGCATTCCATTGCAACTGGTGATGGGATGCACAGGCCCCACCAGGAACGTAAGAGTATCTATAGCCTCCACTGGGGGCTTACCTCTGGAGGCTTAACATGCCACCTGTAGCACCCATTGTCCAAACTCAATGGTGCTCCCTGCTGTAAAGGTATGAAGCAGAACCTTCCCAGTCACTTCCTGCTTCACGGTTGCCTTTATGTAGTTTGGACTAAACACAAGTTACTTGGTCCTTATAGTCCTCCATTTGATAAAATGGCATCATGAAAGACTGCATGGCATCGTTCCCTGTGGACCAACAGATGACCTGGTAAGGGATAAGGTAAATTGTACCTCTCTTGGTCCTTCTAAAGGCCTCTGGCATCTTCTTTGTGTCATTGAATGTAAGTTCCACATGGTCATAGAACATAAGGATGCTCTTGCTTTTGCTGACCATCACTTTGCCACCCTCTGAGCGATTCTTGTTGAATGCTTTAGTCTTTCCTGTATACTCTTATTTTGATGCCCTTTTACATAGATGCTTTTCCATATCAGGTTGTTTGAACAACATCTTATCTTGCCTTTCAGGGATTATATGGAATAAAAGAAGAAATCTTTCTCAGTATCCCTTGTGTCTTGGGGCGGAATGGTGTCTCAGATGTTGTGAAAATCAACTTGAATTCTGAGGAGGAGGCCCTTTTCAAGAAGAGTGCAGAAACACTTTGGAATATTCAAAAGGATCTAGTATTTTAAATTAAAGCCTTCTAATGTTCCACTGTTTGGAGAACAGAAGATAGCAGGCTGTATATTTTAAATTTTGAAAGTATTTTCATTTGATCTTTAAAAAATAAAAACAAATTGGAGACCTATGACATAACTCCAGTCTCTCAAGATTAGAACGAGAAAATGGTAAAGAGATTTTCCTCTTTAAGAATTCTTTATAGCTCTATTCTAATGATACCCAATCTGTACAGGTGTAAGTTATACTTCTGAGGTATGTCATATATTTTAGAGAGCCTTCAGATGTAGTAGAATATGTATAATCACTATAATACAGAGCTTTGATTCTTTTCACAAACCAAACCCTTTTTCTAGTATTACAATTTTATCTTGTACTTTCGTCCATTAGAGTACCAGCATATTCATTTCATTACATTAGCATCATATGTTTATGTATAATCATTATAAATGTGGCCGGGCACTGCAGCCTGGGCAACAGAGTGAGGCTGTGTCTCAAAAAAAAAAATCATTATAAATGCTTATTTTTAAGACCATATATATCAAAAAGAAATATAAAGCTGAGTGCAGTGGCTCATGGCTGTAATCCCAGTGCTTTGGGAAGGTGAGGCAGGAGGATCACATGAAGCTAGGAGTTTGAGACCAGCCTTGGCAACATAGCAACACCCCATCTCTACACAAATAAACAAATTAGGTGTGATGGCATGCATCTGTAGTCCAGCTACTTGGGAGACTGAGACCAGTAGATAACTTGAGCCCAGGAGTTCAAGGCTGCAGTGAGCTATGATTGTGCCACTGCACTCCAGCCTGGGCAACAGAGGAAGACTCAGACCCAAAAGAAGAGAAGACAGAAGAAAAGCAGAAAGAACAAGAAGAAGATACAGATACAACTTTATGATGTAAAAAAGTTGAATAAAGTGATATTCAACTCTGCAAGTATTATACCAGTCATATAAACTCAAATAGTTGATTTGGTGTCTCAATTGAAATATCACCCAGGGAGCTTATACCATCCTCAGTTATTTGTGCAGCAAACTACTACTATGCTTGCTATGGTATCGTTATGAAATCTGTATGACATGATCTCTGCCCTCAAGTATTCACAGTATTTAGGGTACCTCAACAAATTGTTTTTGACTATTTTTTTTTTTTCCTTTTTGAGATGGAGTCTCTATCACCTAGGCTGTAGTGCAGTGGCACGATCTCGGCTCACCACAACCTCCACCTCCTGGGTTCAAGTGATTCTTCTGTCTCAGCCTCCCAAGTAGCTGGGATTACAGGCACCTACCACCATGCCTGGCTAATTTTTGTATTTTTAGTAGAGATGGAGTTTCACCATGTTTGCCAGGCTGGTCTTGAACTCTGACCTCAAGTGAGCTGCCCACCTCAGCCTCCTAAAGTGCTGGGATTACAGGTGTGAGCAACTGCGCCCAGTTGATTGTTGACTAATGTTTGATAACAGTCATTAATAGCTCCCTGTTGGTGTCTAAAGGTGAAAGTGCTTCTACTGATTTATATAGTATATACACACATATGAAGTCTTTCTTGATTCCACAAGAAATTTAAAGCAGCTATAGGAACTATACAATAAAAAAAAAAACTAAGAAATCAGTATCAAATTAATTTACATTTTTTTCTTTTTTTAGACAAGGTCTTGTTCTGTCACCCAGGCTGGAGTACAGTGGTGTAGTTGTGGCTCACTACAGCCTCGAACTCCCGGGCTCATCAGATCATCCCACCTCAGCCTTCTGAGTAGCTGAGACTACAGGCACATGCCACCATGCCCTGCGGATTTTCGTATTTTTTGGAGACAGGGTTTCACCATGTTGCCCAGGCTGGTCTTCAACTCCTGGGCTCAAGCAGTCCTCCTGCCTCAGCCCCCAAAGTGCTGGGATTATAGGCATAGCCACCACTCCTGGCCAATTTACAAATTAAGACTAGAACTGGACCAATGGGAAAGATTAGAAGGTAGATATGCAGCCCCTGAGGACTTGCATGACTAGTGGAGGCTGACTCATTTGCTCAGAGAGTCATGGTTTACCCTCATAATCTGTTATTCTTGCTCTGTTGATAGCTTGCTTTCTGGTCATCTACTCCTGAACATGATTAATGTCCCATTATTTTATTATTTTCCCTTTTTCTTTAGCATCTTCCCTTGAATGTATACAATTATTATCAGTTGAGTTAGGATGAGGGCAAGGGGAGTCTTCTGTGGGTTTTGGCTTTTTAAAAAGCTCATTTGTATATCAAAACTTCATTTTAGGAAATTCTTGCAGAGATTAAAAGGCTGAAAAATTGATACAGTTTCTACAGGGAACATTCTAGTATGTAAAACTGCCCTACATGTCCCCAAGTAGCTGAAAATTGGTTCTGGGTAGAGGGGAGGGAGGAAAAGGTAAAAAAAAAAAACCTTAGCTGTTACAAGAGTTTGACTCTCCAAAGCTCAACCTTGCCTGACAAAATTTTAGCTCATATATATATGTGTATATGTGTATATATGTATATATGTATATGTGTGTGTGTATATATATATATATATATTTTTTTTTTTTTTTTTTTTGAGACGGAGTCTTGCTCTGTCACCCAGGCTGGAGTGCAGTGGCCGGATCTCAGCTCACTGCAAGCTCCGCCTCCCGGGTTTACGCCATTCTCCTGCCTCAGCCTCCCGAGTAGCTGGGACTACAGGCGCCCGCCACCTCGCCCGGCTATTTTTTTGTATTTTTTAGTAGAGACGGGGTTTCACCGTGTTAGCCGGGATCGTCTCTCGATCTCCTGACCTCGTGATCCGCCCGTCTCGGCCTCCCAAAGTGCTGGGATTACAGGCTTGAGCCACCGCGCCCGGCCAGTATATATATTTTTTAAGAGAGGGAGTCTTGCTCTGTCGCCCAGGCTGCAGTGCGGCGGCTCAAGCTTCGCTCACCGCAACCTCCGCCTCCCAGGTTCAAGCAATTCTCCTGCCTCAGCCTCCGGAGCAGCTGGGACTACAGGTGCTGGCTGCCACACCCAGCTAATTTCTTTTACATTTTAGTAGAGATGGGGTTTCACCATTTTGCCCAGGTGGGTCTCAAACTCCTAAGCTCAGACAATTCCCCCGCCTGGGCCTCCCAAAGTGCTAGGGTTACAACCGTGAGCCACCGTGCCCAGCCAACTCCTTAATATTTAATTTCATGATGGGGAGTGCAAAACAATTGGGGGAACATATCTACAAAGACTCCTGAGGGAGTGATAATGAAAACTGAGAAACACTGCTCTATATTTTATAAAAATTTGTCAATATGTATTACTGTATTAGGGTTCTCTAGAGGAACAGAACTAATAGGATAGCTATATATATAAAGGGGGTGTTTATTGAGGAGTATTGACTGACACGATCACAAGGTGAAGTCCCACAATAGGCTGTCTGCAAGCTGAGGAGCAAGGAGGCCAGTCGGAGTTCCAGAGCTGAAGAACTAGGAGTCCAATGTTTGAGGGCAGGAAGCATCCAGCACAGGAGAAAGATGAAGGCTGGAAGACTTAGCCAGTCTAGTCCTTAAAGGTTCCTCTGCCTGCTTTTATCCTAACGTGCTCGCAGCTGACTAGATGGTGCTCACCTGTGAAGAGGGTAGGTTTGCCTCTTCCAGTCCACTGACTCAAATGTTAATTTCCTGTGGCAACACCCTCACAGACACACCCAGGATCAACACTTTGCATCCTTCAATCCAATCAAGTTGACACTCAATATTAACCATCAAAATTACGTATTATGATTCACAAATGAGTTAGAAAACAATTAGGTAAAATGTGGGAGAAGTAGAAACTTTGGTTTACTCCAGACTTGTTTTGGATTCTGCATTTTTATTTTTATTTATTTTTGAGACGGAGTCTCACTCCGTCACCCAGGCTGGAGTGCAGTGGCATGATCTCAGCTCACTGAAACCTCCGCCTCCCGGGTTCAAGCGATTCTCCTGCCTCAGCCTCCTGAGTAGCTGGGATTACAGGTGCGTGCCACCACACACGGCTAATTTTTGTATTTTTAGTAGAGATGGGGTTTCGCCATGTTGGCCAGGCTGGTGTCGAACTCCTGACCTGAGGTAGTCCACCCGCCTCGGCCTCCCAAAGTGTGGATTCTACATTTAACCACTTAATAATGAATTGAGCTTTCTCTTCAGCTTGTAAAAATGGTTATCAGTTGGCACTGCACTTATCACATTCTTCAGGTTTCATAACTTATTTCAAAATTCCTTTTGCATACAGAGTTTTGTTGTTGTTTTGAGACAGGGTCTCACTCTGTCACCCAGGCTGGGGTACAGTGGCACAATCTCCGCTTACTGCAACCTCCGCCTCCCAGATTCACAAATGATTCTTGTGCTTCAGCCTCCCAAGTAGCTAGGATTACAGGTGTGCACCAGCACGTCCAGCTAATTTTTGTATTTTTAGTAGAGATGTGATTTCACCATGTTGGCCAGGCTGATTTCGAACTCCTGACCTCAGGTGATCCGCCCACCCCTCCTCGCAGAGTGCTGGGATTACAGGCGTGAGCCACCGCGCTCGGCCCAGAGTTTTAAAATTTTACTTTTTCTACTTTAGCTCACATTTGAGGTGGTAAAAGTTAATCTTGAGGTCCCTTTCTCCTACAGTGCTGGGGAAAAAATTCCAAATGAGAGTCAAAAAGTCCTTTTCAGATACATCCAGACAAGGTTTGGTTAGAAATAAAATTACTTGGGCTCTCTGGTGGATGGGTTCTAGGCAAACAACTCCACCGGACAGGAGAGGCCGTGCACTGCATTGTGCCTGCCTCACCTCGGGCGCCTTCTGCAGCCGGCCAACCACCGACACAGCAGCGCGCCCACCAGCACGCGGGGGCGGGGCGGGCAGGCAGAGGCGCAGGTGCGGTGCTTCACAGCCCGCTTCCGGCCTCACACCTGCCAAGCATCACACCTGCGATGCCTGCACGAGCTGGGTGCGGTCCGCGCAGCTGCAGTAAGGAGGTGACCCGGCGTCTATTAGTTGGTGGTTCATCTCCTTCGTGCCTCGAGGAGCTGTAACGCCGCTTTCCTCCATTCTCTTTCTTCACTCTTGAGTGAGTGGCCATGAGCTGGGCTGCAAGAGTCCTGGGGAGCAGCCAGCGAGCGGGCGCCGCGGGAGCGAATTGTTTTTGCCCAAGGATGGTTCCGTGTCTCCGCCAGGCGGCATGTGACCTGCTCAGGCGCGGGTGGCCCTTCACCCCTGTGAGTGTCGCCAGAAGTACCTCGCACTTGGACCTGCGGACCCCGGCGCAGTCCGGGAGCTGCGAACTGGAGGTTGGGGGAAAAGTAGGGTAGAGGGGAGAGAAAAGGGGGTCAGCTGCGGGACGGAGAGCCGTCCCAGCTGTGGTTTCATGTTTGATGGAGCAGCCCCTGTTCCTTTCCTCTCTCTCTCTTAATTTCTCTTAACTATACTCACGCTTTCTTCTCCTTCCCCTGGTCCGCTTCATGGATGCTGAGCTACCTGGCCAGAACCTACCCAGCTTCTTTGCTGTCAGATTTGTCGGTCTTGCACCTCCTTCCACACGGGGGCCCAGAAGTTCTCCATACGCGCTCTCACCACAGGTCTTGGAATTCCAAGCCATTTCCAATTTCAGGTCTTAGAAATGGCTGTGCAATTTGTCTTCACTGTTAGGTTTCCAAGATGGCAACTGTCAAGAGTGAACTTATTAAGAATTTCACGAAAGAGGAGGCCATTCATCACAATAAGATCTCCATTGTAGGAACTGGATCGGTTGGTGTGGCCTGTGCTATCAGCATCTTATTAAAAGTAAGTTATGTGCTCCGCACCACAGGGTTCACCTCGGTTGGAGGCAAGGCCACAGTGTATGGTTGTGCAGGTTGTGTCCAGTTCAAGGGATGAGTGGGGATCCAGTACAAGGGGCACCAGAGGAAAAGGTGCCCTTTTTTAAGTTGTTCCACCCAGAGGGCGCTCCTTTTTTAAAATAGTATTATATCATATGTTAGAAGCATCTCTGTGAAAGTATGTTGACATTTCGCTTTCACATAATGACAATATGAGGTACCCCTTTGCTTGATTTGGAAACTCAGCTCACAAAACAAACTGTAGAAAGAGGTGGCAGAAAACAGTATACAAGCATGTCAGTGATGGTAGGCAGCCTGTGAGCACAAAATACAATCTTTTTTCCTTGAAATATCTCTCCCATTTCCTAGTCTCTAGATCTTTATTTCCCTTCATTCCTCGTTCATGTTAGCTTAGTTTTAGTGTTTAGCTGTTCTTAGTACTGATACAGCTGACAAAGTTTAATGGCTATAGACAGAGGCCAAAAAGGATTCTGACCCCTTTCTAAGAATATTACCCTGATACGAACTTTATTACCATAAAGTTTTAATAAATCATAAGACATTTTGAGCTATACTTTTATTAATGAAGTATCTGTAAAATGTTTTAAGCCATCTTTTATATAATCTTTAAACCTGGCATGATTCATTGGATTTAAAGGATTGCCTCTGGGTTTCATATCTAGATGACATAGTGACCTTGTGGCACTAAGGATAGCGGCCGCAGCCAACTGCTGCTCCTGCCAGCCATACAAATTCCCCATGATTCATTTTGTCCTACCTATTGTAATGCCTTTATCAGCAGTGTCCTCACTGCTAATGAAGAATGCACACAGGTGAAAACCAACGCATCTGTGACTCATTGATTGATGGGGCCTCCACGTATTGCCCAGGCTGCTGTCAAACTCCTGGCCTCAAGCAGGAGGCCTCAGCTTCCTGAAGTGTTGAGATAACAGACGTGAGTCACCTTGCTTTGCCCAACACATTTTTTTAAACATCAGTAATAATAATATGTTTATAAATTATCCAATATTACAACCCTGAAAAGTAAATATTAGACCTATTTTTTAGAGGAGAAAAAAGGCACAGACTATCTCTAATTGCATGAATAAGTATACAGGTAATATATACAGAAAAGCTTGAAATAAAATATTTATTTATCACCTCTGCTTTGAAGGGCCATTTGGGGAGGGACTGAGCCATATCCCTGGAACTCCTACCTCTGCCAGCTGCTGCTTAGCTTTGGTTGCAGGAGTGGAGGGAATTTCGGGGCTTCTGATGGGAGGTTCCAGGGGCCGAGGAGAGGGCAGTACCATGGGGCTGCACCTGTTTCATGGCCCTATCTGTGATGGGAGGTCCTAGATCTCGGGTGGAGGTGGTGGACAGGAGTGCATTCCATTGCAACTGGTGATGGGAGGTACAGGCCACACTAGGCATGTAAGAGTATCCATAGGCTCCACTGGGGGTTTACCTCTGGAGGCTTAAAATGCCACCTGTAGCACCCATTGTCCAAACTCAGTGATGCTCCCTGCTGTAAAGGTATGAAGCAGAACTTTCCCAGTCACCTCCTGCTTCTAGAACTTGAATTCTAGTATGTTGCTAACTATGGCATTTGAATATCTTAGGAAATAGGGTACATAATCCCCCTATAAAGCCTCAGGTTAAGGCTCACTTTAATCTTTCCCTGTCCTTGCCCTAGACACTGCAACTTCTGTCATTCAAGGAGATGGTGATAGCCTAAAAACTCCTTGCTGATAAGGAATTCTCAAAAGGAATTGTTCAGGATTTTATTGTCAGGAATTTATGGCACGAACCTAGTAGAGAAACAGTAATGTCTTTAAAAACTACTGAGTTATACCGTAATACGTAAACTTTAATTAGTGTAATGTGAGATCCACTTGTATTCTCTTTCAGCGATGTATCCCGAATCTAGATCAGTGCCTCCTGTAATTGATATTTAGTAGTTGGATGAAAGAATTGCTCAAAGATGCCCATTAAAATGGAAAATGCACTGGATTGTGAATATAAAGATGGGATACTCTGTTTACTTTCATTTTTATAAGGAAAGAGAGTCCAGAGAGATTGTTAGGATATATTTTTATAGACTTTATTTTTTTGAGTAGTTTTAGATTTACAGAAAAATTGAAAGGATAATAGTTTATACTCCACATGTAGTTATTAACATTATACCTTAGTATGGTGTGATGGTTAATATTGAGTGTAAACTTGATTGGGTTGAAGGATGCAGGGTATTGTTCCTGGGTGTGTCTGTGAGGGTATTGCCAAAGGAGATTAACATTTGAGTCTGAGGACCGAGAGACACAAACCTACCCTCAATCTGGGTGAGCACCATCTAATCAGCTGCCAGCACGTCTAGGATAAAAGCAGGCAGAGGAACGTGGAAGGACTAGATTGGCTAAGTCTTCCCGCCTTCATCTCTCTTTCATGCTGGATGCTTGCTGCCCTCAAACATCAGACTCCAAGTTCTTCAGCTTTTGAACTCTGAGACCTACACCAGTGGTTTGCCAGGGGCTCTCAGGCCTCTGGCTGCGGACTGAAGGCTGCACTGTTGTCTTCCCTACTTTTGAGGTTTTGGGACTTGGGCTGGCTTCCTTGCTGCTCAGCTTGCAAATGGCCTGTTGTGGGACTTCACATTGTGATCATGTGGGTCAATACTCCTTAGTAAACTCCCTTTCATATATACATCTATCCTATTAGTCCTGGCCCTCTAGAGAACTCTAATACATATTGTATACCTTAGTGTGGTACATTTGTCATGATGATAGAATGGATATTGACATATCACCTTTAACTATAAAGTCCACACTTTACTCAGATTTCTTTAGTTTTTACCTATGTCCTTTTTCTGTTCCATGATCCCATCCAGGATGATACCACATGACATTTAGTCACTGTTTCTCCTTGGGCTCCTCTAGACTATGACAGTTTCTTTAGATTTTTCGTCTTTGATGACTGAGCGTTTTGAGGAGTACTAGTCAGGTATTTTGTAGAACACCTTTCTGTTGGAATTTGGTGGTTTTTTTTTTTAATGGTGAGACCAAGGTTTTGGGTTTTGGGGAGGAAGACATATAAAGTGCCATTTTTCATCACATCTTATCCCGGGTACATACTATCATGATTCAGTGTTGATGTTGACCTCGGTTACCTGACTGAGACTGTGTTTATCAGGTTTCTCTACTGTAAAGTTACTATTTTCCCCCTTTCCATACTGGTCTCTTTGGAAGAAAGTCCCTATATGCAGCCTACACTTACGGGGTGGAGAATTATTTTAATTCTTCTGTGTGGGAGATTTATCCTTCCTCCCCTATTAATTCAATCATTTGTTAATATCACTATGCACTCATGGGTCTTACTTTATACTTTGGATTATAATCTAATACTTCTGTATGAATTTGTTCCAGCTGTGGCCATTGGTAATTCTTTGAAGTTGCCTGCTGTGTGCCTTTGACATACTACATCAGTATAGAGTTTTGTTTGGTTTTGAACGCTTCGTTACTCTTTGTCATTTCAAGATGTTTCTGGTTCTTCATCTTGTATATTTTCTGCACCACTCCTAGAATCAGCCTTTTTTCTCCAAGGAAACTTGGTTCCTTTTATTGGATAATAGTATTAGAAACCAAGATCTGGGCTATTTATGTTCCTTGCTCCTGGGGTTATGATACATTTTCAAAGCTGCCTTTCAAAGATAACTTTATCAATGCCATGTAATACTGTTCCATATGACTCCAATCTCTGAATAACTGAGTGTCCAAGAAGCTTTGGCATTTCATTAAGCAACAACCTGTTCCTTGCAATACAGCTTAGACTTCTAGGTTAATCAGTTGTAGTCTAGTTTAAAATTTAAAGCGCTTGGCTTTGAATTTCCAGTAATTCAAATAGAGTAAAAAGATCCAGGCTGGATCCAGGCAGTGGCTCATTCCTGTAATCCTGCACTTTGGGAAGCCGAGGCAAGAGTATCACTTGAGCCTAGGAGTTTGAGACCAGCCTAGGCAACAAAGCAAGACCCTGTCTCTAAAATATAAATAAATGAATAAAAATTAAAAATTAGCTAGGTGGCTGCACACAGTGGCCTCACAGCACTTCGGGAGGCCAAGGCAGGTGGATCACCTGAGGTCAGGAGTTTGAGACCAGCCTGGCCAACATGGCGAAACCCCATCTCTACAAAAAATATAAAAAATTAGCTGGGCATGGTGGTGGTACATGCCTGTAATCCCAGCTACTTGGGAGGCTAAGGCAGGAGAATCCCTTGAACCCAGGAGGCAGAGGTTGCTGTGAGCCAAGATTGCACCATTGCACTCCACCCTGGGCAACAAGAGCAGAAACTCCATCTCAAAAAAGCCAGGTGCAGTGGTACCTGCTAGTAGTACTAGCTACTTGGGAGGCTGAGGCAGGAGGCTTGCTTGAGCCCAAGAGGTTAATGCTGCAGTGAGCCATGAATGTGCTACTGTACTCCAGCTTGGGTGACAAAGTGAGACCCTGTCTCAAAAAAGAAAAAAGGTAAAAAGCTCTAACAATGTGAATTGGATATGTGCTTAAATTATGGATGCTTGGTTCTTTTCTTTTTTTCTGAGAGTGAGTCTCACTCTGTCGCACAGGCTGGAGTGCAATGGCCAATCTGATCTCGGTTCATGGCAGTCTCTCCCTCCCGGGTTCAAGTGATTCTCCTGCCTCAGCCTCCCAAGTAGCTGGGATTACAGGCATGTGCCCCCATGCCCGGCTAATTTTTGTATTTTTAGAAGGGGCAGGGTTTCACCATGTTGGCCAGGCTGGTCTGGAACTCCTGACCTCAGGTGATCTGCCCACCTTTGCCTCCCAAAGTGCTGGGATTACATGCGTGAGGCACCGCGCCCGGCCTTGGTCATTTACTTCTTTTTTTTGAGACGGAATCTCGCTCTGTCGCCCAGGCTGGAGTGCTGTAGTGCAATCATGGCTCACTTCAACCTCTGCCTCCTGGGTTCAAGCGATTCTTCTCCCTCAGCTTCCTGAGTAGCTGGGACTACAGGCACGCGCCACCATGCCTGGCTAATTTTTGTATTTTTAGTAAAGACAGGGTTTCACCATATTGGCCAGGTTGGTCTCGAATTCCTGACCTCGTGATCCGCCCACTTCAGCCTCCCAAAGTGCTGGGATTACAGGCGTGATCCACCATGCCCCGCCTTGATCATTTACTTCCCAGCACTAACACAAAGGTGCTATTTTTCCTCCAAGGAAAAATATATTATGTAATAAAGATAAAAGAATATGTAGTTAAAAGGTAATACATTTACAAGGTTTGAAAGTAAGGCTGGGTACGGTGGCTCATGCCTGTAATCCCAGCACTTTGGGAGGCCATGGCAGGTGAATCATGAGGTCAGGAGTTTGAGACCAGCCTGGCCAACATGGTGAAACCCTGTCTCTACTAAAAACACACAAAAAATTAGCCAGGCGTGGTGGCGGGCGCCTATAATCCCAGATACTTGGGAGACTGAGGCAGTAGAATTGCTTGAACCTAGGAAGGTGGAGGTTGCAGTGAGCCGTGATAGCACCACTGCACTCCAGCCTGGGCAACAAGAGGGAGACTCCATCTCAAAAAAAAAAAAAAAAAAAAAAGTAGGCTGGGCACAGGCTCACGCCTGTAATCCCAGCACTTTCATAGGCTGAGGCAGGCGGATCACTTGAGTCCTGGACTTTGAGACCAGCCTGGGCAACATGGTGAAACCCCATCTCTACAAAAAATACAAAAATGAGTCAGATGTGGTGGCAAGCACCTGTTGTTCCAGCTACCCAGGAGGCTGAGGTGGGAAGATCATCTGAGCCTGAGAAGGTTGAGGCTGCAGTGAGTCAAGATCATGCTACTGTACTCCTGCCTGGGGGCCAGAGCAAGCCCCTGTCTCAGAAACAAAAAGTAAAAGTAGAATTCAGACAGATACATACAAGGCTGGGTGCGGATTAAGGCTCACGCCTATAATCCCAGCACTTTGAGAGACCAGGGCAGGTGGATCACTTGAAGTCAGGAGTTTGAGACCAGCCTGGCCAACATGGTGAAACCCTGTCTCTACTAAAAATACAAAAAAATTAGCTGGGCCTGGTGGCACATGCCTATAATCCCAGCTACTCAGGAGGCTGAGGCAGGAGAATCACTAGAACCCAGGAGGTGGAGGCTGCAGTAAGCTGAGACTGCACCACTGCATTCCAGCCTGGGTAACAGAGCAAGAGACTCCATCTCAAAAAAAGAAAAAAGAAAAGATACATACATGGAGAAGTCACACTAGTTTCCATCCAACCTTTCCTTAGCATCCACTTGAGGCAACTATTTGAATCAGTTTCTTGTATTTCTAGTGTTTTGTTTTGTTTTTTTAAATAGAACTGTATTTTCTCTCCTTTCCTACATATAAAGTAGCATCATATAAATAGTACGAATTGGTTTCTGCAGGTAATAACTGTCTGACTATAGAACTAAAATATTTTTGAGTTGGAAGGAGCCTTATATTTTAATCCATTTGCTGTGGTTTAAATGTTTGTCCCCTCTGGAACTCATGTTTAAATTTAATCCTCCATGTGGCAGTATGGAGAGGTGGGGCCTTTAAGAGTCGACTGGGTCATGAGGGTTCTGCCATGGATTAATCTATGGATGAATGGGTTATCAGGGGAGTAGGAATGGTAGCTTTACAAGAAGAGGAAGAGACCTGAATTTAGCAATCTCAGCCTCCTTGCCATGTGATGCCTTGCACTGCCTTGGGACTCTGCAGAGTCTCCTCCAGCAAGAAAGCCCTCACCAGATGCCGGCCCCTTGGCCTTGGACTTCTCAGCCTCCATAACTGTAAGAAATAAATTCCTTTTCTTTATAAAGTACTCAGTTTCATACATTCTGTTATAAGGAGCAGGAAATGGACTAAGATACCATTTATTCAAAAAACGTTGAGCTCCTCTGTGCCAGGTGGATGATAAGTAAGCACCAGATGGCTGGAGATGAATGACTTCCTTTTCTCAAGAAGCCCATGGTCTGGTGAGAAATGCCTTCAGCAGAAGCCCTACTTTATCACTCTGCAGCCTCGGCTGAAATGGGAAATGGGGCTGCTGACGACTTTCAGAGATTGTTCGATTTACTACGCAGTTTGTTTTTGTTTTCCTAATGATGAGCTGAAACGTTCCTCTTTGTAACTTGTATTTTTTCTGGTTTAGACTTTTATATCATGATGAAATGATGAGATCATTTATTATGTTTCCTTTGATTTTGATAATTCACAAGCTAGACACAGATCACCAATATAAGAATTTTCTTTCATTCTCCAGTTAATCAAGAGATACACTCACCCATTTGACTAATAATGTTTTTTAGGGTTTGAGTGATGAACTTGTCCTTGTGGATGCTGATGAAGGCAAACTGAAGGGTGAGACAATGGATCTTCAACATGGCAGCCCTTTTATGAAAATGCCAAATATTGTCTCCAGCAAAGGTTAATGTCATAGTTAAATACTATAAATATTCTAATATACATGAACAAATATCCAAGAAAATCATCTTTATTTCTTTTGACCTCTGCAGTTTTTACAGATAAGGCTAGTTGCTCCCTACTCTGTGCTCTCATAACATGTTCAGATCCTTAGGTTGTACTTTGCAAGGTTTCCCACAGCACCAGACTGAGTTCCTTGTGAGCAGCAGTAATAGCAGTTACCATGACAGCTGCAATGAACTGACTGCCTATTGTGTGTGAGACATTGACCTAAGCACAACTCTATTTAAGAGATGATGTACCTCTGAACTAAGGTTAATTAAAAGTGATAGGACTGGGCATGGTGGCTCACGCCTGTAATCCCAGCACTTTGGGAGGCCAAGGAGGGCGGATCACCTGAGGTTGGGAGTTTGAGACCAGCCTGACCAACATAGAGAAACCCTGTCTCTATTAAAAATATAAAAATTAGCCGGGCATGGTGGTGCATGCCTGTAACCCCAGCTACTCACGAGGCTGAGGCAGGAGAATCGCTTGAACCCGGGAGGCAGAGGTGGTGGTGAGCCAAGATCACGCCATTGCACTCTAGCCTGGGCAACAAGAGTGAAACTCTGTCTCAAAAAAAAAAAAAGTGATGGAGTAGGGATTTGAACTCAGTTCTGTTTGAGTCCAAAGCCTAAGCTCTTCACTACTGTACTTTATTCACTTGGCACCTAGGAGATAATTATTTGAACAAATGAATGAACCAACAATTCCCTATTCAAAAGTCTGTTCACACCACATCTATCTCTCAGTATTCTTGCCAGACTAATCCATATTTTGACCTCTTCGTCTAAATAATACAAAAGATATTTTAGGAGATGAGGTGTTTTTTTGAGACAGTGTCTTGCTATGTTGGCCCAGGCTGGACTTGGACTTCTGGGCTCAAGTGATCCTCTTGGTCTCAGCCTCCAAGTAACTGGGACTACAGGTGCACTACTGCACCCAACTTAGGAGGTTTTTGTTTTTGGAAATGGAGTCTTGCTCTGTCACCCAGGTTGGAGTGTTGCGGTGTGATCTTGGCTCATTGTGACCTCTGCCTCAGTCTCTCTTGTAGCTGGGACTACAGGCACCCGCCACTGTGCCTGGCTAATTTTTGTATTTTTAGTAGAGATGGGGTTTTGCCACATTGGCCAGTCTGGTCTTGAACTCCTAACTTCAAGTGATTGACCCACGTCGGCCTCCCAAAGTGCTGGGATTACAGGCGTGAGCCACTGTGCATGACTTAGGTTTTTTTTTTTTTAATTAAAAAAAAATGTACAAGGGAAACTTAGTGCTAATTTCCTGAAATTAAAAAGTAGTCTGGGCATACTAGAAGATTTCAGGGAACCTGCTCTTTGGTAAACATAGTGTGGTGATTGAAGTGAACAGGAAGTATACTTAAATGCCAGATGTTTTCTTTCATAATCGATTGTTTCTTCTAATCTTTCCCCAGATTACTTAGTCACTGCAAACTCCAATCTAGTGATTATCACAGCAGGTGCACGCCAGAAAAAAGGAGAAACACGCCTTGATTTAGTCCAGCGAAATGTGTCCATCTTTAAATTAATGATTCCCAATATTACCCAATATAGCCCTCACTGCAAACTGCTTATTGTTACTAATCCAGGTCAGTTTTGTTGTTTTACATTTTCAACTTTTCAATTCGGGAGTACGCTGTATAGGTTCATTACATGGGTATACTGCGTGATGATGAGGTTTGGGGTAGGACTGATCCTGCCACCCAGGTAGTGAGCGAAGTACCTAATAGTTTTTCAGCCCTTGCTGTCCTCACTCCCTCCCTGTCTAGTAGTCTCCAGTGTCACTTGTTCCCATCTTTATGTCCATGTGCACCCACATATTTAGCTCCCACTTATATGTGAGAACATGTGGTATTTGGTTTTCTATTGTTGCATTAATTAGCTTAGAATAATGTCCTCCAGCTGCATCCATGTTGCTACAAAGGACATGATTTTGTTTTTTTATGGCTACATAGGTCAGCTTTATTTTCACTGTTCAGTGAAGGAGTTTTTGGGGGTGGGTTTAGTAACTTTGAAGAGAAAAAGAATTTAATGAGTATTAAATCGTAAACTACCAATATAATTCCAGAATCTGTTTTGTTAGTGTAATATGTACTTTGCACAGTTGTAATCAGTGTATATACTATAATGACTTTAAAAAAATACTAGTGTGAGGCCAGGTGCAGTGGCTCACACCTATACGCCTATAATCCCAACACTTTGGGAGCCCAAGGTGGGTGAAGTGCTTGAATCCAGGAGTTTGAGAACAGCCTGGGCAACATGACAAAACTCCATCTCTACAAAAAAAAAATACAAAAATTATCAGGGCATGGTGGAGCATGCCTGTAGTCCTAGCTACTTGGGAGGCTGAGGCGGGAGGATTGCTTCAGCCAGGGAGGTCAAGGCTGCAGTGAGCCATGATTGCGCCACTGTACTCCAGCCTGGGTGACAGAGTGAGACCCTGTCTCCAAAAAAAAAAAAAAAAAAAAAAAAAAGTGGTGTGTATGGGAAGATAATATGCTTAATCATATGACTTCAAGATTTATATTCTAAAGGCTGAGGTTTGCTTTCCACATTACTGTTTGAGAAGTGAAAGCAGGGCTATAGTTCCTGCCTGACTCTCCAGAATTGTACTAGACTCCTCACTGGTGCATGTACAAGGTGGACAAACGCAAAATAGACTTTGGAGATAACATGTGCAGGACTGCTGATAGATTGTGTGTAGTGAGGGAAAGGGAGGAATAAAAAATAACTTCTAGATTTTTCCTTTGAGTAACTGAACGAATGGTAGTTTCATTTAACTGGGTTGGTAAATTTACCGATCGGGTGGGAGTCAGTGAGGGAAGGAGGTGGGGATGTTAAATATAGAGGAGAAAAATTAAGATACCTGAAATGATCAGAGGAAATGTCAAACAGCTAGAGATTATGAGTCTTGAGCTTAGTAGTTTAGGGATATTCAAATTACTGTATTCTAAAATCATTTGGAATAGTTTTTCTCTGTGTGACCAAAACTGAGTTGAGTGCGTGATTAAGTTTATTCATTTTAATTTCGATGCTGAAGAACTATTTAACTTTTGTTTCACAGTTTTATAAAATATTCACATGGCTCCAACATCAATTCTAGAGAACAGGAATTATTCCAAGTCTCCAGCTTCTGTCCCTGTGCCCTTTCCCCTATAGCCTCCATCCCTTTATAGGTAACCATTTACATTTTTTATGGTTTACAGCTTTTTGTTACTACATATGTTTTTCTCCATCTTCTTTCATTTTTAACTTAATATATCATGAAGCTCACTCCATAGTAGTATTTATAAATATGTTGATTACTGTAGCTTTGTGGTAAGTTTTGAAATCAGGATGTGTTAAGTCCTCTGACTGTTCTTTAAAATTATTTTGGGCCAGGCATGCTGGCTCACACCTGTAATCCCAGCACTTTGGTTATGGGTTTTTTTTTTTTTTTTTTTTTTTTTTTTTTTTTTTTTTTTTTTAGACGGAGTCTCGCTTTGTTGCCAGGCTGGAGTGCAGTGGCACCATCCCCACTCACCACAACCTCCATCTCGTGGGTTCAAGCGATCCTCGTGCCTCAGCCCCCAGAGTAGCTGGGATAACAGGCACACGCCACTACTGCCCGGCTAATTTTTGTATTTTTTGTGGAGATGGGGTTTCATCATGTTGGCCAGACTGGTCTCGAACTCTTAATGTCTGGTGATCCACCTGCCTCAGCCTCTCAAAGTGCTGGGATTACAGGCGTGAGCCACCGCGCCCAGCCATATCCCAGCACTTTGGGAGCTGAGCCGGGTGGATCACCTGAGGTCAGGAGTTCGAGACCAGCCTGGCCAACATGGCAAAATCCCATCTTTACTAAAAATACAAAAATTAGCTGGGCATGGTGGTGCACACCTGTAATCCTAGCTACTCTGGAGGCTGAGGCAAGAGAATCACTTGAACCCAGGAGGCGGAGGCTGCAGTGAGCTGAGATCATGCCACTGTACTCCAGCCTGGGTGACAAGGCAAGTCTCTCTCTCTCTCTCTCTCTCTCTCTCTCTCTCTCTTTCTATATATATATATATATATATATATATATATATATATATATATATATATATAAACCCATAACCAAAGTGCTGGGATTACAGGTGTGAGCCAGCATGCCTGGCCCAAAATAATCTTAAAGAACAGTCAGAGGACTTAACACATCCTGATTTCTTTTTTTTTTTTTTTTTTTGAGACGGAGTCTCGCTGTGTCGCCCAGGCTGGAGTGCAGTGGCCGGATCTCAGCTCACTGCAAGCTCTGCCTCCTGGGTTTTTACGCCATTCTCCTGCCTCAGCCTCCCGAGTAGCCGGGACTACAGGCGCCCGCCACCTCGCCCGGCTAGTTTTTTGTATTTTTTAGTAGAGACGGGGTTTCACCGTGTTAGCCAGGATGGTCTCGAACTCCTGATCTCGTGATCCGCCCGTCTCGGCCTCCCAAAGTGCTGGGATTACAGGCTTGAGCCACCGCGCCCGGCCCCTGATTTCAAAACTTACCACAAAGCTACAGTAATCAACATATTTATAAATACTACTATGGAGTGAGCTTCATGATATATTAAGTTAAAAATGAAAGAAGATGGAGAAAAACATATGTAGTAACAAAAAGCTGTAAACCATAAAATATATATATATATATATATATTTTTTTTTTTTTGCTTGTCTAGATCCTTAGCATTTCCTTATGAATTTATGAATCAGCTGGTCAATTTCTAAAGTAAAACCAACAAGGATTTTGATAGGGATTGCTGCTGATTTATTTTGGTTCTTTTGTATTTAATAAGTTGTTTTTTTCTTGCTGTTTCCAATATTTTCTCTTTGGCTTTTAACACTTTGACTATGATGTGTCGAAGTGTGAAAGTCTTTCAGTTTATACCACTTGGAATTCATTGAGCAGCTTGGATGTTTAGGTTTTTTTTTTTTTTTTTTTTCTTCTTCTTGTTTTGAGACGGAGTCTTGCTCTGTGGCCCAGACTGGAGTGCAATGGCGTGATCTCAGCTCACTGCAACCTCTGCCTCCTGGATTCAAGTGATTCTCGTGCCTCAGCCTCCTGAGTAGCTGGGATTATGGGCACTCACCACCACTCCTGGCTTATTTTTTGTATTTTTAGTAGAGATGGGGTTTCTCCATGTTGGCCAGGCTGGTCTCGAACTCCTGACCTGAACTGATCTGCCCACCTCAGCCTCCCAAAGTGCTGGGATTACAGGCATGAGCCACTGCACCTGGTTTGGATGTGTAATGTTTTTCTATTTGGGAAGTTTCAGCTGTTATTTCTTTGAATAATTTTCTGCTCCTCTCCCCTCCTTCTGGTGCTACCATACATGCATATATATGTTGGTGTGCTTAACGGTGTCCCACAAGTTTGAGGCTCTGTTTTTTCTTTTTTAAAATAGTTAATAGATTATCAAAAGTTCTTTTTGTATGGCATTGAGATATTTATTTATATATTTAACTGCATGCATATCTTTGGCTTTCACATAAATTTTCCTTCATACAGGCTATTGGTGTAAGCATTTGCTCTTTTTAAGAGTTTGATTCTTTTTTTTTTTTTTTTTTTTTTGAGACGGAGTCTCGCTGTGTCTCCCAGGCTGGAGTGCAGTGGCGTGATCTCGGCTCACTGCAAGCTCCGCCTCCCGGGTTCACGCCATTCTCCCGCCTCAGCCTCCCAAGTAGCTGAGACTACAGGCACCTGCCACCACGCCCGGCTAGTTTTTTGTATTTTTAGTAGAGACGGGGTTTCACCATGTTAGCCAGGATAGTCTCGATCTCCTGACCTCGTGATCCACCCGCCTCGGCCTCCCAAAGTGCTGGGATTACAGGCTTGAGCCACCGTGCCCGGCCAAGAGTTTGATTCTTTAAAAAAAATACCAAATCCAAAATTCAGAAATGGTAGTCTGGCGCTACATGGAAGCACACTGAAAATAACAAGCTGATGATACATTATCACATTGTATAATAGTATTTTATATTTTCTTACTTTCCAGTAAGTGTTTTCACATCCTGAAATCTCACAGTGTCATTTTTGAAATGAGAGCTGTGGAGAGATTCTGATAAGACTCAAGAGTTGTGAAGGCACCTGATGGAGCTCCTTCATTAATTTCTCTAACCATTCAGGGCGCTGACGTCTGTAGGGACAGTAAGTTAATACAAACAGTAAATGTGAAATGAATCCCCAACCTACTTTGTTTTAATTTGCACTAAAAAGCCTCCACCCTCAAAGTCCCACATCATTAAGGTTATATGATAACAAATGAGGAAACACAAACTAAGCATCACTTGCTTGGCGACATTAACTGGCCCACCACACTCCCACCGCAGATTTTAGAAGCACATTTGCAAAAGATGCTTCTCTGTGCATTATGGCAGAAGTCTATTAAAGAATATTTAATTTATTGACTAATATGTCTAATAAGCACATTCAGAGGATACTTTTTCTGTGTTTTATATACTGGCTGTCTGCCATTAAGAGCAGTAAAAATGAGGAAAAAAATCAAAAAATCTCAATCTCAAATGATTTAACAGCTTAGTTCTGTATTTGCTTGATAGTGTATGCAGTTATAGTACACACTATCAAATATATCTTCTATATCTATTTAGAAAACTTTTTCTGATATTAGAATCATGTTGAAGAAAGTCTTCTCCATTATTTTAGTGAGTTTGTTAAAATGGTTCACTAAGAACCATCTTCAAAATTTCAGGTGCTTCAAAAGTTAAAAGAAATAATTAACTTCATTACTCTTATAAAAAAACAAAAAAACAAAAAACTGACAACTTTAAATTAGCATTATTAAGCTACCAAAAATTGATACCACTCAGGAAAGATTTTTTTCCCCCCTGAATAATATTTATTTTTTTTGAGATAGTCTCTCTCTCTGTCACCCAGGCTGGAGTGCAGCGGTGCAATCTTGGCTCACTGCAACCTCTGCCTCTCAGGTTCAAGCAATTCTCGTGCCTCAGCTTCCCAAGTAGCTGATTACAGGCACGTGCCACCATGCCCAGCTAATTTTTGTATTTTTAGTACAGATGGGATTTTACCATGTTGGTCAGGCTGGTCTTGAACTCCTGGTATCAAGTGATCCGCCTGCCTTGGCCTCCCAAAGTACTGGGATTACAGGCGTGAGCCACTGTGTGGCACTGAATGGTAATATTTAACTAAAATTTTGGTGAAAGAAAAGGTAATTCTGAGAGCAATCTGGATAGAGAGGGGTTTCTCAGGTGCAGGTACTAATTCCTATGCAGGACTGCCTTCAGATGCAGCTCCCGTGTCTCCACAGTCCTCAAGGCTTGGTTTTAGTGATTCTGTAGTAGAGGAAAGGCTTCACACATGTGTAATATTTAGAGGCAGCATCACTACACAATGGAGTGCAAGTTCAAATCAGAATTTTAAGGTCAGGAAAAGTATCATTTAAATGAATCACCATTGACACTTTTAGAAGTTCTTAAGTTCCTTTAGAAATCTCCCTTTAAAGGATGTGCCAATTTTTACTTTGGCAAATCATGGATAAAAACTGAATGTATTAATAGTTATGATGATTGTGGTGCTATTTTTTAAACATTACTAACTTCACAGCAATACTCACATTTACTTATTTACCTAGCACACTTTTTTTTTTTTTTTTTTTTTTTTTTGAGATGGAGTCTCGGTCTGTTGCCCAGGCTGGAGTGCAGTGGGGTGATCTTGGCTCACTGCCACCTCCATCCACCTCCCGGGTTCAAGCCATTCTCCTGCCTCAGCCTCCCAAGTAGCTGGAATTACAGGCGTGACCTACCACGCCTGGCTAATTTTTGTATTTTTAGTAGAGATGGGGTTTCACCATGATGGCCAGTCTGGTCTCAAACTCCTAACCCCAAGAGATCTGTTCACCTCAGCCTCCCAAAGTGTTGGGATTACAGGCGTGAGCCACAGTGCCTGGCCACATTTCAACAGTGTTTTATTTTCACTAACTGACCTACTGCAGTCCATTTTAAGAATTTTTGTTTTAGTTTATATATGATATTTTATTATGCTGATATGAATGTGAAATTTTAAAAATTAAAACAAGCAATTAGGGTTTCTTTATGTTAAAAATTTATCTTACCTAAGTGCATAACTTTATCCATGTAGTGGTAGAAACGTAAAACTGTACATTTTAGAAGGTTTTTTTGATTTTTTTGTTTGTTTTTTTTTTTGAGACAGGGTCTTGCTCTGTCACTCAGGCTGGAGTGCAGTGGCACAAACTTGGCTCACTACAGTCTCCACCTCCTGGGTTCAAGTGATTCTTGTGCCTCAGCTTTCCAAGTAGCTGGGATTGCAGGCGCGCACCATCATGCCCAGTTAATTCTTGTATTTTCAGTAGAGCCGGAGTTTCGCCATGTTTGGCCAGGCTGGTCTCCAACTCCTGGCCTCAAGTGATGTACTCGCCTTGGCCTCCCAAAGTGCTGGGATTACAGACATGAACCACCATACCTGGCCAGGTTTTTTAAATAAAATAAAAAATTGCATCCAGATCTTATTTCAATGATAAATAACATGCTGTTGACATTATTTTAAAATAGGATTTTAGTTTATTACTGTGGAAATGTGGAGCACAAGACATAACAAATACTACGTATTAATTTCAAAACTATTCAGAATGAGGCTGGGTGTGGTGGTTCGCACCTAAAATCCCTAGCACTTTGGGAGGCTGAGGTGGGAGGATTGCGTGAGCCCAGGAGTTCAAGACCAGCCTGGGCAAAATAGTGTGAAACCCTGTCTCTGTTTAAAAAAAAAAAAAAATTTTTTTAAAAAGAAAAATCTACCCAGAATGGCTTATGGAGGTTTGTAACTGTTGATTTAAGAGTATTTAGGACTTTTTTTTTTTTTTAAACAAATTAAAAAGTTCCAGTAACTAATTATTTACATGAACTAAATGACCAAATAGAAGTGGAAAATGGAAAATTTAGAAGGCAGTACGGTAAGGGAGGGGATGTAAAATAATACAGGAAGAGAACCTAAACAATTGAAGATCAAAGATTTAGGAAAAGTTTAACCTTTTCTTCAAATCTATAGTCATTTACCTCAAAAATGTGGTTGGGTACCCTGGGACACAGCTGAGTTACTTGCTCTGTTTTCAGTTTACCAATTAAAACAGGTCACTTTCTCAGTTCCAGACCCAGGGCCTGGTGGAGGTCCCCCAATCCCCTTGCATTTCAATGGCAGGTGACGAACCTCTTAAGGCCCAGCATGACTAACTGAGGTTTTTCACTTGATAGCTTTATGTGTGAGAAAACTTAGACATTTCTACGCATACTTCTCTCCATTTCAGGTATTAGAATGAATGCTTACCATTTTAAATAGTGGTATGATCAGACTGTTTCAGTATCACTTTTTACCGTCAATGGGTATTAAACAGGGAACAGAAGCTCTAACTTCTACATTAATGGAAATACTACGTGTTTAGAAAACATTGTTTTAGAGGACAAAAGATGTCATCTTCATATCTTTTAAGTGTCTAATTTCTACTATTTGAGTACTTATATTAAATCTGCCATAAAAAATATGGATTTACAAGAAAGACAAATTAGAAATTATGTTCTTCACAGAGATCGACTACACGATTCTGAATCTTGTCTTCATATGTTTAGGATAGAATTTGATGCATTTATCATTTTTAAAGTATGAGTTATTACATAAAGCTAAGTTAAAAGTTCAACCAAATGGAAAAGGTACCAACAAATGCTTAAAAAAATACTATTCTAATTATCTAAAACAAGAACAAATAGATTTTTCAAATAAGAGTTGTTAATATTTATTTTAGACATTTGATTTAGTTGAAAGCTGCTACTTTGTTAATGACTGAGCCTATAAGAAAATAAGAGGTTTAATCCAAGTAATATGAAAGTGAACTCTTTACCTTACCTGTTTTTCCCCAAATAATTCTGACTTCACTACTGGAAATTTTTGTGAATGGTTCTAAAAAACACCTATTTTGAAACTGCAGAAATAGCAGGACAAATCACTTTGTAGAATGATTTGTGAAATATTGTCCTACTACACTTAAATAAAAACAACACATTTCCTCACTTATGAGTATTTTCTTATTTTTGATACTGCAAATTCTACACATAGAACACCTCTTCATTGCCCTGCTGAAGGCCTCAGAATGTGGAGATGGTTCAAAAGTAATTTATACCATTTTTACCCAGGCTTTGTAAACATATGTCAAAGAGATAGGAAGGTACTCAGTTTTAGTAAACAAAATAATTGCTCCTATAGTAGCTCCTCAAAGTCCCAGGCAAGCAGGCATTATCAGAAGTTTTCTATTAGATAATTCTACCATCTCCAAATAAGGACTTTGGTCTGTTTATAAAAACTAATTGATAGATGAAAGGAAGGAAGGAAGGTAGGTAGGCACGTAGGTTAGGTAGGTAGACAGACAGACACAGGCTTTTGCTTTGCCACTTATGCTGAAGTGCAGTGGCACAACCATAGCTCACTGTAACCTTGAACCCCTGGGCTCAAGTGATCCTGTCTCAGCCTCCCAAGTATCTCGGACTAAAGGTGTATGCCACCACACCTGACTACTTTTTAAATTTTTTGTAGAGACGAGGTCTTGCTATGTTGCCCAGGCTGGTCTCAAACTCCTAGTCTCAAGTGATCCTCTCACCTCGGCCTCCCTGTAAGCTGGGATTACGGGTGTGAGCCACCGTGTCTGGCCTTGGTTTATTCTTAGGAGTTTTTTTTCTCCCTTGTCCTGTTGCATAATCTAGAAGACTCTCCAGTATAATGTTAAACAGAAACAGTGATAGTGGGTATCCTTGTCTTGTTTCTGACTTTAATGAAAATGCTTCTAAGTTTTCTTCATAATGTATGTTTGCTTTGGATTTTGATAGATACCTTTTTGAGATAAAAAGCAGTTTCCTTCTGTTCCCAGATTGTTTAGTTTTATTTTTTTAATCCTTGAATGAGTTTTCCTATAGTTAAAATGATCATATATCTCTTTTACTTTAAATCTCATCTGGTGTAATATGTTGACAGATTTTTTGATATTGAACCACCTTTGCATTTATGGGGTAAAGCTGCTGCTTAAAGTATTTTTCTTTTTCTTTTATTATTATTATTTTTTTATTTTTTATTTTTTTGAGACGGAGTCTCGCTCTGTCACCCAGGCTGGAGCCCAGTGGTGCAATCTCAGCTCACTGCAACCTTTGCCTCCCGGGTTCAAGCAATTCTCTGCCTCAGCCTCCCGAGTAGCTGGGATTACAGGTGGCCGCCACCACACCTGGCTAATTTTTGTATTTTTAGTAGAGACGGGGTTTCACCATGTTGGCCAGGCTGGTCTTAAACTCCTGACCTCGTGATCCACCCACCTTGGCCTCCCAAAGTGCTGGGATTACAGGAGTGAGCCACCATGCCTGGTGATGACGTATGTTTCTTTTCTTTTCTGTTTTTCAGACGGAGTCTCGCTGTTGCCAGGCTGGAGTGCAGTGGTGCGATCTCGGCTCACTGCAACCTCCGCCTCCTGGGTTCAAGTGATTCTCCTGCCTTAGCCTCCCAAATAGCTGGGACTACAGGCGCGCACCACCATGGCCAGCTAATTTTTGTATTTTTAATAGAGACGGGGTTTCAGCATGTTGGCCAGGATGGTCTCAATCTCTTGACCTCAGGAGATCCACTGGCTTTGGCCTCCCAAAGTGCTGGGATTACAGGCGTGAGCCACTGCAACCGGCCTCTGATGCTGTTTTTAAAAAAATATTTTTTAGGCTGGGCATGGTCACTCACATCTGTAATCCCAGCACTTTGAGAGGCTGGGGCAGGAGGACTGCTTGAAGTCAGGAGTTAGACCAGCCTGGGCAGCATAGCAAGACCCTGTCTCTATTAAAAAAATAATTTTTCCTACTATTCGATACTCTTTCCTTCCTTTTATTTTACTGTTAAAATAACGCTTGTCACTGATTTTAAAAAATCTTTGTTTTAAAAATGCATTAAAAAATATAAATTAGGCCGGGTGCAGTGGCTCACGCCTGTAGTCCCAACACTTTGGGAGGCCGAGGCAGGTGGATCACCTGAGGTCAGGAGTTTGAGACCAGCCTGGCCAACATGGTAAAACCCTACCTCTACTAAAACTACAAAAATTAGTCGGGCGTGGTGGCTGGTGCCTGTAATCCCAGTTACTTGGGAGGCTGAGGGAGGAGAATCACTTGAACCCAGGAGGCGGAGGTTGCAGTGAGCAGAGATTGCGCCACTCCACTCCAGCCTGGGCAACGAGTGCGTCTCAAAAATAAAATAAAATAAAATAAATTTATCACCATATACAATTTTATTTATTAACTTTGTTTCATTGTACTTTGTATTTTCGTTTTAAATATATTGTAATCCCTTGTCTTACTTCCTCTTTAACTCAATGAGTCATTTAAAAGTGTATTTTTGGGGCCAGGCACAGGGGCTCATGTCGGTAATCCCAGCACTTTGGGAGGCCAAGGTGGGTGGATCACGAGGTCAAGAGATCGAGACCATCCTGGCCAACACGCTGAAACCCCATCACTACTAAAAATATAAAAATTAGCCAGGCGTGGTGGCACACACCTGTAGTACCAGCTACTCGGGAGGCTGAGGCAGGAAAATCACTTGGACCCAGGAGGCAGAGGTAGAAAGTGAGCCAAGATCGCGCCATTGCACTCCAGCCTGGTGACAGAGCGAGACCCTGTCTCAGAAAAAAAAGTGTATGTTTCAACATTTAAAAAAATTTTATTGTGGTTGATTCTGATATAACTGAATTGGGTTGTCTGATCAGTTCTTTAGAGTCTGTTAACACTTTGTGATCCAGATAATAGTGTTTGTAAAAAAAAAAAAAATTCCTGATGTATTATGGACTTTAATGGGCATGATGATCTTTATTTGATTATACTTATTAATTTTATTTAGTTTTGCAAAATTAACTTTATAAATCAGTTTATAACAAAAGTATGTTAAAATTGTCTACTATGCTTATGAATCAAATCTACAGTTCCTAATTTTTTTCATATATTTTGAGGCTATATTAAGTATATATAAATGTACAGTTGTTAAATTGTTGCATTGTTTTATATATCTCATACATTAATGAGAATACATGTTTAATACATATGTTATACATAATTGTATATAATGTAATTATGTGTTAGTGGGGATACAGAGATAATACATAAATGTGTATGATACATAATAGAGATAATACATATATATTACATATTATATACATATTATACATACATAAATGTATTATCTCTACCCCCATTAATGCTTTCTTGTTGAAAATTCTATTATTTGCTATTAATATAGCTACACTGACCTTTTTGGTATTATCATTTTAAAAATTAACTTCAAGAAAAAAATTCTGATAAAGCTAATAATGTTTAAAATAACTGACACTCAAATATCACACTGTGTCAAAAATTTATCCCTTCCCTACTGGGACAGAGACACAGTTGGTCTTGTTCCTGCTCTGTTGCCCAGGCTGGTGTACAGTGGTGTGATAGTAGCTCACTGCAGCTTGATCTCCTGAGCTGACGTGATCCACCTGGCTCAGCCTCCCAAGTAGTTGGAACAATAGGCACATGGCACCACGCGCCTGGCTTATTTTCCTTTTGGAGATGCAGTTTTGCTATATTGCCCAGGATGGTCTTGAATGATTGCTTGCCTTAAGGGATCCCTCCATCTCTGCCTCCCAAGTAGCTGGGATTTATACTTGTTTCTTTCTGTTCTCCCCAACTCCTTTTTTTTTTTTTTTTTTTTTGAGATGCAGTGTCGCTCTGTCGCCAGGCTGGAGTGCAGCTGATGTGATCTCGGCTCACTGCAACCTCTGCCTCCCAGGTTCAAGCGATTCTCCTGCCTCAGCCTCCTGAGTAGCTGGGACTACAGGTGCATGCCACCACACCCAGCTAATTTTTCTATTTTTAGTAGAGATGGGGTTTCACCATGTTGGCCAGGATGGTCTCAATTTCTTGACCTCGTGATCCGCCCGCCTCAGCCTCCCAAAGTTCTGGGATTACAGGTGTGAGCCACTGTGCCCATCCCTCTGTTCCCCTCTTAACTATGCTTTTCGTTGAAAATGGGTTATTCTCTGAGCAAAATTATTTGAAAGACTTGATAAGAGTATTTGTTTATTCATATTTCTCAGAATTTTCTGTGAACATTCTGTTTCTGCATACCAAGCTATGCAAAGTATCAACAAAAAGGTTTTTCATTACTTCTATTTGGTAGATATTCTTAGAGTTGGGGTATAGCTGGGGTTGGATAGAAAACCATGTTTCTGGCCCCCTCCACAAAACATCAGATTTACTAGTTTTAAGTTAGGTAAATCTAAAAAACGTATCCTTGCAGATGAGGACGTTTCTTGATATGAACTTTTTCTTCTTAGTGGATATCTTAACTTATGTAGCCTGGAAGTTGAGCGCATTTCCCAAAAACCGTGTTATTGGAAGTGGTTGTAATCTGGACTCTGCTCGTTTTCGTTACTTTATTGGGCAAAGGCTTGGCATCCACTCTGAAAGCTGTCATGGGCTGATCCTTGGAGAGCATGGCGACTCAAGTGGTAAGGCTGAGGCACGATTGGAGCCTCTGCAATATCTATTTCCTACCAATCATATAGACATTTAATGCAAAGTAGCTCCTGGGAGGGGAGAAAAGACTTTATTCCACTTTAGGCCCTTTTAGTAGTAATTTTTTACTACACTTATTTTTAAAATAACAAAAAATACAGATTTGAAAAATGTGAGATTGACACTATAATCCTACATATGGATGGCTAGGATTATAATGCTTTTCTTAAATAGAGAACTAAGTAACACGACATAGTTTGTATTTAATTTGGGACACTCTAGTTCACAAAGGTCAGCAGTGTACTTCATGTAGTAGGCATTCTTCAGATTAAGGGATGGGTATAACTGAAGAATGTAAGAGGGAAGAGAAAGAGTACTGTGGTAATAGTCTTTTTCTCCCCTCTTAGTGTCTTCTGGCTAAAAAACCTTTGAAATCTATTTAATATAAACCTTGGCTATGGAAAAAGACTTAAAAGGTAGAAAAACTAAAACTTCTTAGTGGAAAGTTTAAAACTGCAATTTTCTTATTTGCAGAATCTTTGCCAAGATAATAGAATTGTGGATCCCCCTCTGTGGAGATCTGGATTTAGAATATCTGGAGTGGGGCTCAGATATCAGAACATTCCTAGTTGAAAACCACTCATAACAGTTTTGCTAAGGTCAAAAACCAAAACCCTGCTAATACTATGCTGTAAGAAGTGGGATTTTGGGTATCTCTTTCTTAGTTCCTGTGTGGAGTGGTGTGAACATTGCTGGTGTCCCTCTGAAGGATCTGAACCCAGATATAGGAACTGATAAAGATCCTGAGCAGTGGGAAAATGTCCACAAAAAAGTGATTTCCAGGTAATACACGCTAGTTTCACATTTTCAGTACCTTAGAAGTTGTGAGCCTGAACTCTGTTAGAAGGTTGAGATTAGTCCCTTAAGTATATGTTGTTGTATTCCCCATATTTTTATTTGCACTTCTGCTTTTTTGTGTGATCATACTCACCAGATTATAAATTCTTCAACAGTCAGGGACTGATTCTATGTTGCTCATTCCTGAGCCTAACCCAGTATTGAGCACATGGTAGGGGCTCACTTGTTGACTGACAATGTATTTTTTCAAACACTTGCTATATAGTGTTTATTGTTAGTGGTGGAATTAATTCCATATTAATTTCTGCATCTCTGTACTTGTAACTCTAATGTTTAACCACCATGGCAAGGCATGGTGGCTCATGCCTATAATCCCAGCACTTTGGGAAGCTGAGGTGGGAGGATCACTTGAGCTCAGGAGTATGAGACCAGCCTGGGCAACATAGGGAGACCCCATCTCTACGAAAAAAAAAAAAAAAAAAAAATTAGCTGAGCGTATGGTGGCTTGCTTGAGCCCAAGAGGTCAAGGCGAGCTCTGATGGTGCCACTGCACTCCAGCTGAGACCCTCCCTAAAAAAGGCATACATATGGCCAGGCGTGGTGGCTCATGCCTCTAATCCTACCACTTTGAGAGACCAGGGTGGGCAGACCACTTGAGGTCAGGAGTATGAAAACAGCCTGGCCAATGTGGTGAAAACCCAGCTCTACTAAAAATACAAAAATTAGCCACAAATGGTGGTGCACACTTGTAATCCCAGCTACTCAGGAGGCTAAGGAGGGAAGACTGCTTAAACCTGGGAGGTGGAGGTTGCAGTGAGCCGAGATTGAGCCACTGCCCTCCAGCCTGGGCGACAGAGCAAGACTTAAGAAAAAAATGCATACATACTCCAAGTAATTTCTAGGAGAAGTTGTTGATGGAGTCATTGCAGTTTTGTGGCATTGTTAGATAGGATGCTATAAAGTGGAAGTTCAATGACAAGTGGATCTTCTCAACTAACTTATGTTTATGGTTTCTTCTAACTACAGTGGCTATGAGATGGTCAAAATGAAAGGTTATACTTCTTGGGGCATTAGCCTATCTGTAGCTGATTTAACAGAAAGTATTTTGAAGAATCTCAGGAGAGTGCATCCAGTTTCTACCCTAAGTAAGGTAGGACATTCACGTTTGAAAAATCATTAACTTCAACATAAAACAGGGGTAAATAACATTTTTGAGACACTCCGGTTTTGGGTTTGATCTCATGGAAGAACCTCTCTTCCTGAAGTCTGTTCTTTGCTGCTGAAGAGTGGGGAGATCGGGGAAAGAGTCTATCTTTATAGACCTTTGTCCTGGTCTAGCGTGACATTTCCTTTTATTAGATAAAAGTGAGTGTTTTTGCAACTTGATTATTTAACTAAGTGATCTGACTCTACCAGTATCTGGAAACACTGGGAACCACTATGGGCAGACCTTGGTACCTTTGGAGTTGTTCTCTTTGTTTCGATTATGTCCAATGAAGAGATCTAGGAAAAAAGCACTAGACACAAAAGAATTAGCAGTCTCCTGGGGAGAGGGGAGTTGGGGCATGGGTGAGATCCTTCTGCTAGTCTAAATGGGAGAGGTTATAAAACAAGAGAGATCTAAATCATTGGAAATAAAGTCATAGGAATTTTGAAGTGGTCTCTTGATAGGAAGTGGTATGGAGTAAGGAGATGAGGAAAGAAGGGTGGGCCCCAGCAAACATGGCAGGAGGCTGGGGCCCATGTGGAGAGATGGTGGGTTGAAACTGAACAATAAATATGTCTAATCATGTTTTAAATTGTTCTCTGTCTTGGTACTCTGCCATAGTTTGTACTATCAATCTGTTATTCATTCACCTCACAACTGTTGTTTCTCATATTGCAGACCTTTGTTAAAAGTTAAAAAAGGAATAATTTTTAAGTCTTTACTTTCAGGGCCTCTATGGAATAAATGAAGAAATATTCCTTAGTGTCCCATGTATCCTGGGAGAGAATGGCATCACAGACCTCATAAAAGTGAAACTGACCCTTGAAGAGGAGGCCTGCTTGCAAAAGAGTGCAGAAACACTCTGGGAAATTCAGAAGGAACTCAAGTTTTAAAGTTGCTTAAAGTTACCATTCTATAGATTGAAGATGAAATAGTAGTTATGGAATTGTATATGTCAAACTTTAAAATAAATTTGAATTTCTAAAAGTTAGAAAAATAGAGGAAAGAGTGACCTATTTAGTGTAGCCTTCCAGCTTTTTTTTGGGGAGTGGGTCTCATTCTGTTACCCAAGCTGGAATGCAGTGGCACCATCACGGCTCACTGCAACCTTGACCTCCCGAACTCAGGTGAGCCTCCCACTTCAGCCTTCAGAGTAGGTGGGACCACATGTGTGTGCCTCCATGCCTGGCTAATTTTTGTATTTTTTTGTAGAGATGGGGTTTATGAACTCCCAAAGTGCTGTGATTACAGGGGCGAGCCACTGTGCTTGGCCTTAGCTTTGATTTAGTATCCAGATGATGGACGACACTTTTTTTTTTTCCAAACAAAAGTGATGGCATCAAAGATGTTTTTGGTATCTTTTAGTACTTGCCTTGTATGTATACGTAACTGCCATCTGGTCCATGAGAATGTGTATGCTGTGTTATAGAAATCTTGATTCTTTTCATCAGGTGCATAGTAATTCTTCTCTATGGCTTAATACCTGTGTTTACATGCCATTTAATAAAAGCTTTAATTTCCTCTACAATGTAAAAATAAAAATATATATATACACACACACACAAAGTAATCTAAATGTTCCTAACATTAGATAAAACCTTGATTTGACCTTGCTGGTTTTTCTTCTGGTAACTTTTATGAGTGCATTTTAATTTTTACAGGAAAGGTCTTAAGCTGTAAACCCCTTGGTGACAACAGATTAAACTGGTCGTTCTTCTCTTGGGAGTAGAATGGGCTGCCTAATTATCTTAATAACATCCCAAATCGGAATATACTTTCCTTTATAGCCTCATGAGCCTTCTAGCACTCTCATTTTGATCAAGAACATTCTATTCTGGATGAGCTCTGCAGGACATACAGTAGCTACATAGTTCATTGGGTGGTCACAAACTTGGCTACAGAATCACTCACCATGAAGACGAAACTTTAAATGACAAAGCAGGGAGGCAATGGTACACTGTATCTTTCCCTTTAATCCTAAAGTTATCAGGTATATAGTTTGGACCTGCCACTGTGCTCCTTTCTGATGAAAACACTTATGGTTCACTGAGGCCTAGAAAGGAAACAAATTTAGTAGGGTTGGTAGGAGAGTATCACCTTGGACCTTTCACAGATAAGTTACTCAAATCCTTTAACTTCAAATATTTCAAAATTTAGATTTCTATTTGGTATATCCCCATATTAATTCACTTCATATGCTGTAGAATAATACTAATTTCAACTTAAGATGGATTTTATGCTTTTTTTGCTAAATGAAAAGTTGGGCTTATTAAGGTTTCATGGATCTTTCCTAAAGTTCAATAAAGGAGAGAAAAATTATGCAACAAATTTTATTTAGCAGTCCCAACATTCAGCACAAAAAGTTTACAGAGGATAGAAAGTGCATTAATAAAAGCCAGTCTTTACCAAAAGAAAACAGAAAATATATTATTGATTCAAAATATTTTACACTTGAATGATAAACTGCAATAACTTATTCTGGGCACCTACTGATAAGAGAAAGGAAGAGAAGAAAGGAATACTTTAAGAAGAGCTCAACTTCCAGCTGGTATCAGAGAAGTCAGTAGAGGTCACTGAGACCGGCAGTCTTTCTTGCTTTTTGCATTAGTGCCCTCAGCTGGAACTGTTTACGGGACAGAAGACGTACATGCTGGGAGGGGAAAAAAATTTGAATAGTTTAGAATGGCTTTGATTTAGGCCCAGTCATAAAATATCAGACAATTTGTAACCTAGATAGGATCTAAGAACCCTAACTCAACCTGTCAACCTTTGGAAAGAATACCTCATTACATGTGGCTTTTAAACTTCATATTATAAAGGCTTACTCAACAGGGAAAGCATTACATTGCAGGATCTGGCTCAGGAGTTTGACTTACACTTTCTTTTCCTAAGCCATGCCACTCAAGCAAGAGATTGTACAGAAAGAGTCCTCTCTTGGGTCTCTGGTTTACATCCAGCCATTCTTGTGGTTATACCACTTCTGAGGCACATAGTTTGGCCATTCCCCCATAGTGAGGAGACAGGCAAGATCAGCACATGACCTGACCTGGCTCCAGCTGCAGCTGGATCAAATATCCCAAGGGTGGCTGCTATTATTCCTAAAACCATGTTCTCCATGACCCAAGAGACAGCAGTAGCCAAACTTCACTTACTAGATTTTCCTCTGTACAACAGCATTAAGCTTGAGACAACTTTCATTCAAGAGGGCTTGAAAGGACAGCCTGATACCTTGAAGGGCTGTCTGATGTGGGAAAACTGGTCTAAAGTTATATAACTCTAAGAAAATTAACAGATAAAAAATGGAGGTGGCACAATCAGTGATCTCAGGTGGTATGACCTCAAAGAACCAATGGAAATCTGATCGTGCCTCCTGATCCACCCAGGCACAGAATTACACTCATCTTAATGCTGCCTGGTGGATAGAGAACTGCAGCCACCAGCCCACTTTTCTTCCCCTGCTCAGATCAATCCTCAGTACTCTGTAGGTAAAAAGATGGCACAAAACCCTACATCTCATTTGCTGTCTTTTGGGAAGATAAAGAATCTTAATTCACACTACAGAGAAACTCTCTTGGTTTGTGGTTTGCAAGGTCAGGGTCTCTACAGCCCAAGTTAAAAAATATTGGAAAGTAAAATGAAGACATACCTTCAGGAAGACATCCAGGTCTATCACTCCCCTTCTCAAGGCTTCTCCCAAGTAAAAGATAGTGTCTTCAATAGCGTTTTCTTCTGCATACAAATTCAGGATCTGTTTGTATAAGGGAGCTGTGGGAATGATAACTTCATCGATATCATTGTTTTCAGACTGATTTTCCATTTTCTCCAGAGCAGAACTGAGTTCTTCATCCTTCTTTTTCAAAAGTTCTATGTTTTTATCAACCTCGGCCTGAAAACAGAACAGTCCAAGCATTATTAATTGTACATAATTATCCACTTATCAGACATCTACAACACTTCACAGAAAAAGGTGGGCTAATAACCATGTTTAAATAACTCATGGATGAGAATCATGTTTCAGATAGCACCCTGGTCAAAGGTAGAGGAAAAGATGTGATCTATGCTGAGTGAAATACAGTAATGATGGAGATATCCTGAGCTGACCACTTTCAGAGACGGTAACAAGCTTGTCACTTGTCAGTGACAAATGATCCTGCAAACTAAGCCGTCAGACAAGATACTTTCCAGCAGAAGGTTCCTTTACATAGAAAATCATAAGAGGTTTTTCTTCTCAGCAAGTAGGCATCTGCCATAGGAGAGTAACTTTCCCGTCTATGAAGAGGATTCAATGCATAGAGGCCCAAATGTCTGTATTCTAATCACAAAGTATCACACGCAGGTGATGGCTGTAGGCTCTGAGTTGTATTGGTGTCACTTTCCTGAATTCTAAAAATTGGCTACTTCGAAGCTCATTTTATAATCTAGAACCACTTTGTAAGGCTAATGGGTACATACAAATCACTTTCCACAGCGCCCTCAACCTTCTAAGAATTCTTGACTCTTCCATCAAAAAGGCACATTTACTGGAATAAATTCTCCCTCATGGGGATGAAAATGGAGCATGAAATTGGCATTTCAATTATGCTGATGCCTCCACTTTATCATCATTAAGCAAAGCCACAGGGCTGACTTACACATGGACTCTCCAAGGCACAGCTGTCTGTTATAAATATGAGAAAGCTTAAAGAGCTGAAGGTTGCATATGCTATGTTTATATGTAGCTCTTTAGCCAACCAAGTATCTCTGGATTCTTGTGAAAGTTCCCCGAACATACTTTTAAAGATGGCTCACACAACCTTTGGAAACAATAAAACAGTACTGTCCTTTTAAGTCTGCACCTAGGATGTAGAGATCTTTATCATGGCTTAGAGCTCTCAACTTATTTCCTAGTAACTGGCAACATCAACCACTCAAACAGTCCTCCGTTGGGTTAAAACATCATTTCCTAGGGCAAAGGTGTGTTATGGTCTGGCTGTGTCCCCACCTAAATCTCAACTTGAATTTTATCTCACAGAAAGGGACCTGTGAAGGGGCGGAGGCGGTAATGGAATCATGGGAGCCGGTCTTTCCTATGCTATTCTCATGATAGTGAATAAATCTCACAAGATCTGATGAGTTTATCAGAGGTTTCCACTTTTGCTTCCTCCTCATTTCCTCTTGCCACCACCATGTAAGAAGTGCCTTTTGGTTGGGTGTGGTGGCTCATGCCTATAATCCCAACACTTTGGGAGGCCAAGGTGGGCAGATCACTTGAGATCAGGAGTTCGCGACGAGCCTGGCCAACATGATGATACCCCGTCTCTACTAAAAAATACAAAAATTAGCCAGGCATGGTGACAGGCACCTGTAATCCCAGCTACTGGGATTAAATAAATAAGGAGGCTGAGGCAGGAGAATCGCTTGAACCTGGGGGGTAGAGGTTGCAGTGAGCCAAGATCATACCACTTCACTCCAGCCTGAGCAAGAGTGAGACTCTCTCAAAAAAAAAAAAAAAAAAAAAAAGAAATGCCTTTTCCCTCCCACCATGATTCTGAGGCCTCCCCAGCCATGTGGAACTGTAAGTCCAATTAAACCTCTTTTTCTCCCCAGTCTCGGATGTGTCAGCAACATGAAAATGGACTGATACAAGGTGCAAACAAAATGGTCTAAATATTATTCCCCTCCCAATCAAAGACCAAATACCAGACATAGGCTCCACTGTAAACAAAGCTATAAAAAATTACATTCACATGTCTAAAGATGCCTATAATTTTCTGAACTCCTATTATGCCCACAACATCCAGGATACATATAGAACACTTTGCCATGGCTACAATTCAATCCAAAACTTTTAAGTCTTTAATGAGTCACTTACTACTTCTTGATCTAAACGGGTAACCATCTCTTCCAGTTTTTGGTGACCCTTTTTCAGGTCTTCTTCTGTTCGTTTCAAGGCATTGAGCTCTGCCTGGGCACGATCCATTTCCTCCTTCATCCGCCATCTCAGTTTGTCACTGACCGCTGAGATGAGAGAGGCTCGGATGGTGTCCTCGCTGATTGTGCCATCCCTACTGGGACCTGCAGGAAACAGAGGCAAAAAACACTTGCTTACTTCCCAAGTTCCTTCTATTCGTCTCACAGGAACCTTCAGAAAAGAGGGCAATATGAACCGACACTTTCAAAATGTGAGGAAAGAAAAAAATTACGTTTCATCAGAAACAATGTAAAAAATCTGAGTTGATTCAGAAATACTTGCCCTGAAAGAGATTACTATTAATCCATGTTAAACCCAGTTTCCCTATTCATAGCCCAAACAATTAGCTATTTTCTCAATGAGACAGAGGCTATATCCCTACCAATTGCAATTATTCCTAAATCACCAACAAATGGCACGATAATTTCCACCAAGGAAAAACATTTGATGCAGGCAAAGTCCAATATCAGGCTTCATTGCTAAGCTGAAGGAGACAGGTGCCCATTGTAGCAGCCAGTGAGGACTGAGAATGGGCAGTTTCCCTAAACGAATGTACAGTTTAATAAGGCTCCCCTCTGTAAGACTTTCACTCCTTCACCCTTTACCAACAGGACAGAATGGATAAACAAAAAAGAATGACATCCAAAAATTCAACAGCTGATAAAGTGTTTATTCCCAGATTATTCTCTTCCAAATGTCCCTTCCTAATCAGTGTATTATATAATTTCCATGCATATTTCAGATCAAATAAACATCCCCTGGATATTTTCTTCAAAAAGGTCTCCTTTTTAATATAAAGGTTGGGTATTCTTTTTTTTTTTTTTTTTTGAGACGGAGTCATGCTCTGTCGCCCAGGCTGGAGTGCAGTGGCCGGATCTCAGCTCACTGCAAGCTCCGCCTCCCGGGTACACGCCATTCTCCTGCCTCAGCCTCCCAAGTAGCTGGGACTACAGGCACCCGCCACTTCGCCCGGCTAGTTTTTTGTATTTTTTAGTAGAGACAGGGTTTCACCGTGTTAGCCAGGATGGTCTCGATCTCCTGACCTCATGATCCGCCCGTCTCGGCCTCCCAAAGTGCTGGGATTACAGGCTTGAGCCACCGCGCCCGGCCAAAGGTTGGGTATTCTTTATGACTATCAGTGTTCTTCAGTTATTGTCCTAAATCAGCAAAAGTGTAAATGGCATTTTGACTTAATTATGTTTGATTATAAAATACTATGTGAGGACATAAGTATATTTAACCTTAATTGCCTTTTTTTTGAGATGGTGTCTCACTCTGTCACCCAGGCTGGAGTACAGTGACATGATCTCGGCTCACTGCAACCTCTACCTCCTGGGTTCAAGCAACTCTCCTGCCTCAGCCTCCCGAGTAGCTGGGATTTCAGGCACACATTACACATCACAATGCCCGGCTAATTTTTGTATTTTTAGTAGAGATGGGGTTTCACCATGTTGGCCAGGCTGGTCTCAAACTTCTGACCTCAAATGATCCACCTGCCTGGCCTCCCAAAGTGCTGGGATCATAGGTTTGAGCCACTGAGCCTGGCCTTAATTCCTTCTTAACTCCTGAAGTTCTCTTTAGCATCTTCCCACAAAGGCAAAAACCTTTAACACATCTCCAAAGAAGACTGAAACCATTAATGGGTGCCTCCGACTCTCGTTTCTCCCACTTCTTTTGGAACAAGAATCCTAACCCCTTTATTTACATGCCTGATTCCTCACTGTTCACAAGTATAAACTTCCCTTTCTCAGCAAGACAGCTTGCTTTCTTCCAGATCCTTCCGAAGGACCAGATGCTTTTAAGCTTGTACCTACTTCTCTAATTCCAATGAGTCTAAGTCCAACAACTGCTTTTACGATTATGCTTTTGTTCTTATTCTCTGGGTAAGGCTCTTAGCTAAGTTAAGGCCCATTTATTCACTTCTCTTACCAGCCCCAAACCGTGGGTCATCTTTGAAGCCCTATTCTCTCTAGTGTGTTTACATCCTCTGAGGTCAACTCCAGTCTTAGCCAACATCACTCTCTAATTCATGCACATTCTCAATAGAAGTGATATCCCCCAACAACTGGGCAAAAATTGGTTTGAGGTGGAAAAAAAAAGTCTTGTTCTTATGTATAAAGCAGAGATATCCATACAGTACCTAAACAGATACACAGTATAATCAACATTTGTCGGGGGTGGGAATTGTTAGGGGAAAAAAGTCTAAAAAGTCTTCCTAGGAGGGTGACAATGAAAAAAAAAAAAAAAGTTAGGAAACACTGCTGAAATTCATCTGTGATCTTGTTTTTCAACTAGATGTTTTGTTGCTACTGTAAACTTCTACTTGCTGGCCTTGTCACTACCATTCCAATCTCTTTTCTTTTTCTTTTTTTTTTTTTTTTTGAGACGGAGTCTTGCTCTGTTGCCCAGGCTGGAGTACAGTGGCACAATTTGGGCTCACTGCAACCTCTGCCTCCCAGGTTCAAGTGATTCTCCTGCCTCAGCCTCCCAAGTAGCTGCAATATAGGCATGCACCACCACACCTAGCTAATTTTTCTATTTTTGGTAGAGATGGGGTTTCGCCATGTTGGCCAGGCTGGTCTCAAACTCCTGACCTCAAGTGATCTGCCTGCTTCATCCTCCCAAAGTGCTGGGATTATAGGCATGAGCCACTGAGCGTGGCCTTATCCCCATCTCATTCTTAAACTTAAGATCCACATCAGCTACATTTAAATTAAGCTAAACACAACCTATGAAAAGCAAACTTCCTGAAAGCCTTGTGAATTACCTGGGTCTTCTAATTACCTGTTAGATGATCCTGCTTTTTACCAAAACCATCAACAAACTCTGTCAACAAACTCTGTCTAAGCCATTCTAAACTAACAAAAAAGTTTAATGCTCTCAAATATCAGATCCCATCTTCTCTCTACCATTAAATTATGGTGAAAGCTAATCTTTGCCAATGATCTTTCCTCCATTAACAATAATTCCCAAAATATCAGCACAACAACTAGAATCTGCTCTCTCTTAACAGTTATCACTACACTTATTAGTTTAAAAACCTATTTTCTGAAGGAAAGGACTCTATAATCCTTATTATGCAGCCTAAATCCTAAATGTTAAGGGTGGCAAACTGTTGCTGAATGATTTCCTGAAATCAACAGAATTGGTTATCTTCTAGGAGTCCTACAGAAAAGGCTCAGATGGTTAGAAGTCCTTAGGATGTGCTTTTTTGGAAACTTTCCTTCTCTTGCCTTCTGCTGGAATGTAGAAGAAGGTAATTATTAAAATTGTTTATAAATATACAAGTGCTCAAAAATAAATAGTAAGGTGGTATTAAACCAAATGAAAGAACTCATCAGTATCTCTACTACCTGAAAATCAGAAAAGTGAACTGCTAAAACTCTACTGCTTTGAAGGCATGTGGTTGGAAAGAGTGCTGAAAAGTCATTACTAGAGTAAAATATTTAAAATTATGGATTTCCAAGGCCAGGTGCAGTGGCTCAAGCCTGTAATCCCAGCACTTTGGGAAGCCGAAGCAGGCGGATCACAGTTCGAGACCAGCCTGACCAACATGGTGAAACCATGTTTCTACTAAAAATACAAAAATTAGCTGGGCGTGGCACACGCCTATAATCCCAGCTACTCAGGAGGCTGAGGCAGGAGAATCACTTGAACCCAGGAGGCGGAAGTAGAAGTGAGCTGAGATTGCGCCATTGTACTCCAGCCTGGGCGACAAAGCAAGACACCATCTCAAAATAAAATATAAAAAATAAATAAAATTATGGATTTCAGTAACAGTGACAGGAGGCAGCCAAATGCCTGGGCAGATGGGGTGGGTCCCCGGTGAAACACCACCTTCAAGCCAAAAACAGCCGAAAGGCTGAAAGATTGGACTGTAGGTTCTGGATGAAACCCCTGACATAGAGTGAGAACTTCTATTCCTGTTTGCTCACCCTTTCCCATTGATTCCTTCTAAATAATGCCTTTTAACCAATCAAATGTTACCTTTTCCAATACTACCTATGGCCTACCCTGATTTCCTAAGAGCCCCTAAGAAGCCCCAGGACTCTGGGAACTTTCCCACCTTTGGGTAGGGGAACCACCCCCGTGTCTCCTTTCCACTGAAAGCTATTTCATCACTCAATAAAACTCCCTGTCTTGCTCACGCTTTGATTGTCAGTGCATCCTCATTCTTTCTGGGCACAGGACAAGAACTTGGGAACCAGTGGTAAGCCAGACTCGGCCCAAGTGGGCCGAGTGGGAGGGCTGTCTCCTGCAGCAGGAAGCATGGTTGAGGGAGGCCCAGGCAGGGTGTCGCTGGTCAGAGGTCCCTGGCTTGCAGACTGAGAAGAAAATCTTGCATCATCAACACTATCACTGCTTCACTTTATTCAAACAATTTTGCCCAACCAGCCACCATAATTCAGTGCTAAGCCCCTTCGGCAGTTAAATTCTTTAAATATTTCTGTCCCCAAGGGAACATCCAAATTCTTTAGCATAGAATACTACCATAATTCCCATAATTCAATCTCTTGGACTTGCTTTGGTTTCCATTTTTGCCAGGGAGGGGAAAACTGATTTATAATTTTGGTCTCTCACAACAAATTCGAAGGATGAGAAAAAATGTAAACTGCAATACAGTTTGAGAAAACTACTAAAACACCTTAACACAAGGAAGAATAAACATGAGATCTTTGCTGTAACCATTAAAATGCTTTTTCTAGTAGAGAGGTAGTCTCTCAATGTTGCTCAGGCTGGTCTCAAATTCCAGGCTCAAGCTATCCTCCTGCCTCAGCCTCCTGGAGTGCTGGGATTACAGGCATGAGCCACTGTGCCTGGCATCCCACCTATTTGCTATTGCAAAAAAACAAAAACGAAAGAAACAAAAAACCTCAAAGTATAGGAATCTGCTATAATACCTGGTTTGTAACAGGAGTGATGGCCCAGCTCATGCTTCAGTGAGCATACATCCTCCTTTTCCATTGCTACATGTTGCCCATCTCATCTTCAATATTATAGTATCAGGCAGGAAGCTTTTGGCAGATCTTAATTTTTTTTTTCTTTTGTGTTCAGGTATTTTTTGTTTTCAACTGATAAAATTTTTATTTCACTTTGAATTTTTACACTTTTCCTGATTATTCTGTGTAAGGTGAAACTAGAACTGTTTAAAAGACATACACAAACCTAGTACATCAATAACTGGGGATTTTTCTTTTTTGCTATACTATTTTCACAACCACGGGTGTGCTTGCTAGGCAATATAATCATCACAGAAGAAAATGTTAGGCGGAAAACTGGTTAAGGAAAAACAGAGCAAGAAAAGAGCTACCAGATATACAAACAGGCTCAGTTCCACATGCACTACTTTATTTTCAAGGGCCAACTATTAACTGCACATTTTTGTTCAGCTAGAAAGGTGGGATTTTTGTTTTTTCTTTCTTTGGTTTGTTTTAAATCAGTACATGAGTTTTTCTTTTCTCATTTCAGCAGATGGACAAACAGATGGACTCTACAGCTAAGTGGAATGTTAAAGGTAGAGGGGTGATATTGTGAGACTGATAGGCCTATTATCAATTCTCTTCACTGCAGTGTCCATGCAACTTCCCTGAATACAGGGTCTCATTAAAACATATCTGAGAGCTGAGCTGGATGAGTGCAACTGGAAGACTTGGTGAGGGGCACTAAAAAGCATGATCAGGGCCAGCCTCAATACAGGGAGAAGTCAGGGATATTTAAAAATACTTTCTTGATTCAGATCCTGGTAAGACTGAAGAGCAACACCGTGTTGAGAACTGGAGGAAGACAGAGCTCTGGTGCCAGAGGCTCTTCTCAAGTCTTTAAAGCCAGGCTTGCTCACCAAGGTGCTCACTAATGTCTCTCGAGTCCCCTGCCCATATACAGCATTAAAAAGTGAAAAAAAAGATAAAGATAGAATTCAAAAAGCAAAAAAAGTAAGGAAGCAGAGGGACAGAAATTTAGGAAGGAAGATAAAACCAAAGTCAACAGTCAAAAAGGATAGTGGGGGGCCGAGTACGGTGGCTCATGCCTGTAATCCCAGCACTATGGGAGGCCGAGGAGGGTGGATCATGAGGTCAAGAGATCGAGACCATCCTGGCCAACATGGTGAAACCCCATCTCTACTAAAAATACAAAAATTAGCTGGGGATGGTGGCGCGTACCTATAGTCCCAGCTACTTGGGAGGCTGAGGCAGGAGAATCGCTGGAACCTGGGAGGCGGAGGCTGCAGCGAGCCAAGATCACGCCACTGCACTCCAGCCTGACAAAAGAGCAAGACTCCAGCTCAAAAAAAAAAAAAAAAGAATGTTTAGATTTAAAAATTTAAAAGTCGCATGCCACGAAGAACCTGAAAACTGAGTACTCCTCAAGTGAAAGGTAATCTCTACGGAACATCATTCTTCTTTTTTTGGAGATGAGGTCTCCCTATGTTGCCCAGGCTGCAGTGCAGTTATTCACAGGTGCAGCCAAAAGGCACTGCAGCCTTAAACTCCTACGCTCAGGCGATCCTCCTGCCTCAGCCTCCCAAGTAGTTAGGACTATATGCATGCACCACCATGCCTGACTCAGAAGGTTATTCTTAAAGATATTATCCAGGAAGCAGGTAAGGTCATTCATAAAACACACGGCTTTTTTCTTTAGCTAGTGTTAACGAAAATAGATTCCATTATTGAAGCACAAGTTGCAAACTGGTAACATAGTGAACATATTGCAGTAGGAAAGGGGATTTAGTCAGGTGTGTTATATGAGCACTTGAACTTTTTAAGGTGTCATAAGCCAGTTAATCTGCCACAAAGAATTTAAATTTCAGGATTCGAGTTTCTTCAGAGGAAGACACTGTGGACATCTGTGGTCATGAACTTTTGAGTGGCAACAGCCCAAACAGGTCAAGTGTCTTTAAGCTCCAAACAACAGGCAGCATTACTGTGAATGACCATTAAACTCAAATGCCAAATGATGTAGTCTCACTCCAAGTTCTAGCATCACAATATAATCTCTATAACCTTCTGTACAACTTTACAATGGAATTGTATTTTAATGATTCTGATATCAGATTAAACTTTCCAAAAAGTTACACATAATTCAGGTCAATTTTTTTTTTTACAAATATTAAATAAGACTTGCATTTGGAGGATTAAAAAGTCTAATATTCTCTTTCATTATTTATTCATGATTTCATTTTGTCTTGAGCAATTTTACTAAAAGCAACTCAATTTTATTAGGTGTTTTTCTGTTTCTCTTAAAAAACAGCTTTTGATTTTGACTGTCCTCTCAATGATGTCTAGTTTCTCTCTCATTAAGAATTAAACTTTTTCTTTCTCTTAATTTCCTTTTTTAAAAAATTATTATTATACTTTTAAGTTCTAGGGTACATGTGCACAACGTGCAGGTTTGTTACATATGTATAAATGTGCCATGTTGGTGTGCTGCATCCACTAACTCATCATTTACATTAGATATATCTCCTAATGCTATCCTTCCCACTTCCCCTCACCCCAAAACAGGCCCCGGTGTGTGATGTTGCCCATCCTGTGTCCAAGTGTTCTCATCGTTCAATTCCCACCTATGAGTGAGAACATGCGGTGTTTGGTTTTCTGTCCTTGTGACAGTTTGCTGAGAATGATGGTTTCCAGCTTCATCCATGTCCCTACAAAGGACATGAACTCATCCTTTTTTATGGCTGCATAGTATTCCATTGTGTATACGTGCCACATTTTCTTAATTCAGTCTATCATTGATGGACATTTGAGTTGGTTCCAAGTCTGTGCTATTGTGAATAGTGCTGCAATAAACATACGTGTGCATGTGTCTTTATAGCAGCATGATTTATAATCCTTCGGGTATATCCCCAGTAATGGGATTGCTGGGTCAAATGGTATTTCTAGTTCTAGATCCTTTAGGAATCGCCACACTGTCTTCCACAATGGTTGAGCTAGTTTACAGTCCCACCAACAGCGTAAAAGTGTTCCTATTTCTCCACATCCTCTCCAGCACCTGTTGTTTCCTGACTTTTTAATGATCGCCATTCTAACTGGCGTGAGATGGTATATCATTGTGGTTTTGATTTGCATTTCTCTGATGGCCAGAGATGATAAGCATTTTTTCATGTGTCTGTTGTCTGCATAAATGTCTTCTTTTGAGAAGTGTCTGTTATCCTTCGCCCACTTTTTGATGGGGTTGTTTGATTTTTTTCTTGTAAATTTGTTTAAGTTCTTTGTAGATTCTAGATATTAGCCCTTTGTCAGATGGGTAGATTGCAAAAATTTTCTCCCATTCTGTAGGCTGCCTGTTCACTCTGATGGTAGTTTCTTTTGCTGTGCAGAAGCTCTTTAATTAGATCCCATTTGTCAATTTTGGCTTTTGTTGCCATTACTTTTGGTGTTTTAGTCATGAAGTCCTTGCCTATGCCTATGTCCTGAATGGTATTGCCTAGGTTTTCTTCTAGGGTTTTTATGGTTTTAGGTTTGACATTTAAGTCTTTAATCCATCTTGAATTAATTTTTGTATAAGGTGTAAGGAAGGGATCCAATTTCAGCTTTCTACTTATGGCTAGCCAGTTTTCCCAGCACCATTTATTAAATAGGGAATCCTTCCCCCATTTCTTGTTTTTGTCAGGTTTGTCAAAGATCAGATGGTTGTAGATGTGTGGTATTATTTCTGAGGGCTCTGTTCTGTTCCATTGGTCTATATCTCTGTTTTGGTACCAGTACCATGCTGTTTTGGTTACTGTAGCCTTGTAGTATAGTTTGAAGTCAGGTAGCGTGATGCCTCCAGTTTTGTTCTTTTGGCTTAGGATTGTCTTGGCAATGTGGACTCTTTTTTGGTTCCATATGAACTTTAGTTTTTTCCAATTCTGCGAAGAAAGTCATTAGTAGCTTGATGGGGATGGCACTGAATCTATAAATTATCTTGGGCAGTATGGCCATTTTCACGATATTGATTCTTCCTATCCATGAGCATGGAATGTTCTTCCCTTTGTTTGCGTCCTCTTTTATTTCATTGAGCAGTGGTTTGTAATTCTCCTTGAAGAGGTCCTTCACATCCCTTGAAAGTTGTGTTCCTACGTATTATATTCTCTGTGAAGCAATTGTGAATGGGAGTTCACTCATGATTTGGCTCTCTGTCTGTTATTGATGTATAGGAATGCTTGTGACTTTTGCACATTGATTTTGTATCCTGAGACTTTGCTGAAGTTTCTTATCAGCTTAAGGAGATTTGGGGCTGAGACGATGGGGTTTTCTAAATATACAATCTCGTCATCTGCAAACAGGGACAATTTGACTTCCTCTTTTCCTAACTGCATACCCTTTATTTCTTTCTCCTGCCTGACTGCCCTAGCCAGAACTTCTAACACTATATGTTGAATAGGAGTGGTGAGATAGGGTATCCTTGTCTTGTGCCAGTTTTCAAAGGGAATGCTTCCAGTTTTTGCCCATTCAGTATGATATTGGCTGTGGGTCTGTCATAAGTAACTCTTACTATTTTGAGATATGTCCCATCAATACCTAATTTATTGACAGTTTTTAGCATGAAGGGCTGTTAAATTTTGTCAAAGGCCTTTTCTGCATCTATTGAGATAATTATGTGGTTTTTGTCTTTGGTTCTGTTTATATGATGGATTACGTTTACTGATTTGCATATGTTGAACCAGCTTTGCATCCCAGGGATGAAGCCCACTTGATCATGGTGGATAAGCTTTTTGATGTGCTGCTGGATTCGGTTTGCCAGCATTTTATTGAGGATTTCTGCATCGATGTTCATCAGGGATACTGGTCTAAAATTCTCTTTTTTTTTGTTGTGTCTCTGCCAGGCTTTGGTATCAGGATGATGCTGGCCGCATAAAATGAGTTAGGGAGGATTCCCTCTTTTTCTATTATCGGAATAGTTTCAGAAGGAGTGGTACCAGCTCCTCTTTGTATCTCTGGTAGAATTTGGCTGTGAATCCGTCTGGTCCTAGACTTTTTTTGGTTGGTAGGCTCGTAATTATTGTCTCAATTTCAGAGCCTGTTATTGGTCTATTCAGGGATTCAACTTCTTCCTGGTTTAGTCTTGGGAGGGTGTATGTGTCTAGGAATTTATCCATTTCTTCTAGATTTTCTAGTTTATTTGCGTAGAGGTGTTTATAGTATTCTCTGATGGTAGTTTGTACCTCTGTGGGATCGGTGATGATATCCCCTTTATCATTTTTTATTGTGTCAATTTGATTCTTCTCTCTTTTCTTCATTAGTCTTGCTAGCAGTCTATCAATTTTGTTGATCTTTTCAAAAAACCAGCTCCTGGATTAACTGATTTTTTTGAAGGGTTTTTCGTGTCTCTATCTCCTTCAGTTCTGCTCTGATCTTTCCATGTTTAGTGCTTCCTTCAGGAGCTCTTGTAAGCCAGTCCTGGTGGTGACAAAATCTCTCATTTGCTTGTCTGTAAAGGATTTTATTTCTCCTTCATTTATGAAGCTTAGTTTGGCTGGATATAAAATTCTGGGTTGAAGTCTTTCCTTTAAGGATGTTGAATATTGGCCCCCACTCTCTTTTGGCTTGTAGAGTTTCTGCCGAGAAATCCACTGTTAGTCTGATGGACTTCCCTTTGTGGGTAATCTGACCTTTCCCTCTGGCTGCCCTTAACATTTTTTCCTTCATTTCAACCTTGGTGAATCTGACAATTTTGTGTCTTGGGGTTGCTCTTCTCAAGGAGTATCTTTGTGGCATTCTCTGTATTTCCTGAATTTGAATGTTGGCCTGCCTTGCTAGGTTGGGGAACTTCTCCTGGATAATATCCTGCAGAGTGTTTTCCAACTTGGTTCCATTCTCCCCGTCACGTTCAGGTACACCAATCAGACGTAGATTTGGTCTTTTCACATAGTCCCATATTTCTTGGAGGCTTTGTTTCTTTTTACTCTTTTTTCCTCTAAACTTCTCTTCTCGTTTCATTTCATTCATGTGATCTTCAATCACTGATACCCTTTCTTCCAGTTGATCGAATCGGTTACCGAAGCTTGTACATGCATCACGTAGTTCTCGTGTCATGGTTTTCAGCTCCATCAGGTCATTTAAGGTCTTCTCTATGCTGTTTATTCTAGTTAGCCATTCGTCTAATCATTTTTCAAGGTTTTTAGCTTCTTTGTAATGGGTTCGAACATCCTCCTTTAGCTTGGAGAAGTCTGTCATTACTGATCTTCTGAAGCCTTCTCTCAACTCATCAAAGTCATTCTCCTTCCAGCTTTGTTCCATTGCTAGCGAGGAGCTGCATTCCCTTGGAGAAGAAGAGGTGCTCGATGTTTAGAATTTTCAGCTTTTCTGCTCTGCTCTGGTTTCTCCCCATCTTTGTGGTTTTATCTACCTTTGGTCTTTGATGATGGTGATGTACAGATGGGGTTTTGGTGTGGATGTCCTTTCTGTTTGTTAGTTTTACTTCTAACAGTCAGGACCCTCAGCTGCAGGTCTGTTGGAGCTTGCTGGAGGTCCACTCCAGAGCCTGTTTTCCCAGGTATCACCAGTGGAGGCTGCAGAACCGTGAATATTGCAGAACGGCAAATGGTGCTGCCTGATCGTTCCTCTGGAAGCTTTGTCTCAGAGGGGCACCTGGCTGTATGAGGTGTCAGTCAGCCCCTACTGGGAGGTGCCTCCCAGTTGGGCTACTCAGGGGTCAGGGACCCACTTGAGGAGGCAGTCTGTCTGTTCTCCCATCTCAAACTCCATGCCAGGAGAACCACTACTCTTTTCAAAGCTCAGCTGGAAATGCAGAAATCACCTGTCTTCTGCCTCACTCATGCTGGGATCTGTAGACTGGAGCTATTCCTATTCGGCCATCTTGGAACAAAGACCATTCAGGTCTATTTTTTCTACAAGTAAGAGTTTTGCTAAATTACAAAACCCCATAATCACAAGTATTGAATTTTTAAAAAATTAAACACACTTAATCCTGTCAATGTTAATCAAAATAAAAACTTCAGAATGCCGTGGCATTTATGTGACCAATCTGAGTTTTAGAATACAAATACCAGCTGTTTATCCCATGAACCATTTTTGCTAGGCTGAGGCAGTGAAAAATCGCAAGTCAACGTACGATTCTTTATGTTTTATCACACAAGGGATATCTAAGGAGGGTACGGAGTGACGCTGAACAGATCATAAAGCACAAGAGACATTAGTTATCTCCCTCCCCAGCATCTCCTTCATCTCCCTGGTTTTCTGATGTCTACAGAGTGAGACTGTCCCTAAGTAACTGCATGATCAGAGTGCTGTCTTTTTAAGACTCTTCATTCAGTGTATCCAATTCAGCAATTGCTTCATCAAATGCTGTTTTTGCCAGGCTGCAGGCCTTTTCAGTAGAGTTTAGAATCTCATAGTAAAAGACTGAGAAATTAAGTGCCAGACCAAGTCAAATTGGATGTGTAGGCTGTATTTCTTCTTTCTTACTAATTTCAAATGGTTCCTGATAAGCCTGCTAGAAGTTCAACATAGTGGTTTGTTTATTGTCTCCAGATGCCACTTCAGAAAGATACCTAAAATAATCTCCTTTCATTTTCAAGTAGAACACCTTTCTCTCTGGTTGTATAGAATTGGGAGTAAGATATTTGTCCAACAGCTCCAGAACGTCATTGCAGATGTCCTGCAGTTCTGCTTCCATCTTCTCATGGTACTCTCTGCCCACCTGCGGCTTCTTCTCTTTCCTCTGTTTTCTGCTCAATGCTGGAGTGACACGCCAGGAAGAGCAGCAGGCACCTACCACATTCTTGTAGGCAATTCTCTCTTCGTTGGAGAATTCATGCCTCTGTTCCCTGACTGCCTTCATGGCTACAGCCATATCATCACAGCACTCAGCCTGCTCAGTGAGTTGGCTTTCTGTACCAGCTCACTTTTGTCCACTGTCATTCCTGTGGGAGGGCTGCAGGGGACAAGGATGCTTCCGAAAAAGCTCCGAGAGAGATGACCACTTCCTTCCCAAGCCCACTCCTCAGGCAGCGGTGGCGGTGCCTGCCATTGCTGCAGCGATGGTGGCAGCAGCTCCTGTATTCAGATATTTTTAAAGTTCAAGCAAAATAAGGCAAAATGCCTTATAACTTGGTTCTGTGTAGTCAAGAATTAACTTTACCCAAAGAGAGGCCATGCCTTTGCCCTTGGCTCCTGGAGGTGATTTCTAAGCCCTTGTAATTTCCTGACGAATTAGAGCGTCCTGTATTTACACCAGACAGTCTAACAATGTGATTTATGGGGGGCTCTTTGGGCCATGCAGTGATAGTTAACAGCTCAACCTCTGGAGGAGCTGGAGACTAAAGGGTAACCTCACAGGCAGTCAGTGGTGTCTATCTACCTGATAAAAACTCTAGACCCAAGGCTCAGGTGAGCTACCTTGGTCGGTAATACTCCATGCATGATGATACATACTGTTACTGGGAAAAATCAGCACTGCCTATGACTCCACTGGGAGAAGACAACTAGAAGCGTTGCACTCGGAACTTTCTGGGTTGCACAAGTGTCTTTCTTTAGCCTACTTTAATCTGTATCTTTTGCCATAATAAGTCATAACTGTGAGTATAACAGTTTTCAGTGAGCTTTTAAAGTCCTTCTAGATAATTATAGAACCTTAGGGTGGCCTTGGGAAACCCTGAACTTGCAATGAGTGTCAGAAGTGAAGGTGGTTTTGTGAACTTCCAAACTTTACAGGTACTTAACTAAAGGGTATTTTCTTACCTAATCAAGAACTTGCTCTTCATGGCAATTTGTAGAGTAAGTAAGTCGGTCTCCTTCAAATGAGGCTATGTAAAAAGGCAACACATTTTTACACACTCACTGAATATACAGATTAAAATATGTCAGAGAGTGAGCTCCCTTTCACAGACTTAATATGAATTAAAGTCTTAGTTGTTCAGTCATCTGGACAGAATTTAGACCAAATAAAAATCTCTAATTTCTTTTACTGTACTTAAAAAGTCCTTTAAAGAAAGTGAAAAAGCCAATTTCTACAAGAGTTTGGTTTAGAATTTCATATCCAAAGGGTGATTCATGAAATGATGACTATTGAAGACCTCATTAAGTCCCCATTTTATAGTATAAGGATGCATTAGCAGAAGGAATTTTAAAAACCTTTCTAAAAGAACCTGTCTTATAATCTATATATTTTATGATGGTTCTTGTGAGATAGGAGGGAAAATCCTTCTCCCATAGATTAGGTACCTAAATGATATGACTATAATTAAGCATTCAATCATATGCAACAGTGGTGGTATTCCATTAATTGGCACAGAAGTTATTAGAACTAATGAAAACTTAAGGGTCTTTTTATAGTTAGTGAATTTTTCACACATAAACACATCAACATACTTTGTTAAAGCTATTATATCTGGTCTAATGGGTCAAATTATACTGATGCTAAACTTTTAAATCCCTATTTTTAAAAACACACATTTAAATCCTGGAATTTACATTGTATTTCTCTTTATAGAATATGTTCAGGCAAATGCTGCCATAACATCACCAAATAAGTCCTTGCCAAGACTCTCCAGCCAAAGCCATTAACACTCAAAATAGGAACCAAGCTGAGGCAGCAGTCGCTCAGCCTATAAAGGTCACAGTTCACCTGAGGAAGCTACAAACACCAAGATTAGACCTAGTCTTATCTCCATCACACACAGACTTCACTGTGAAGTATATCTAAACTTTTAAAAATCAAACTACTTTGTAAAACAAAAAAAAGGAATTATAACTAAGATCCGAAATTAAAAAGTCGAAAAAGAAAAACCCAGTTTTTCAAAGAAGTAAAAGAAAAACTCATCAAAGTTCAAAATTCGATGAACCACGCCACTTTAAGATACTGTTCATGCAAACAAATAAGAAAAAAGATTTGGTGGAAGATTCTCATCTACTTTGTGAACACTTACCAAACAAAACTTTTTTCTCAAACATCTTAGGAGAAATTTGAATATTCTCTATACCTGCTATAACAAGAAGAAGAAGAGATTTTGGCCTCCTGGGTTCACACCATTCTCCTGCCTCAGCCTCCTGGGTAGCTGGGACTATAGGCGCCCACCACCACGACCGGCTAATTTTTTTGTATTTTTAGTAGAGATGGGGTTTCACCATGTTAGCTAGGATGGTCTCAATCTCCTGACCTCGTGATCCACCTGCCTCAGCCTCCCAAAGTGCTGGGATTACAGGCGTGAGCCACCGCGCCCAGCCAAAAGTATAGCCTCTGTAGGCCAAACACTTAATCTAAGATGGCCAGAGAGAAGAACAGCATTGGATAAGACAGTCAAGAAAAACTTGTCATGTTTACTAGCTTCTATCCTCAAAGAAATATTAACAAGTAAGCTCTCTTATTTTTCTTTACCTTTTCCTTTCTTTATCTAAATATACAGTATGGACTAAAGAGTGGAAACTACAGAAACAAATCATTCAGCTGCGGCATTTTCAGGGTTTTCCACTCCCACATTTTTAAACAACACTTTAACAAAGGTAAAACAAAGATCCCTGAATCTCTGTTAATAGCAGCCTTCCAAACTTACTGTTTCTGATCCTTGTTCATTTGATTTTTAGAAACAAAATCTTAAAATGACATTTTTAAAACTCAGAGGTTGAAATATACAGTATTTATGAAGTTTTACCAAGAAAAATTCTGTGGTAGGTATTGGCTTTAACTGGGAATAAACACCTATTCTTCAATTTTACTATTATTAAACTGCAACTAGTAAAAAGTCAAACTGTGTATATGTTAAGGGCCTAAAGCCTAGGATTCAGAGCTATAAATCAAGTACAATCATCTATATAGCTTTTTAAAATAAGTCAGCCTTCGAAAGAGAACTTTCACACTCTGCTGAGACTGGAGTAAAGAAGTGCCAAAGCCTTTTAAACTTCCTCTTTTTTTGCCGGGGCAGGGGTGGTGGTTGTGGTAGAGAAACTTTGTGGTGGCTCACCTGGTGCCCATCAATACCCACTATTTTTCAGGGATCTTGTATGTGAAACTGATTAAGATAGGTATAGTCAATTTATGTTTTGTGTCTATAGTAACAGGAAAAAGAATCTTTGTGTTAAGTTTCAATGCATACTACCAGTTATTTTATTATTATTATTATTTTTGCTACATGAATCGGTTTGTTCCTTCATTATTCACCGACTACCACGTCCTCATTCCCCTAGAGTTTTCAAAACACTATGTAAACTGAGGTTGAAGATATCTATAGCACTCTGGTAAAAGGACTCTACACAGATCAAACAAACCTGGAGATTCTGGCACAAGCAAAGTATAGTTGAGAGTACACCCTCCAAGGGACTTCATAAAGAGGCCAATTAGTCCACTGACATTCCTCACACATAAATTCGTAACATGTGGAAGTATCACTAAGTGGAACACCATTCTTTTCTGGGTACCGTACTATATACTGACATTCTTGAACATCTGGTAAATTTTAAATCTTTCTTAATTCAGATTACACCATAAAATTAAAATCTAGGCCAGGCGAGGTGGCTCATGCCTGTAATCCCAGCACTTTGGGAGGCCGAGGCAGATGGATCACCTGAGGTTAGGAGTTTGACCAGCCTGGCTAACATGGTGAAACCCCGTCTCTACTAAAAATGCAAAAATTAGTGGGTGCGGTGGTGCACGCCTGTAGTGTCAGCTACTCAGGAGGCTGAGGCAGGAGAATCGCTTGAACCCAAGAGGCAGAGATTGCAGTGAGCCAAGATCACGCCACTGCACTCCAGCCTGGGTGGCAGAGCGAAGCTCTGTCTCTAAAATAAAATAAAACAGAATGAAATCTACAGAGTGAAACTGCTAAGTTTCAAAAAGAACAAGGGAGCCTGGTGCAGTAGCTCACATCTGTAATCCGGGAGGCCAACGTGGGTGCATCACTTGAATCCAGGAGTTCAAGGCCAGCCTGGGCAATACAAAAATTAGTCAGGCATGGTGGTGTGTGTCTACAGTCGTAGCTACACAAGAGGCTGAGGTGGGAGGATCACTTGAGCCCAGGAGATGGAGGTTGCAGTGGGCAGACAGCACTACTGCACTCCAGCCTGAGCAACAGAGCAAGATCCTGAATCAAAAAACAAGGACAGGCCGGGTGTGGTGGCTCAGGCCTATAATACTAGCACTTTGGGGGCTGAGGCAGGCGGTGAGGTCAGGAGTTGGAGTTGGAGATCAGCCTAGCCAACATGGTAAAACCCTGTCTCTACTAAAAATATAAAAATTAGCCAGGTGTGGTGGTATGCTCCTGTAATCCCAGCTTCTCAGGAGGCTGAGGCAGGAGAACTGCTTGAACCTGAGTGGTGGAGGTTGCAGTGAGCCAAGATCGCACCACCGCACTCCAGCCTTGGCAACAGAGCAAGACCCTGTCTCAAAAACAGTAACAAAAAAAAACAAAAACAAACAAACAAACAAAAAATAAGGATAAATAACCATATTCATTCTTTCTCATGGCCTCGGTAACAGAGTAACAGCCCAAATTCTGACCATTGATAAACAGAAAACGTGACTGCGGATTCTAATATCTAAATGATACTTTTATGTTTCTGCTTTCCTTTAATGTAAGTCTAAAGTTCAACAGACTACTAAAAGTTCAACAACTACTGAAACATGAAAAAAATCAAGTAGGCAAAGATCAAAGGGTAGAAAAATAATATATATTAAAGGATATCTTAGATTATCATAATTTGTCTCTAGCCTATATGCCTAAGACAGTACTTTTGAAAATGCACAGCAAAATATTAGTTGATTTGATTACCTGTTCAAAAATCATAAACATGAGATCTGATTCCACATATACCATTTTCCACACATTTCCTATTCTTTGGATATATGGAAATAATCTAAGCTACAAAAAATGCTTCATATCTAATGTACTGAAACAAGTTAACATAAAAAGATATTTGTAAACTATGGTTCTCTACAAATCAAAAGGATTATACTATTATCTCAACGAGAAACAGGGTGACAAATAGCACTATTCCTATTTTATTGATAATGCCCGAACCAAAACAGAGAGCTTCACCAGATTTAGTGTGCTTTGCTTATGGATTAAAGACCTTTTATCATTTAGGTTTCTAACGCCAAACATTTTATTATATTGCAGTTACATTAATGACAAATACATTTTAATAAATCAAAACCACACAACTGGAACCTGAATAGTGTGTATCAATGAAAAAAACAGTGGAAATAATGCTTTTTGGGGTAGGGGACGACATCTACATCAGACCTCAGGATGGTTACAAATTATCAGAAAATATAACAGAAAAATAAACTTCACAAGATTCTGTATTCATTCAGGAACTCAGCAAATCTCTTTAATGGTGAACTTCTATATGCCAAGCCCTCTTCTGGATGTTGAATGTGTGGGTAGGGGGTTGGAGGGGTGATTGGTGGTGGTGGCAGCAAATTGGTAAGGATAGGCCCTGGCTGATCCATGCACAGGAAATAGGCCGCGGGCAAATCCTAAGACAGGAGACCAGTAGGAGATGAGGTCAGAAAAGTAATGGGGAAGAAGGCAGGATCATGTACGGCCTTCTGGGCCCAAGAACTTTGGACTGAACTCTGAGTGAAACAGGAAGTCGCCTGAAGGTTTTGAGCAGAGGAGTAATACAATTTATTTATATTTTATTAGGATCACTCTAGCTGCTGTGCAAAAAAGAGAGATGTAGGGGGACAAGGAGAGAAGCAGAGAAATCTTGTGGAAGGCTTTTGAATTAAATTAGATGAGACATAAAGGTAACCCGGATCAGCACTGGATATGATCAGATTCTAGATATATTTTGAGGACAAGAGGATTTCCTGATGAGGAGTCAAGGATGACTCCGAAGAGTACAGAGTAGGTAACAATGGAGACGGAGATGGGGCAGGTGTTAGAAAGATTGAGAATTCGGTTTTGGTTGTGTTGAGTTTGAGATGACTATTAAGAATCCAAGGGGAGATACTGAAAAGGCAGTTGGATATAGGAATCTGGAGTTCAAGAGAGAGGTATAGGTTAGAGACATAAATTTGAGAACTGGGGGCACAGAGATGGTATTTAAAGCTATGAGACTGGTGGAAATTATCAGGAGAGTGAGACTACACAGTGCCAAGGACTAACCCGGGGTCACACCAATGTTAAGAAAAATGGAAGAACTTGCAGAGGAGACTAAGTATGAGTACCTATGAGAGAGGAAGAAAATCAAGTGAGCATGGTGTTCTGGAAAATGAGAGGAAAATGCATCAAGGAGGAAATAACCAACTGTGTGAAATGCTGCTGATAGGACAAGATGAGGATAGTAACTATCCATTGGATGTAACCTCAAAAAGGTTATTGGTAATCATGACCAGTTTTAGCAAAATGGTATGAGAAAAAGTCCAAAAGGAGGAGGTTTAAAAGAGAAAGGGAGAAGAGGTATTGAAGATAACAAAGACAGTTGTTTCAAGGAGTTATTCAGAGAAGAATAAAGATACCCAATAGTGGTGGCAGGAAAAGTGGAATACAGAAGAGGATTCTTTTTTAATTTTTTTTTTCCCCCAGATGGAGTCCCGCTCCATTGCCCAGGCTGGAGTGTAGTTGCCTGATCTCAGCTCACTGCAACCTCTGCCTCCAGGGTTCAAGCAATTCTCCTGCCTCAGCTTCTTGAATAGCTAGGATTATAGGCATGCACCACCACGCCTGGCTAATTTTTTGTATTTTAAGTAGAGACGGGGTTTCACCATGTTGGCCAGGCTGGTCTCAACTCCTGACCTCATGATCCGCCCACCTCGGCCTCCCAAAGTGCTGGGATTACAGGCATGAGCCACTGTTCCTGGCCTAAAAAAATTGTTTAGATACATAATATTTGTGCATATTTATGTGGGTAACATGATATTTTGTTGCCTGCACAGAATGTAATGATCAAGTGAGGGTTATTTAGGGTATCCATCACCTTGAGTATTTATCATTTCCATGTGGTGGGAACATTTTAAGCCTTCTAGCTATTTTGAAATAGACAATACATTGTTAACTATAGTCACCCTACTTTGCTAACAAACATTAGAACTTATTCCTTCTATCTAACTGTATGTTTGTACTCATTAAACAACCTTTCTTCATAAGCCCTATCCCACCCACACACACTTCTTAAGTCTCTGGTGTCTATCATTCTACTGTCTACCTCCAGGAGATCAAGTTTTTTAGCTCCCACATGAGAACATTTGATATTTGTCTTTCTGTGCCTAGATTATTTCCAATTCCATCCATGTTGCTACAATGACATGTTTTCATTCTTTTTTAATGGCTGAATAGTATTCCATTGTGTACATATACCTCATTGTCCTTATCCATTCATCTGCTGATAAATACTTAGGTTCACTCCATATTTTAGCTAGTATGAATACTGTTGCTATAATAATGGGAGTACAGGTATTCCTTTAATATACTGATTTCCTTTCCTTTGGATAAATACCCAGGAGTGGGATTGCTGAACTGTCTGGTAGTTCTAATTTTAGTTTTTTTACAAATCGCCATACTGTTTTCCATGGTGGCTTTAATTTACATTCCCACCAACCCTGTATGTCACCTTTTCTTCTCATCCTCACTAGCATTTGTTATTTTTCATTTTTTTGTCTTTTTAATAACGGCCATTCAAACTCTCAGGAGATTATATTTCTTTGTAGTTTTTATCTGCATTTTCCTGATGATGAGTGATATTGAGGATTTTTTCATATACCTGTTGGCCATTTGTATATTTTCCTTTAAGAAATGTCTATTCATGTTCCTTGCCCACCTTTTAATGGTTTTTTGTTTTACTGTTGAGTGGTTTGAATACCTTGCATATTTATGAGTCCCTTGTCAGATGGGTACTTTGCAAATATTTTCTCCCACTCAACAGGTTGTCTCTTTACTTTGTTGACTATCTCCATTGTTGTGCAGAAGCTTTTTTTTTGAAACAAGGTCTCACTCTGTTGCCCAGGGTGGAGTGCAGTGGCACAATCTCGGCTCACTGCAACCTCCACCTCCTAGGTTCAAGTGATTCTCTTGCCTCAGCCTCCCGAGTAGCTGGGATTACATAGGTGTACCACCATGCCCAGATTTTTGCATTTTTAGTTTTTAGGAGAGACAGGGTTTTACTATGTTGACCAGGCTGGTTTTGAACCCCTCACCTCAAATGATTCACCCGCCTCGGCCTCCCAAAGTGCTGGGATTACAGGCGTGAGCCACTGCACCTGGCCCAGAAACTTTTTAATTTAGTATCAACTCAGTAGTCTATTTTTGTTGACTTTGCTTTTGAGATATTAACTATAAAATGGCTGTCTACGCCAATGTCCTGAAGGGTTTCCCCTATGTCTTCTTCTAGTAGTTTTATAGTTTGGGTCTTACATTAAGTCTTTAATCCATCTCAAGTTGATTTCTGTATGTAGTGCAAGATAGGGGTCCAGTTTCATTCTTCTGCATATGGATATCCAGTTTTCCCACCATTTATGGACAATGATGTCTTTTTCCCAATGTATGTTCTTGGCACCTTTGTTGAAAATCAGTTGGCTGTAAATATGTGGATTTATTTCTAGGTTCTTTATTTTGTTCCATTGGTCTGCTTCTGTTTTTATACCAATACCATGCTGTTTTGGTTACTATAACCTTGTAATGTATTTTGAAGTCAGGTAGTATAATGCTTCCAGCTTTGTTCTTTTAGCTCAAGATCACTTTGGCTATTTGCCTTCTTTTTTGGTTCCACATAAATTTTGTGATAGCTTTTTCTATTTCTATGAACAATGACATTGGTATTTCGATAGAGATTGCACTGAATCTGCAGACTGCTTTGGGTAATACAGTCATTTTTACAATATTAATTCTTCATGGGCATGAGATGTTTTTCCATTTGTTTGTCTGAAGAGGAGGACTCTTTAAAGTTTTTTTAGGGCATGGTTCTGTGTGCTGATGAGTCATCCAGTAGAGAATAAAACTTGAGAGGAAGGAACTGCTAAAGTGATGCCCCAAGTACGTTAGAGGGGATAAGGTCTAGTGGATAAATCTGTTTTAGATAGAAGCAAAGATAACCAACTTATGGTAACAGGGAGAAGGCAGATATGGTGGTGCAAGGGGGAGATAGGCATAGATGAAGGTTGGACTCTAAAGAAATTCTCTCACTGCCTTAGTTTTCTCAGTTGAAGAAAATTATATTTCAGGTAATGTAATAAGCAAACACAAAGAGCAAAAACTACTGATCTTCAATAATTTGCCTTATTTCACCTGCTCATATTAACCCATTTTACTTTCTTCTCTTAATGATGGTGATCTGTTTGCACATATAACCAAGCTAGGAAAATGTATGTATCTGCCAATAGTTCTACACATGTTTGGCTCACAAATAAAACTATGTGATCAACAGAAAGGTTGATGAGTTAATCAGATTTATGTTCATGCCCTGGTAGAAGGTTCATTTACATGATAATAAGTCATTTACTTCAAGTTTAAGATTATAGTACACCATTATAGGTTTTCCTCTAACAAGAAAGAGTAGTCCAAAATTTCACAAGTAAAATGTGGTTTTCACAACAGGGAGTTAGACTTTGCTTATATGGAGGAACACAAGTTTTCAAGGGGACTTACCAACAGTGGTCACAGGAGGCTGGGAAGGGTACTGAGAACTTGTTGTGGCAGGATATGGACCACCAGGTGGGTAAGGACAGCCTGGGTAACCACTAAAGACAAGGACAAAAAACATTTAACATTTAAGATGACCCAACGTTATAGTATTTTTTAAGAACCCCATTCAGGAAGTTAAGCTTGACATATGGTTATTTTACCAGTTGATGAATTTATAGTTTTAGAGCTGCAAGTGTTTATTCAATTAAAGTTCTATGGAAATTGTATTAACGACACTGGATTTACTCTTAAATGGTTAAATGCTCTTGCTTGGTCTCAGTTATATGAGTCTCACCTTCAGAGCAGCGGAAACGTAACTAGAGTATTTCTTTTTTTTTTTTTTTGAGACAGAGTCTTGCTCTGTCGCCCAGGCTGGAGTGCAGTGGCCGAATCTCAGCTCACTGCAAGCTCCACCTCCCAGGTTTATGCCATTCTCCTGCCTCAGCCTCCCGAGTAGCTGGGACTACAGGCGCCTGCCACCTCGCCCAGCTAGTTTTTTGTATTTTTAGTAGAGACGGGGTTTCACCGTGTTAGCCAGGATGGTCTGGATCTCCTGACCTCGTGATCCACCCGTCTTGGCCTCCCAAAGTGCTGGGATTACAGGCTTGAGCCACCGCGCCCGGCCTGTAACGCGAGTATTTCTAAGGACAATCCAACAGCATCAGAAGCAACAAGTAATTTGTGAGAGAACTTTTCTGATTTCTCAGTCTGTGGGAAAATGATACTATTTAATTTTTACCTGTGGCTTATTGGTAACCTTTGAGGATATTTAACCCGGAAACAGTTTTCTTTTCCTCTTTTGATAACATTCATACCAAACTCGTCTTTAAATAGTTTAAAAAAAACCTTTTTTCTCGCTTTCTGGACAGTTTCTGTCATTCATGTGTTCATATCAAAGTCAGAGGAACTTTCCTTAGAGGTATTCTACTCCAACCACCCTTGCAACAATCTCTTACCTATATACATCATTTATAATATCCCTGACAAATGGTCATCTTTCTCTATTTAACATTAAACATCATTTCAATATACTTTATAAATAGGAGTCCTAAATTTGCATTTTGGAAGATCACTCAACTATTTGGAGACTCCTGAAACTCAAATATTTGAGAACTTCTAACATTTTTCCCCTCAAGCTTCTCTTCTTCAGGTTAAATATTCTTTTTTTTTGAGACGGAGTCTCGCCCTGTTGCCCAGGCTGGAGTGCAGTGGTGTGATCTCAGCTCACTGCAAGCTCCACCTCCTGGGTTCATGCCATTCTCCCACCTCAGCCTCCCGAGTAGCTGGGACTACAGGCACCCAACACCATGCCCGGCTAATTTTTTGTATTTTTAGTACAGACGGGGTTTCACTGTGTTAGCCAGGATGGTCTCAATCTCCTGACATTGTGATCCACCCACCTCGGCCTCCCAAAGTGCTGGGATTACAGGTGTGAGCCACCGTGCCTGGCCCTAAATATTCTTAATTCCTTTAACCATTTGTCCCAGGACATGATTTTCAGATCTAATTGCTTTCCTCTGAATGCTTACTCGTCAGTGTTTCCCTTACAATGAAGAAGAAAATTAGAATAGGATGATTACTAGCTGCCTGGTTAGTTGGACAATAAATCTCAATTAATCCTACTTTACCTACAATTGTCAATTCTATGACATTTGCCTTTTACAAGCTCATTAAAATTACTGATTAAAAAGAGCCAGCCCAGACTGAGTGCAACGGGTCATACCTGTAATCCTAGCATTTTGGGAGGCTGAGGCAGGTGGATCACTTGAGTCCAGGAGTCCAAGGCAAGCCTAGACAACATGGCGAAACCATTGCTACAAAAATAGAAAAATTAGCCAGGTGTGGTGGCACACATCTGTAGTCCCAGCTACTCGGGAGGCTGAGGTTGAAAGATCACCTGAGCCCAGGAGGTCGAGGCTACAGTAACTGAGATTATGCTACTGCACTCCAGCCTGGGCGATACAGTGAAGCCCCCGTCTCAAACAAACAAACAAACAAAAAAAAACAAAAAAAAAAAAAACAAAAAACAAAAAAAAATCCTAGCCTAGAGTACTGGAGCAAGAGCTCCTTCTGAGTTTATGGTCAATAATCCTCTTTCAATGCAGTGGTTCAAACATTCTCCTATTTGTGTTATCAGCTTCCACTTTATAACTTGTCCTCAACAAAGTTTTATATATGACTTGCTGAAGATTCAATGTAATCATGGTACTTCTCTTATATATCAGTGTAAGAGCAAAATCAGGGGGGAAAAAAAGCATTTTTGTTCCTAGTGGACACACGCTGGAGGCTACTAAACACAGTACTTTTGTTTCTAGTCTCTTCAGTAATCCATACTATAATGTTGTAAAGAAATGTCAATCTTACTGAAATTTCTAAATCTACCGTTTTGAAAACTGGGATAAACTGCTCTTTTGTTTCTGGAGTTTCTCCCATTTTGCATACCTTTGCAAAGACAATGTGATCACATTGCTGAATTTTTCTGTAACTTGGTATAAAACTCTTCTAAGCCTATAGATATTAACTTCAGAGAAGTCTCCATCTGTAGCCTTATTGTTCAGAAGTCCATTTCAATAGCATATCTTCAACAATTATTCCCTCTTATGTCCAAACCTCCTTTTTACTAGCAATTATTCAGTAGAAAGACTTGTAATTTCAAGGCTTCAGGTAGGATTCCATTTCTAGAACTTAATCAGAAATTTTAGGGCCTCAAGAAATCTAAAATGTATAACCTGCTTATATATTATTACCAAAGGAATCTTTCTCTATTGTCCCTGACAAATGTTCTTTTTTTTTTTTTTTTTTTTTTTTTTGAGATGGAGTCTTGCTCTGTAGCCCGGGCTGGAGTGCAGTGGCCGGATCTCAGCTCACTGCAAGCTCCGCCTCCGGGTTTAGGCCATTCTCCTGCCTCAGCCTCCGGAGTAGCTGGGACTACAGGCGCCCGCCACCTTGCCCGGCTAGTTTTTTTTGTATTTTTAGTAGAGACGGGGTTTCACGGTGTTAGCCAGGATGGTCTCGATCTCCTGACCTCGTGATCCGCCCGTCTCGGCCTCCCAAAGTGCTGGGATTACAGGCTTGAGCCACCGCGCCCGGCCGACAAATGTTCTTCTAATCTCTGCTTACCTATCCAAAGTGACAGAATGCTTATTACCTTCCAAAAAGTTGTGAAATTAAGATAACCCAGAAATGAAATGTTTGCTAAATTAACTTTCAAAATCCTAGATATTATATATGTACATATATATATTTACCTATGATGTGTTCAGAAATCTGGCTGCATTTATCCATAAGGATTATGACTGGGTTATATGAAACTAAGAAGAGTTAGAAGACTGAAATTTCCTTGCTAATTGTTAGAGCAGCTGGAAGTCTCATCTTGGCATCAGTATATGCCAATCTTCTTTTTTTTTTTTTTGAGACAGGTTCTCACTCTGTTGCCCAGGCTGGAGTACAGTGGTGCAATTATGGCTCACTGCATCCTCGATCTGTAGCTTCAAGTGATCCTTCCACCTCACCCTCCCAAGTAGCTGGGACTACAGGTTCACACCACCGTGCCTGGCTAATCTTAATTTTTTTTGTAGAGATGAGGTCTACTATGTTGCCCAGGCTGGTCTCTAACTTCTGGGCTTAAGCGATCTTCCTACCTCAGCCTCCCAAAGTGCTGAGTGGAATTTTAAGTTAGCCCAAAGACCACCTTTGGAGAGTACTCCTAGATTACCACTGAAACAAGTATACATTTAAAACATGGGTTAGTAATTATCATTGACTTTCTAGTGTGTTATTAACAGACTGATTTCATTGTTAATTTAATTTAGTTACCTACGTTATTACTAAATGGATAATAAAGGTTGATAGTACAGGTAGTCTATGAATTAAATTTAGTTACCTATGTTATTACTAAATGGATAATGAAGGTTGACAGTACAGGTAGTCTATGAATTAAATATGACACGACAAGTTTGACCCCATTATCTGAACTATTGATTCCTGCAATGTATAGAAAAGATACGTTGTACGGTTTTATTTGAGACAGAGTCCTTGCTCTGTTGCCCAGGGTGGAGGGTAATGGCGCAATCTTGGCTCACTGCAACCTCCACCTCCTGGGTTCAAGCAATTCTCCTACCTCAGCCTCCCAAAGAGCTGGGATTACAAGCATGTGCCACCACGCCTAGCTAATTTTTTATTTTTAGTAGAGATGGAGTTTCACTGTGTTAGCCAGGCTGGTCTTGAACTCCTGACCTCAGGTGATCTGCCTGCATTGGCCTCCCAAAGTGCTGGGATTACAGGTGTGAGCTACCACACCTGGCCTTATTGCTAGAATTTTAAGGTGTGTGTGTGTATAGTCTGAAAGGAGTTTCTTTCAATCTAGAGAAAGGCAGCTCCTGGGCTGTATTTTTATTTTACAGAGGAAAGAAATGGGGTGAGTAATGACGATGATCTCAATTGGTTTTTGACCTTGAAGTCCTTGTTATTTCCCTTTTAAGAAATTTGTATATCTAGTATAGATAGCTGAAATATTAATGGAATGTTAGTTACAATGAATTCAGCCAAGGGGAAAAATATTTTATAATACCCTCTTTAAAAAAAAAAAAAAAAAAAAAAAAGACATAGGCTAGGCGCGGCAGCTCACACCTGTAATCCCAGCACTTCAGGAGGCTGAGGCAGGCGGATCACAAGGTCAGGAGTTCGAGACCAGCCTGGTCAACATGGTGAAATCCTGTCTCTACTAAAAATACAAAAATTAGCCAGGCGTGGTGGTGCATGCCTGTAGTCCCAACTGCTAGGGAGGCTGAGGCAGGAGAATCACTTGAACCCGGGAGCTGAGACTGCACCACTGTACTCCAGCCCAGGCAACAGAGAAAGACTCCGTCTCAAAATAAATAAATAAATAAATAAATAAATAAATAAATTCCAGCAATAAACCAAATTTTATCTTCCACTAAATTGCAACTAAATTTATTTTAATGCCCTAATTAGCAAATTATTTTGATTCTAGATCTAATAGAAGAATTTGTAATACAATTATTCAAAAGATAACTTTTCATTACCTGGGATTGGGAGGGTATCCGGATGGGTATGGAGAGATTCCACCTGGCATGCCTGGCATGTAGGAAGCTAAAAACAATTTTTTCACATTGTAAAAATAATATACAAGGCCTGAATAGGTAGGCTACCGAATAAGATATACATCACACTGTCAATACACAGCAAAATTTCACACAGTTAAAAAATCCAATTCTCAGCACCAAAACAAAACAAATACCTTACCCTTTCATAATCCTCAAATCATTGAACATGAATTACAATACTTACGACAACCCCAACCAAAAGAACTGGCAAACAGGTCAACCTGGTCAGCTTTTAAAGTTCTCAAGAAGTCTATAACCTGAGATAAGAGCAGGTTTAATTTCAAATTTAGAGGAAGGTAATTCTGGCCTCCTTTGGTCCCAGGTTAACTTCTTAGAGAGTAACTTCTTTATTATAGCTAATAAATCTTTTGATATTTCTTTTGTAACTGTTGACCAGTTTTAGTACAGCTGATTTTGTTGGCTTGTTTGAAGACTTTAAGAGACTTCAAATGAGTCTCTTAAAAATGAGAAGTCCTATACAAAACTTACATTATCCAGACTGTTAAAAACTAGTCTAGGTGACAGAGTGAGACCCTATCTCAAAATAAAGAAACAAAACAAAAGCTCAGAAATACTAGGGATAAAAGGTTAAAATCCAGCAAGCTTAAAGAATACTTTATATATTCTTTAAAGAGAACATGAATGCCAAAGAACTAAGATCAGTGGTGCCAAGAGGCTAATCAACATAGAGGAAGAAAAAGAGAAGTTAATCTTGACCTTAACTGACAAAAAAAAGAATAAAGAATCAGCTCTGGAGTGTTTAATGTGACTTACAGTGACTGAGTACAAAACTGAATTGCAACAGTGACAACAGTATGGTCTCTTTCTTGAATACTGCACTTCCAACGTAAATGTAAAACTCAAAGAAATTAGGGGAAAAAAATGTTGCGGGCCGGCCGCAGTGGCTCACGCCTGTAATCCCAGCACTTTGGGAGGCTGAGGCGGATTACCTGAGGTCAGGAGTTCGAGACCAGCCTGGCCAAAATGGCAAAACCCTGACTCTACTAAAAATACAAAAATTAGCCGGGCATGTGGTGGGGGCCTGTAATCCCAGCTACTCAGGAGGCTAAGGCTCAAGAATCACTTGAACCCAGGAGGTGGAGGTTGCAGTCAGCCCAGATCATACCACTGCACTCCAGCCTGGGTGACAGAGGAAGACTCCATCTCAAAAAAAAAAAAAAAAAAAAAAAAAAAAAAAAGTTGCTTAAGAGACTACCTGAGTTTCTGAAAAGGTTACTTTTGTCATAGCGGTCACTAGCTATATTATCTGAGCAAATAAACAAAGGTAACAAGACTAGGAAATATTTGGTATCTTTTTTTTTTTTTTTTTTGGTATGAAGTCTTGCTCTGTCACCCAGGCTGGAGTGCAGTAACGCAATGTCAGCTCACCACAACGTCTGCCTCAGCCTCCCGAGTAGCTGGGACTACAGGCATGCACCACCACATACCTAATTTTTGTATTTTTAGTAGAGACAGAGTTTCGTCATGTTGGCCAAGCTGGTCTTGAACTCCTGACCTCAGGTGATCCACCCCCAACCTCGGCCTCCCAAAGTGCTGGGGCTACAGTCATGAGCTACCACACCCAGCCAAATATTTAGCATTTCAAACTTAAGCAAGGTACTCTACTCTTGGGCACTAGAGTCAACAGAATTTAATAAGATAAAAACAAATTTCTGATCCACAAGAATTACCAGTATCTTTACTAAAAGAAATAGTAATCCTAAAATCAAGCTTATTCTGGGAAGGTAGGGAAGGAAAGAGAAATGGGTTAAAAAATTATTTCTGTTAAATTCCCATTCGGCTTATAAACCAAGATGTTCCTCAGGAAAGAATGGATTAAAAAGGAAAAAGTATAATTTTCAGCAGAAGAAAAATGAAAGCACATATAATTTGTCTTGTAAGATAAACAAGTTCGGTTAATTATAACCTTAAAGAAAATTTACCAAAAAAAGAAAAAAAAGAAGTCACAGCTCAAAACACAATGAAATCAATACAGATTTAGCAATTTCAAAATAAGTACAACCAACTCACAATTATTCAGAGTGATTTTTAAGTATCAGTAAGAATTATTCAAGAAAACAGAGATAACAGAGATAATATATTCCAATTAGGGGAGAGGCGATACTGTCTCCATGCTCCCACCACTCCACACGAGGTAAAATCATGAATTGGCTGTACGAAAGAGAAGAAAGCTAAGAGCTAGATGTCCAATTGTGTATACCCAGAATAGCTGAATGTGAATGCTTCAGTTGACTTTAATCCTTATCTACAACTCTGATTTTGTAGTTGCAAACAGAAAGGAGAGGTCAGACTACCTTTCAAGTTATATATGCTTCCAAGCTGATCAAATAAGGCTATTCTGCAGCATGCATAATTTTAAAAATTCTAGCTCTATTCTACACTTTCTCCTCCATTTTGGAATCCAGCACAACCATTCTTAGATTTCTACCTACAAATGGAAGCCCAAATGCCAGTCTTTGGTGGGAATCTGTACATGCAGATGTGGGGCCTCAGAATACTTCCAAAAAATCCACTAGCTTGGTAAGCTAAAAAGCAAAGAGGTCATTAATTTTTTTTTTCTTTTTTTTTTTTTTTTTAAACAAAGGTTTCTGTTCTCTTTTGTTTATGTGAGTTTTAAAGTAAAATCTCAATTCTACTTACTATTTGGTGGCCCCGTTGCCTGGTATGGTGGATAGGATGCCGAAATAGGACGAGAGAAGACTGGAGGTTCATCTCCAAATACCACAATCATGACCTGAATAAGCCCCAACAAGTCTGACTGTGGCTAAAAAATGAAAAAAAATTCAAGTCAGCTACAGTCGCTTTTCAGTAAAAAGAAAAAGGTTGGCCATTTCTCATTGGTTTTCAACTCAGCTTGACAATTTTCTTTGTAGGAAAGAATTTCATTTAATTAATTTATTTTAATAGAGTTAGGTGGTTTTAAACATGATGTGCAGCAAGGTTCTTGCTTCAAGTATATAAAAATAGCACTAGTTAAAGCAGCATATTGCAAAATTCATAGTTTTGTTCCTCATTTGACTCCACAGAACAAAAATTTATTTTATTGCCACTGCACAATTTATTATAAGTATACTGATACAAATTTAGGGATGAATATGAGCAACAGTCACAATATTATTTAAGGTCATTAAAAGACATCAATGATATCTTGGAAATACGTGTTCTTAAAATTAATTTTTATTAAAGATATTATGAACTCTGAAATTACAGGTAGATTACAGCCAAGTGAGGTGGTTCACATCTGTAATCCCAGTGCTTTGGGAGGCCAAGGTGGGTGAACTGCTTGAGGCCAGGAGTTTGAGACCAGCTGGGCCAACATGGCAAAATCCCATCTCTACTAAAAACACAAAAATTAGACGGGGGTGGTGGTGTGCGCCTGTGCTCCCAGTTACTCAGGAAGCTGAAGCAAGAGAATCGCTTAAACCCCAGAGGCAGAGGTTCCAGTGAGCTGAGATTGCACCACTGCCCACTGCCCTCCAGCCTGGGCGACATAGCAAGACTCTGTCTCCAAAAAAAAAAAAAAAAAACCGAAAAAAAAAAGCAAAACTTATACGTAGATTCTAGCTTAGAAATTGCTAGACTGTAGTACAAAAGGGGTGAATTGTTAAAGGTGTTAAAAGATCTTTCCTTCTAACAACAATGACAAAGAGACTGCCTATTTTTTCGTAAGAGTTATTAAGATTTTCTCTCAAATACCTATTGACCGCTGGTCAGTGGTGGTGGCTTACACCTGTAATCCCAGCACTTTGGGAGGCCAAGGCAGGAGGATCAAATAAGGCTATTTCGCAGCATGCATAATTTAAAAAATTCTAGCTCTATTCCAGCACTTTCCTCTCCATTTTGGAATCCAGCTTGAGCTCAGGAGTTTGAGACCAGCCTGGTCTCTACAAAAAAATAAAAAACTGTATGTGGTGGCATGCGCCTGTAGTCCTAACTACTCAGGAGGCTGCAGTGGGAGAATCACCTGATCCAGGAAAGTTGAGGCTGCAGTGAGCCATGATTGTGCCACTGCACTCCAGCCTGGGTTAGAGTGAGACCCTGTTTCAAAAAAACAAAAACAAAACCCAACAACAACAACAACAAAACAACAAAAGTATCTACCAACCACTAATTAAACTGTGCTAGTCAAAGTTGCTCAAAATGGCTTGATGATTCTTCTTTTACTCCTTAATCTATTTTGTGTGTATCTAATCTCACATACTTCATTCGTAAGTTCACTGAGTTCTGAAGAATTACTCAATCACCTTGATAGGCTAACCATCTTCACAGAAGCTACTTTTTACATCCCCCTTCCCCCCACACAAGGTCTTACCATGTTGCCCAGCTTAGACTTGAACTCAACAATCTTCCTGCCTCAGTTTCCCAAGTAGTTGGGATTACAGGATTAGGACTGGCACTTCCTTTAATACTCCTGACAAAAGACTTCGGGGGCAGTTTTCACCTTTTCCAAAGAACCAAACTCACCTCATTTGTCCAATTTTGACCTAACTTATGGAAGATGACAATGAATAACATTTCTTAAAGCTTTCTGTGAAAACTTGTTGATCTCTGCTGTTCCAATATTTTTCTTGTGTTGCCTGTAAATTCATATACTGAGACTCAGGGTGTTACAAGCACAGTATCTGTGCAGCACTCACAGATACTGTGGCTGATGTGTGTGAGGATGGCCCCTGAGACTACACACTTTCTCAATTTTTCGGCCCAACAAAATTCCTTAACTAAATCATAACCTCATGTAAGCCTCATGCATGTAGGTGATAATTCACATCCCAAAAACTTTCTTTTAAAGTATACATTTCAGTGGCTTTTATTATTTCACAACACTATGCAACCATTACCACCATCTAATTCCAGAATATTTTCATTATCCCAAAAAGAAACCCTGTACTCATTAGTAGTCACTTCCCATTTCCCTTTTCCCACAGCCCTTTAGCAACCACTAATCTACTTTCCGTCTCTATGGATTTGCTTTCCTGAATGTTTCATATAAATGAAATCATACAATATATGGCCTTTTGTGCTTGGCTTCTTTCACTTGGCATAATGTTTTCAGAGTTCGTTAATGTTGTAGTATGAATCAATTCTTCACACATTCTTACAGTTTTGTCAAGGTAAGTTTTAATTATCACACCATTCCTTTTACACTAAATTCTTTGAAGAAAAAAATTAATACCTATGTTAATATCTACTTCCAGGCCAATTATAAAGCAACAGGTTAAGAATTCAAACTGAGGCTAGGCATAATGGCGCACACCTGTAATCCCAGCACTTTGGGAGGCTGAGGCGAGCGGATCACCTGAAGTCAAGAGTTCGAGACCAGACTGGCCAAGGTGGTTTTAGCCCTGTCTCTACTAAAAATAGAAAAATTAGCCAGGTGTGGTGGTGGGGGCCTGTAATCCCAGCTACTCAGGAGGCTGAGGCAGTCTCTACTCTACTGAGTCCAATCTGCTACTAAACCCGTCTACTGAGTTCTTAATCTCTATTATTCTTTTTTTCATTTTTAAGATTTCCACTTACTTTCTCTTTAATAAAATTTACCATTTTGTCCTCTATTTTCTTGAACACACTGATCACAACCATTTCTAAGTCTGTGTCTGATAACTAAGTTACTCGTGTGTGTGTAGCAGTGGAGTAGAAAGATGTCCTGTTTCTATTGTCTTTTTTTCCTCTTGGTTCTCTTTCTTGCTGTACTTGATAAATATAAATTGTATACTAGATATTGTGAAAAATTATAGAGGGTCTATATATTATCTTCTTCCAGCAAGGGTTCACCCTATCCTGTGGCAGGCAGATACACAGTCAGGATCAGGGACTGAGCTGACTCAAGGACAGATTTTTTTTTTTTTTGAGACGGAGTCTCACTCACTCTGCCACCCAGGCTAGAGTACAGTGGTGCGATCTCGGCTCACTGCAACCTCCGCCTCCCAGGTTCAAGTGATTCTCCTGCCTCAGTCTCCCGAGTAGCTGGGATTAAAGGCATGCACCACACCACGCCTGGCTAATTTTTGTATTTTTAGTAGAGATGGGGTTTCACCATGTTGGCCAGGCTTGTCTCAAATTTCCGGCCACAAGTGATCCTCCCACCTTGGCTTCCCAAAGTGCCGAGATTACAGGTGTGAGCCACCCCACCCAGCCTCAAGGACAGATTTTTGTAAGGCTCATTCTACCTCTAAGTTCTCCCTCCTAAGATGTGTTCCTCCAGTGGTGCCAACTAACAGCCTAGGATGTTTACTTATTCCCCTTTTTGATAAGGTACTGAACTCCAATTGCCTCCTTAACCTAAGACTGCTGAAAACTTGGCTGATTTTTCAGAGGCTTTCTGCTTAGTTTTTTTTAGCATCTCATCTTTGAAGCTCAGGAATTCAACCTATCTCTTAAGGTGGGAAATTCAGAGTATCTCATCTTTTCTTTTGCTCTGTTGTCCAGGCTGGAGTACAGTGATGCAATCATGGCTCACTGCAGCCTCGAATTCCAAGGCTCAAGTGATCCTTTCACCTCAGCCTCCTGAGTAGGTGTTGTCACAGGCACACATGACCATGCCTAGTTTTTAAAATTTTTTTAATAGAGATGGGGTTCTCACTATGTTGCCCAGGGTGGTCTCAAACTCCTGAGCTCAAGCAATTCTCCTGATTCAGCTTTCCAAAGTCCTGGGATCACAGCCATAAGCCACCATCCCCAGAGCTACTCACTTCTTTACGGCTTCCTTTTCTCCCAAATCTTAGATCTAAAAGTCCTAGTTACTTTGATAGACAGAACAGCAACTTTTGTCTTTTCAGCCCTCTGAGACTGCTAAGAGACTCTGCAGGTTTCTCTGCCTCTTAGTTAAGGTCCTTTGCCCAGATTCTCAGCCGTTCATCCTGCATCAAGAATCAGTAAGTAGGCTGGGCATGGTGGTTTATGCCTGTAATCCCAGCACTTTAGGAGGCCGAGATGGGTGGATCACTTGAGGTCAGGAGTTCGAGAACAGCCTCACCAACATGGTGAAACCCCATCTCTACTAAAATACAAAACTTAGGCATGGTGGGCAGGCGCCTGTAATCTCAGCTACTAGGGAGGCTGAAGCAGGAGAATCGCTTGAACCTGGGAGGTGGAGGTTACAGTGAGCTGAGATTGTGCCACTGTCCTCCAGCCTGGGTGACAGAGTATGAAACTCTGTCTCCAAAAAAAAAAAAAAAAAATCAGTAGGTACCACCCTGGGGGAAAAGTTACTGGCAGAAGTGCCTTTTCTCTACAGAATCTTGGCCATCCATGTCTTGATTGCCTAAACAGCTTTCCAAAACCTTTCAACAGGTGGTGTTTGTATTTTCTCTTGCTTTTCTAGTTACTTTTCATAGGAACATTAATCTGTTACAGTTACATTACCAGACACAGGAACAGAAGTTTCCTACTATTATTCTTGACAGAAATGCTTTGAGTAATGAGATCTGAATTCCATAACTACCCCACCAGCATACTATTTTTTAAAATGCACTTCCTACTATGTGAATCCTGCCTATTTTAAAAGGTTCAACTCAAGCAAATAAAATAGTGAATATAAGTATTCTGAAAATTACAAAGCTCTACACAAACCCATTTCTTTTAGTGAGCCTTTTCTAATTTACCCTCAACTCAGTGATTAGTCCATTATTTGAACTTATCTACCCTACTTGGAATCCTCTTTGAGTGCTAAAAGAAAGCAGATGCTAGTGAGCAAAATATATAAAACATAACTAATTCACAGAACACCATTAATACTTACGTGTTTCCATTCATGTAGATAAGGAAGATATATCTTCCCATTTGCATCAACATGCTTTCCCGTTTTAATAGTCATTGAACTAGTAGGCTTAACAAAACAGATAGGGGGATTATATGGGTATGTGTCCAGTAGCCATAGGCATATTGGAATATTATATGTATTACCTGAAAAAGAAATAGAAACTTCAATTACTCTATTTTTATCATTTTTAAATTGAAGAATGGTTAAAGGAATACAGGTTTAGTTTAGATACAATTTATGCATACATCCGCACCCCCCCCATGCCTATTTCCCCCAGCAGAATTTATTTCCTGAGGGGAACAGCAAAGTCAGTAATGTTAAATTTTACTCAGTCTTCCCTAAATTTACACTCGCTTTATACAACGCTGATGCTCAATTAACTGTTTTTTCCCTCTGCTTGTTATGAATGATTGACTTATTATTTAATAGTGGCTCAAATGTCACTTAAACTGTGATCTTCCCATGTGGCCTTCTTCTCCTCTGTAATCTCATAGCACTTTTTCATTTTATAATTCTATAGCAGTTACAGAATAGTGTAAATATCTATCTGTTCCCTTTGTTTCCCCTATTAGTGGAGTTCTTCCAGAAGAGGTACATCCTTTATTCATCTTTGTATCCATAGCTCCTCTCCTTATTGCCTTATGCATAGCAGGTACTATGTGAAATCACTGGGTAAAGGACATAGGTCTTAGCTAGTTACAAGGAATAATTAACAAACAGAGCTGTCCAAAAACAAAATGGTCTCGCATGAAGCTAAATGCTTCCTCACCACTAAGTATTTCAGCAGAGGGTGAAAGACAGGCTAACAGAGATCAATTATCTACCATTAGTATTAGCGCCAACATCACAACCGTAAATAACAGCTACTTTTAACTGTCTCCTTATTACATTCAAGGCTCTATGCCAAGTCCTTCACATTCGTTAACGAATAAATGCTCATTTCCCCAAGTTAGGTACTATTATCTAAATGTCAAAGATGTCCATCTATAACATGTAACAGAACTGCTAAGATTATAGAGCAAGAACTCAAACATAACTCTGTCCTGACTTTGAAGCCTGTATCTTAAGCTTCCCACTGTCAGGAAAGTTTGAATGGTGTAGGAGGCTGAACCAAGAGGCAAGTAAGATCCCTTTCTAGTTCTAAAATTCTTTGATTCTGTGAAACATTAAACTCCTCTGGTGAACTTAGGCACTTATTTGTTCATACATCTTGGTAAGGAAGTTTTAAGAAAGTTGAAAATGTTAGGTGTTGCTGCCAAATGAACTTCAATTTGAATAGAAGTTAAAATCTATATCAGCATGAAAGCCATGAGAAAGTAGGTTTAATTTACTTATAACTCTTTGGCAACATATTTATTATGTATTCAAAATACATCTAGCTGGAAACCTAATAACATAAGACATTTACCTCTATAAGGCACAGGAATTGTTCCAGTGAGGTTCATTAGTTCCCTGGAACTGCCATCATTAAAAACTGAAAGGAAAGAACAATGATTTAATCATGAGCATTTTTTTTAGATACTCCCATAGGTTATTCTTTCAGAAAGACTGGTTAAAATTCATTTTTATCCTTGAAAGGGGCTGACCTGTCAATGTATCATCCATCCTGTCCAATAACTAACAATTCTTTGTTGATTCACTCAATGTCATTGATCAGCTCTTTTTTGTTTTTTTTCAGATGGAGTCTCGCCCTGTCGCCCAGGCTGGAGTGCAATGGTGCGATCTTGGCTCACTGAAACCTCTGCCTCCCGGGTTCAAGCGATTTTCCTGCCTCAGCCTCCTGAGTAGTTGGGATTACAGGCGCGCGCCACCACACCTGGCTAATTTTTTGTATCTTTAGTAGAGACAGTGCTTCACCATGCTGGCCAGGTTGGTCTCGAACTCCTGACCTCGTGATCCATCCGCCTTGGCCTCCCAAAGTGCTGGGATTACAGGTGTGAGTCACTTTTAAAACTATTTAAATATCACTATCGGCCAGGCGCAGTGGCTTGCGCCTGTAATCCCAGCACTTTGGAAGGCCAAGGCAGGCAGATCACCTGAGATTGGGAGTTTGAGACCAGCCTAACCAACATGGAGAAACCCCATCCCCACTAAAAATACAAAATTAGCCAGGCATGGTGGCACATGCCTGTAATCCCAGCTACTCGGGAGGCTGAGGCAGGAGAATGCTTGAACCCGGGAGGCAGAGGTTGCAGTGAGCCAAGATTGTACCACTGCATTCCAGCCTGGGCAACAAGAGCAAAACTCCACTGCAAAATAAACAAACAAACAAACAAAAAACACTATCAAACAATACCATACTAAATGTTCACCTAATGTCATTATACTTTAGAGATCTCTAGACATGTATCCAGACTGTCACTCACAGTTATTTATTATTGTTTTTTGGAGACAGGGTCTTGCTATGTTGTGCAGGCTATCCTCAAACTCTAGGCTCAAGCAATCCTCCCACCTCAGCCTTCTGAGTAGCTGGGACTATAGGCGTGCACTATCATGCCCAGCTTTTTTTCCTATTTTTTTAGAAATGGGGTCTCACTAAGTTGTCCAGGCTGGACTTGAACTCCTGGACTCAAATGATCTCCTGGCCGCAGCCTCCTTAGCCAGTATTAAAATGAAAAAAAGAAAAGTTCATAGCCAAATGTAGACAATTTCTTTTAATCTGTATTTCTCATACCCCACATATTTTTCTATCTATAATTTATGTCTATACTTAATACAGCACATAGTTTGTATTGGACAGCTATTATTTCTAACAATGATTTGGAATTAACACTATACACATAGGGGAAAGGTTGTAATGTGCAGTACAAAAACATAGAACTATAGCCATCTACTGTGTAATGTTTGGGTCAACAATGGACTGCATATAAGACATTGGTCCCATAAAATTACTATACTATATTTTTAATGTAACTTTTCTATAGTTAGATACAAAAATACCATTGTGTTACAACTGCCTATGGTATGCAGTACAGTAACATCTGGTATAGGCTGTAGCCTAGGAGCAACAGGCATGCCATATAACCTAGGTGTGTAGTAGGATATACCATCTAGGTTTGTCTAAGTACATTCAATGATGAAATCGCCTAATAATGCATTTCTCAGACCATATCTCTATCACTACAAAATGCATGACCGTACATTGTTGACCTTTGTTCTTTTACTTACTGTTGACGAATGTAAGCTACACTGCAATGTATTCTGATTTTGTGCATTTTAAAAAAGAAAACCACCTTATATAAATGTGGGGCTGGCCGGGCGCGGTGGCTCAAGCCTGTAATCCCAGTACTTTGGGAGGCCGAGGCGGGTGGATCACGAAGTCAGGAGATCGAGACCATCCTGGCTAACATGGTGAAACCCCGTCTCTACTAAAAATACAAAAAACTAGCCGGGCGTGGTGGCGGGCGCCTGTAGTCCCAGCTACTCGGAGGCTGAGGCAGGAGAATGGCGTAAACCCGGGAGGCGGAGCTTGCAGTGAGCCGAGATCGGGCCACTGCACTCCAGCCTGGGTGACACAGCGAGACTCCGTCTCAAAAAAAATAAATAAATAAATAAATAAATAAATAAATAAATAAATAAATGTGGGGCTTTGTTTATTCTAAAAGAATTTGGTAACAATGATTTACACTTCGTCCAGCCATATGAAACTACACAAGATTGGATAAGGGAGTCTTTGTCAGTTTTGATCAAAACTGTCATGTGGACAGAAATAAGGTAGGCTGAGATGAGAAGGAATTGTGACCTAGGTTTGGAAGAGGACTTTGGGTTGTCTTTATTGTTTCAGGAAATGCAGAACTGATTGCCCCTCTGTTCCTTCCCACCTCTCTTCACCAGTTTCCTAATGTTTTCAAAGCCTTGGAAGCAAGTGAAATTTAGAAAGTCTCAGCTACAAAATTCAGTTCCTTGCCTTCAGAGTTAAGGGTCTTACAGTGGACAAGCAGCAGCATGGGTTTTCCCTCGGCCCTGGCATATTAAGCATTTTCAAGGAGACATGGTAGAAGAGATTATGTTAGGATTTGGCAGGGACAGAAAAGACTATTTTAAAAAAAGGGAAACTCCAAGCATTGTCATGTCTTACAACTTTATTTTGTCTCAATAGAAAGTAGAGACAAACTGACATGCTTACCTACTCTATAGAATTAAAGACCACATTAAATAATATTTTCCTCAACTATAAAATGAAAGGGACAGTCCAGAGTATAGTTTTGCAAAATGTGTTCCTGAAAATATAAAGAGACACTATGGGGACAGGGAGGTTCAGCAGTTAAGTAACTTTAGGATGTATTATACAATATATTCTTGCTCATCTCAGTGATACACAACACATTAGCATATTAAAGGCTCTGAGAAATCTTCATGCAATAAAACTCAATTTTGTTTAATCCATAAGTTGCTCAAGCTTAACTATAGAATTCTGCCTCTACCCCTGTCCCCAGCACAACTAAGGGTCTAGAGACAAAACTTTGGGAAATGGACTAAACTATCTTTAACATGCCCTCCTAGGTTTAAATTTGCATAGTTCTATGTTAGTAGTTTTTTTTTTTTTTTTTTTTTGAGACAGGGTCTTGCTCTGTTGCCCAGGCTGGAGTGCAGTGGCCCGATCTCAGCTCAATGCAACCGCTGCCTCCTGGCTCAAGCAATCCTCCCACCTCAGCCTCCTGGCTAGCTGAGAATACAGGAGTGCCAGGCCAACTTTATGTATTTTTTTGTTGAGACAAGGTTTCACCATATTGCCCAAGCTGGTCTCAACCTCCTGGGCTCAGTGGTCCAACCCATCTCAGCCTCCCAAAGTGCTGGGATTACAGAAATGAGCCACCACGTCCAGCTAGAGTATTTTTTTAACATAAAAAACTAAAACTAAATAAATATAAAATGTTTTTATTAGATCTTCTAATATGCTACCTTCCAACAGTTTTATTAGGTGGTGGTGCAGTCCTACAATTGAAAAATCCACAAACCTCAAAGGAAAATGGAAAAAATTACAATCATTAACAAAGAGAGTAAACTCAAAGTATAGAAATTGATTTTTATTGCATAAACTCACCATATGAATCCAAAACAGGTTTGAGATCTTTGTATAGAGTAATAACATTGACAGTTTCACGTACAGTTAGGTCTCTGTATTTGTACTGAAAAGCAAAATCGCGTAAGAATTTAGTTTAAAACCAATACATGTATTTTAGAGCAGATGAATTTTCTTAAAATCTTTTTCACTAATTGTTAGCATTAATGAAAGCCTGAAAGAACCTAAAAACCCCACAATCCTATTATCACACTAAAATAATCACTATTTCCTTAACATCAGAAAATATCTATAGTCTCAAGTCATGTTTTTTATGTTTTCAGTTTGAATCAGGATCCTAATAAAGTCCACACATTGCATTTGTTAAAATGTCTCAAGTCCCTTTTAATCTATATTCTTTAACTATACCATATAATTCACACATTTAAAAAGTATAGTTCAATGGTTTTTAATACATTCGGAGTTGTGTAACCACCACCGTAATCAACTTCAGAACATTTTCACCATCCCTAAAAAGAAATGCATACCCTTTAGCAATCACCCCCCATTCTACCCCCAGCCTTCATCCTAGACAACCACAAATCTGTCTCTATAGATTTGCTTATTCATACAATGTGATCTTTCATGACTAAATTCTTTCACTTAGCATGTTTTCAAGATTATCCTTGTAGCATTTATCTGTACTTCATTCCTTTCATTTATTTTGGAGACAGTGTCTCGCTCTGTAGCCCAGGATGAAGTAAAGTGGCACAATCACAGCTCACTGCAACCTCAAACTCCAGGCTCAGTGATCCTCCTGCCTCAGCCTCCCAAGTACACAGAACTACAGGTATGTGCCATCATGCCCAGCTAATTTATTTTTATTTTTGTAAAGACAGGGTCTTGCTATATTGCCCAGGCTGGTCTCCAACTCCTGGCCTCAAGCAATCCTCTCGCCTCAGGCTCCCCACGTGTTGGGATTTACAGGCAAGTATGGCCCACTTCTTACTGCACACTTTATTTATCTACTGTTCAGCTGAAAAATACTTAACTGATGGGCACATCTCTATTTTTGCTCCTTAGAATTTATTTGTTAAAGACATTTGTTCATTTGTCTTATAGAGGCTCTCATGGTTTGGAATGTGTTAATTGTATACCTTTAGTATAGTTTCATAGATACATGCTTCTGTGAGTTAGTTGGATCTACAGGTTATTATCCTCACGATTACAAAATTTCCAGCCGGGCATGGTGGCTCACGCTTGTAATCTTAGCACTTTGGGAGGCTGAGGCGGGCGGATCACGAGGTCAGGAGTTCGAGACCAGCCTGACCAACACAGTGAAACCCCATCTCTACTAAAAACACAAAAACTAGCTGGGCATGATGGCGCGCATCTGTAATCCCAGCTACTCAGGAAGCTGAGGCAGAAGAATTGCTTGAACCCGGGAGGCAGAGGTTGCAGCGAGCCGAGATCACGCCATTGAACTCCAGCCTGGGCGACAGAGCTAGACTCAGTCTCAAAAAAAAAAAAAAAAAATTTTTCCTTTTATATTTTTTTCCTCTTCTTTCTCTGATAAGATCACTTCATAGAGGATAATGTTTTTCATCATGGAGCACAACATATCTGAGTATCTCTGTGATGTTAGCAACCATGCTCAATGTCTAGAGACCTGGTCTCTTCAAATCCACTCCAATTAGGCTTCTATACTCCGTACTTCACTGAAATTGTTCAGTAAGGTCACCAATAACTGCCACATGATATGTAATGACCAATACTATCTTTGTCTTACTTCATCTATCAGCAATATTTGACCAAGCTGATTCCTTCCTTTCCGCCGCTTTTTTTTTTTTGAGTTAGGGTCTCACTCTGTCGCCCAGGCTAGAGTGCAGTGGTACGATCATGGCTCACTTCAGCCTCAACCTCCTGGGCTCAAGTAATACTCCCACCACAGCCTCCCAAGTAGCTGGGACTACAGGCATGCACCATCACACCTGGATAATTTTTAAATTTTTCATAGAGATGAGATCTCACTGTGCTGCCCAGGCTGGTCTCAAATTCCTGGGCTCAAGTGATCCTCTCACCTCAGCCTTCCAAAGTGTTTGTATTACAGGTATGAACCACTGCACCTGGCTCGTTCCTTTTTTTTTTTTTTTGAGACAGGGTCTGGCTCTGTCACCCAGGCTAGAGTGCAGTGGTATGATCTCAGTTCACTGCAACCTCCACCTCCCGGGGTCAAGTGATCCTCCCACCTCAGCCTCCCAAGTAGCTGAGACTACAGGTACACACCACGATGTCTAGCTAATTTTTGTATATTTTTGATAGAGCTGGATTTCACCATGTTGCCCAGGCTAGTCTTGAACTTCTAGGCTCAAGCAATCTTTCCACCTCAGCCTCCCAAAGTGTTGGGATTAGAGGCATGAGCCATCATGGCCAGCCCCTTTTCTCTTAAAATATGTTCTTCATTTGATTTCCAGGACATCAACTGTTCTCCTGAACTCTGTGCCTTCTCAGTTTCTTTGCTGGCTTGTTCTCTTAACCTAACCAATTATTATTGAGTGCAGGCTAAGTCCTTGGTCTTCTTCTCTATCTAAACTCATTCCTTTGATCTCCCTCATGGCCGAAAATATAATTTATATGTTGAAAACCCTCAAATTAAAATTTTCCAATCTTAACCTTTTTTCTGAACTCCAGAAAACATATATACAATTACTAATTTGACATTTCTCCTTGGATATCTAATGAATGTCAAATTGAACATGACCAAAACTGAACTCCTTATCTTCCCCCCAAATTTACTTCTCCAATGTCTTCCATATGTGTACACATACATATCCTTCCAGGTGCTCAGGCCAAAAACCTTGACGTTATCCTTGATGCCCTCTCTTTTCTTCACATCCACAGCCAATCTGTCAAAATATCCTGTTAGCTTTGCCTTCAGCATACATCCGGTATCTCCACAGCTACAGTCCTGGTCTAAGCCACCAACACCTCTCACCTAGATTACTGCAACAGCCTCTTTATGGTGTCTCTGCCTCCATCGTTAACCCACTACAGTCTAGTCTCAACATAGCAGCTAGAGTAATATTGCTAACAGCTGAAACAGAGCAATGGCTTTTCATCATACTCCAAGTAAACGCCAAGGTCCTTAAGATGGCCTGCAAGGTCCTCCAAACCTCTCATACCATTGATGATCCATACCATGGATCTGTCTAGATCCATACCACCACTTCCTCCCTTGCTCACTTCAGTCCAGCCACCATACCCTCCTTTGTTGTTCCTCTATCATGCATGACAAACTTCTGTCTATGAGCCTTTGCATTTGTTTCTCCTTCTTTCTGAAATGTTCCTACCCCAGATTGTTCCAGGTTTGTTTTTCTCCTGAGACAGGATCTCGCTCTGTCACCCAAGCTGGAGTACAGTGGTATGATCACAGCTCACTGCAACCTCAAACTCCTGGGCTCAAGTGATCCTTCCATCTCAGCCTCCCAAGTAGCTGGAATTAGAGGTATACACCACGACTGGTTAATTTTTTTATATTTTTAGTAGAGAAGAGACAAGGTCATGCTATGTTGCACAGGCTGGTCTGGAACTCCTGGCCTCAATGCGATCCTCTAGCTTTGGCCTCCCAAAATGCTTGGATTTCAGGTGTGAGCCCCATGCCAACCACACAGTTTCTTTACCTCTCTCAGGTGAGCTCAAATAGATTTTTTCAGAAAGACCTCTCTTTACTATCAGATACAAAACTGTGACTCATCCCATTTCCACACCCTAGCACTCCCCATTTCCCTTTCCTGCTTTATTTTCTCTAAAGCACTTATCACTTTCCAACATACTACTTGATGTATTTATTGAGTTATTTATTGTCTTCTATAAAAATTTAAATTCCAGAAGCAGAGTTTTTTTTTGTCTGATTGTTCACTGTTGCATCCCTAGAGCCTAAAACAGTGTGAGGGACATATCAATCTTTATTTTATTATTTTTATTTATTTATTTGTTTTTGAGATGGAATCTTGCTCTGTCACCCAGGCTGGAGTGCAGTAGCGTGATCTCAGCTCACTGCAACCTCCACCTCCCAGGTTCAGGCAATTCTCCTTCCTCAGCCTCCTGAGTAGCTGGGATTACAGGCACGCACCACCATGTCTGGCTAATTTTGTATTTTTAGTAGAGACAGGGTTTCACCATGTTGGCCAGTCTGGTCTCGAACTCCTGACCTCAAGTGATCTGCCCACCTCAGCCTCCCAAAGTGCTGGGATTACAGGCATGAGCCACCGCACTTGGCCAATTTTGTTATTAATTTTTTTTTTCATTTTTTACTTTTTGAGATAGGTTCTCATTCTGTCATAGCTCACTGTAACCTTGAATTCCTGGGCTTAAGTAATCCTCCTGCTTCTGCTTCCCAAGTAGCTAGGACTACAGGTGCATGCCACCAAGTCTGGCTGATTTTTAAATTTTTTGTAGAGACAGGGTCTAGCTATGTTGCCCAGGCTGATCTTGAACTCCTGGCCCCAAGTGATCCTCCCATCTCTACCTCCCAAAGTACTGGGATTACAGGCATGAACCATCACACCAGGCCCACAGTTTTCTTCTACTCATTTAGCAGTGACTGCGCCTCTAGAAATGCTGTAAATAAACTATGTAAAAATGTAAGTGGTTGTATGCATGAAACATCTAAAGTGGAAAGTTGTTTCTTTAAAGCAAGAAGGACTAATCTGGTATAAATATACCTCTGTTAATTGCAAAAATGATAACAGAGAAGGGTGTTAAAAGTTATGTTGAAATTGGGAGCTAAGATAATGCTCAAGGGGAAAAAAGATCTTTTATAATATACATACAAAACATAAGGCAGGTGGCCAGAGTACCATGATGGGTGTGGAGAGCCTACAATCAGATAAAGAGAAAACAATAATGACCTTCACCCTAGCCATGAGTGCAGGGTCCTGGCTAACAATTCTTACATCAGACCACACCAGCTGAAAGAAAAACATTTCAAGCCCTTCTTTAGGAGGAAGGAGCCCCACAACTGCTTCTATTACTCTACTTGCTATTCTTACCTGTCTAAAATTCATAGGTTAGACAGAACAGATGCTGATGCTCAGAATCGTCATAATCACATACAGGAGTCTCAATTTTCCAGATACTGAGCCAAGGACCAAAAGACAGGTAGAATGCCCTCTCCTACCTCTTCCCTACCTGTTTTTGTTTCTAGAGTAATCACAGGTTGGCTGCAGGGGGAGGCAGGCAGAGGTATAAAATATCTTCTGAACATGCCTTGCCTTTGTCTTTGATGGCAGGTTTCTCTAGAGGACGCTTAGGAAACTTAATTAGGGTATAAAAAATAAGCTAATATTTGAATATTCTTGCTCTTTATATGAATATACACATACATTACGGAATAAATTTTTTTTTTTTTTTTGAGACGGAGTCTTGCTCAGCCACCCAGGCTGGAGTGCAGTGGCTCCATCTCGGCTCACTGCAACCACCGTCTCCCGGGTTCAAGCGATTCTCCCGTCTCAGCCTCCCAAGCAGCTGGGATTACAGGCACCCGCCATCATGCCCGGCTAATTTTTGTATTTTAGAAGAGACGGGGTTTCACCATGTTGATCAGGCCGGTCTTGAACTCCTGACCTCAGGTGATCCACCTGCCTTGGCCTCCCAAAGTGCTAGGATTACAGGTGTGAGCCACTGCGCCCGGCCCAAGAAATAAATCTTAATGACTACGCTATCAATTTAAAGATCAAAAATGTCATGGAGGCCAGGCGTGGTGGCTCATGCCTGTTATCCCAGCACTTTGGGAAGCCAAAGCAGAGGGAATACTGAGGTCTGGAGTTGAAGATCAGCCTGGCCAACATGGTGAAACCCCGACTTTACTAAAAATACAACAATCAGCTGTGTGAAGTGGTGGGCGCCTGTAATTCCAGCTACTTGGGAGGCGAAGGCAGGAGAATTGCTTGAACCTGGAAGGCGGAGATTGCAGTGAGCCAAGATCGCGGCACTGCACTCCAGCCTGGGTGACAGAGCAAGACACTAAAAAAAAAAAAGTAACGGAACAGATACTCTTCAGCTACATACTATGTAAAACAATATACCGTTTTTTCAGAAAGTGATGTATAAAAGTTACAACATGGATCTTTACCTGGGTCACAATCTTCTATGGCTTCCCACACGTCCTCTGTAACTAAGGATAACTAGTTTGTCAAAACAAAACCAATAAGCCTAAAATACATGATTACACAACTAAGGTATGCTTTATTTTGAAAACTGTCACTTTCTCTTTAGAGGTTACTTGGTCTTCAATCAAGGACTATGGGGGCGATTTAACTGGAAAAAGTCCGTTTTTAAAAATGTTTTATACATAATAGTGTGTTTTATTAAAAACTGAAACCGCTTAAACCGCTGATTGCTACCATTCTTGCTTTGACAAAACTATCCGAAGCTAACACGTTGAACTGGTCAAGACTCAACTCTCAATCATTTTACATAGTTTTGGAAAATTACAACAAAACATAACAAAAGCCATTCCACTCTGGTGTGAGGTGCCACGTTTGAAGTAATTATATAAATAAATCATGGCTTTAAAATACAAAATGCTTAACTGCTTTTTTAAAAATTGAAAAAAAAAAATAGCCTTGAGCCGTGAAGATCATAGATTAAGCTCAAAGCAAATAAATACGCATTATAAGCAGCATACACTTAAGAGTAGTTACTCTTAGCAAATCCCTGAAACGGTAATGGTATTTCAGTAAGGGACTGGTATTTTGGCTTCTCTGGACTTTTCCGGAGAATACAAAACTGAAAAGGCCACAATCTCTGCAGGTCGGCAAAAGAAAGGCTAAGACTGGAGGATCCCTGGATTGGGACAGCAATAGAGGATTGCCTCAGATCTAGAACTAAATGAGATTCCGTCTTTGTGTTTACAGAAACTAAGACGAAAAACCACACTGCCCCATAGACAGCTCCAAACTCTGTGGAAGAGAGAAGGGCGGGTGGGCGGCAGGTGTCCGGCAGTTTCCGCTCCACGTCTCTGTCGACTGTCGCCGCCCCCCACCCTCCCAGCTCCCGTACGGGGATTCCCGCACCAGGCGACAGGCGCCTCGGGGCGGGGGTCTGAGAAGGTGGCTAAGAGCTGTACTGGGGCTTCCGGCCCGTCTGGGAAGCTTGTTTGGCTGGGCCGGGACGGACTCGGCAGGGCGCGGAAGGGAGCGGTGGGCGCGCGCTGGAGGGCGAGCGCGTCGCAGCCTCACCTTGGACACCATTTTCTTGAGCTGGCTCTCCGACACCGCCATGACGGCCCACTCGCGACTCCCTTTCCCGCAGGCAGAAAGTCAGCCGCTGCTGGGCTGCCCCAGGCCGTCCCACACAATCGCACACCCCCGACCCGGCCTCAAACAACAGGAAGTCGGAACCAAAGCACCACTTCCGTTTCCACTACGTCACTTCCGGGCCGCCATCCTGCGGGCAAGGGTGAACGCCGTGTGGGATTGAAAGAGACTTGACGGGGTGGGTTCCAACCAACCCTACCCTCGAGTGCCGGATTCAGCAGGACGAATCAGGTCCCAAAGATGTGGGCAAGACTGTTCCGAGGGTCGAAACTCCGGTTCAGGATAAGATTGGCAGGTATTTCACAGAGTCGACTTTAGGAAGCTAGTGCCTGAAAGGGAAGAAGTACCAAGGGCTTGCCAATGCGCCTTAATGACTGATTCATCAAGTGGGAGGGCACTGCACTGGCAGTCAGAGTGTTGTGTCACTGACTTGCCCTTGTGATAATGGTAGGCTAGTGCATTTCTAGCTCAGGCATACGTTTCTCCCGACTGTAAAGTGATACACTTGCATTAGATGATGCCCAGTGTTCCTCTAATTAATTTTTTTTTTAAGCTTTAAAGACCTTCATACTACGTTGGCAAGGGTAAAATGTAGAGCCTTTGTTTCACGAGAAGCCAGATAGTAATTTCTTCTCCAGGAAACCATTCCTAAAGTCAGCTTTCTCCTGTACCCAGACATAAATGATAATACAGGCCGTATTTTACCTGGTGCTGTATTTTTGTACCTGTCACTGTCAAAATCCAAGCCCTTGAAGGCAGGCTTACTTCAGATCTTCATTGCCTTGCACAATGCAAGGGTAGGTACTTCCATCTTAATTGAATTTTTACTTCCCATAAAAATTCTTCATGGTGACTTACATTAGTCATCATTACACATCACCGTCAGTTTTGTAACCACAGTGTCATTCAAGGTATTGTACAATTTTGAGTTTGATGATGAGATGTGTGACAGTTTCAGTTATTTTAGTACAGCCCTAATGAGAACAAGGCTGTGGTATTGATTCCCTTCAAAGTTGGCATCTAAATGAAGGTCACATTCACAAGGAGGGCGTAACTGAAAGCATGTAGAAGCATCATTATAAACTGTTGTTAACACACACAAATAAAGACTATTCCAATAAGTATTGTTTTTCTTTTCTTTTCTTTTTTTTGAGACAGTCTCACTCCATCGCCCAGGCTGGAGTGCAGTAGCACCATCTCGGCTCACTGCAACCTCCGCCTGTTTTCCAGCTCCTTAGTTAAGCATACAGCTCCAGTCAAACCAAACTAGAGGTCAGTCTGTCCTTCCATTTTACTTGCTGTTTTATGTTTTTTAAAAGCAATGGGGTTTTCAAACTGTTCTTAAAGCCATGGCTTAACCAGGAGTCCCTTTAATTAGAGCAACTGTACCTTTATGAATTGGAGGAATGCCAGGTAATGTTATTTATATATTTTATAAATAAATATAAATTTATATTAAAATAAATTTTGTGTGTGTGTGTGTGTGTGTATATATATATATATATATATATTTTTTTTTTTTTTTTTTTTGAGACGGAGTTTTGCTCTTTCTGTCCAAGCTGGAGTGCAATAGTGTGATCTCGGCTCACTGCAACCTCTGCCTCCCAGGTTCAAATGATTCTCCTGCCTCAGCGTCCTGAGTAGCTGGGATTACAGGTGCCCACCACCACACCCAGCTAATTTTTTATATTTTTAGTAGAGACAGGATTTCACTATGTTGGCCAGGCTTGTCTTGAACTCTGGACCTAAGGTGATCCACCCACCTCAGCTTGCCAAAATGTTGGGATTACAGGCGTGAGCCATTGCGCCTAGCCTATTTATATATTTTTTGAGACACGGCCTTGTTCTGTTGCCCAGGTTGTAGTGCAGTGGTGTGAACATGGCCCACTGCAGCCTCGACCTCCCTGGCTCAAGTGATCCTCCTGCCTCAACCTCCCTTGTATATGGGACCACATGCGTGTGCCACCATGCCCAGCTAATTTTCTAATTTTTTGTAAAAATGAGGTCTCACTTTGTTGCCCAGGTTGACCTCAGAACTCCTGGGCTCAGGTGATCCTCCCACCTTAGCCTCCCAAAGTGCTAGGATTACAGGTGTGAGCCACTGTGCCCAGCAATACATTGTTTAAAAAGCTTTCTTGCTGCATGTTTACTATCAGTCTTTTGCAATCTTTCAGGGTCAACGCTACCTCAATATACAGTGTTAACTTCTTCTTATCTATTTCATTGGAACCATGAAGGATTGAATGTGTGTGGGGAAAAAGTCTTTGTGGTTTTAGAAATATGCAAAATCGGTTAATTTTTTGATGTGAAAGTAACAGTAGTTGAAATGCTTTTGAAAGTTGCTTGCCATTTCAACACTAAATATGAGTTTTTTCCCACTCATTAGGCATTTTGATTTCTGTCCTCACATATATTAGTGGAGAATTTTAAATCCCCCGATTATCACAGATGAAAACACAAGCTGATGGTGCACCTGCAGTCCCAGCTACTCCATTGGCTGAGGCAGGAGGATTACTTGAGCCGAAGAGTTTGAGTCCAGCCTGAGCAATATAGTGAGAACCTGGCTCAAAAACAAAAAGATTTTAAAAGTTTTCTTGCTAAAAATAATTTTTAAAAGTTTGAAAACAATTGATAAAATCTAGTCTCTTCATTTTACACAAAATAACTAAATATCCTGGGTGCTGTGTGAATTGTATGAAAAAATCTCCTTAATCTGAATGTTTCCTTTCACTTAATAAATGAAGGATCACCTGGTGATTTTGAAATCAGTTTATTTTGTTCATTATTCTTAATATTTAAGGAAAACAATGGAAAATGGAAAAAAATTTGTCTTCTGCTACATCAAAAAAGCATTTTAATCCAAACCCCACTAAAAATTGTAACAAGCTCTGCATGATTTTGTAAAAATAAAAACATGAAAGTTAACAAGCATTGAGAATGTCAAATTATCACAAAATCATAGGGAGGTGGTGGTGGTGATATTGCTTCTTGACTTACACTGGGATTTACAACATGATTACTAATATACTTAACACTCAAAGAAATATCTGATACAGAGAATTACTTCTTCATTGTGGCCTTCCAGAGGGCAAAGACTATTATTCATCTTCGAATAGTCAAATTCTAACACAGTATGTGGAATAACAGTAGGTGTTAAATAAACATTTGTTGTATTGACATGTTCCTTTTATAATTAATGAGTTATTGGTAATTTATTATACACTATTTTCTGGTTAGTGTTCAAAAGCATATTACATATTATCTAACTTTAGATATCAAATATTAGAAAAGGCTAGTTTTAAAAACAATAGTTCTTTCAGTTTTACTTTCCTATTTCATAAAAAAGGACAGTAAGAATACATTGTTAGGGTAACATGAACTAATTCGCGTGCATATTGAAATTACATAGACCTAAATGCTTTTCTCTTCAAAAGCATCCAGTTAACTCTGGTGGGAATCTTTCCAAGCATATTAAATACTTTTCTGCTTTCCTAAACATGGGTTACTGAATATAATTTCACCTTTTCTTTATGACTAAAGTTCATCATTATAAGCATTCCTTATTACACTAAAACAGTGTTAGTTTGCCTATTTCCTCTTTACCTAGGATGTGTCTGCCCTTATAAACCCTCCTATCTCCGTCTGGATTAACCTATTATATGCTTGATTTATTTTTATTTTTATTTTTTTAGAGACAGGGTCTCACTGTGTTGCCTAGAGTGCAGTGGCATGATCATAGCTCATTGTAATCTTGAACTTCTGGGCTCAAGCAATCCTCCTGCCTCAGCCTCCTGAGTAGCTGGAACTACAGGTGCACAGCACCACACCTGGCAAATTTTTAAACTTTTTTTTTTTTTTTGAGATGGAGTCTCGCTCTGTCACCCAGGCTGGAGTGCAGTGGTGTGATCTCCACTCACTGCAAGCTCCGCCTCCTGGGTTCATGCCATCCTTCTGCCTCAGCCTCCCAGGTAGCTGGGACTACAGGTGCCTGCCACCACGCCCAGCTAATTTTTTTTATTTTTAGTAGAGACAGGCTCTTTAGCCAGGATGATCTCGATCTCCTGACCTCGTGATCTGCCTGCCTCGGGCTCCCAAAGTGCTAGGATTACAGGCATGAGTCACCACGCCCAGCCCACGTTTGTTTTTTATAAAAGCATGCCCTTACATGAGAATGAAAGTAATCCTTTCATGGTGTATAGGACCCCAACTTTAGGGTCTTTTGATAACTATTTTGGCTGTTAAGACTTTTCCCCCTTTTAGTGCCTAGAAAAAGTAGAGGTTGTATGGATAAGTGCCCCTTAATCGCCAAGACTTCTTGAGGACTAAACCTCAATTTCCTTTTATAAAATGATGATGGTAATAGTCCCTACCTCTGTGGGCTGTTGTGAGGATTCAGTAAAATAATAAAGTGCTTATCATGCTGCCTGGTATATATGAAGTGTTAATGTTAACTGTTACTATCAGTTGTAATGTCACAATAGTAATAATAAGCTATCTTTCACATAAGAAAATATTGCTGTTGATCTATCACCAAAGTGTGTGTACTCTGAACTGTATGATCAGGAGAGGTTAAAGGATTTGCTCAGAACAAATAATGGGGAGAGTCCGTTTGACCTCTCCCTATTATGACCAATGTTTTTAATGAAAATCTCATAGTTTGGCTCTAAAGTAAGCTGCTTGGCTTTCATTCATAATCTATTTCCACTAAAAATATACATTTGTCTATGGTTCTACTAATATCACAATTAGTTTATGAGATGTTGGAGATCTTATATACTCCAGGAAGAAGTTATAGAAAATTTCATAAAGTCCCACTGGAAATTAAATTAAACTTTTAATGCATATCATTTTAAAAATTCACTTTCCATTTTCTGTTTTAAAGTGCATGTAAAATTCTTTTCCATTTTTTGGTAGCTAATTAATTTGAAGAAGGGAAATATAATGCTTTACTAGTACTACCAATAGGATTTTACACAAGAAACATAAGTAACTTAAGCTGTGGATCCTGTGAATGTACAATTGATACAGATTTTGTAAATCCATACTGGGCCTTGAACTTATGTTTATTATAAAAGTCAAAGGGTAGTTTTCTTTTAAAGATGTATTACTTATAAAATATTCCCAAAGTGTGAACTGTGCTTTTAGTTTAGGATATATGATTTAAATTGATGCACACTTCAGATGAATGTTTACCCCTGCTGTAGATTTAAAGAACAGCATAGATATCTCAAGAACCCCAAATAAAATTAATTTTTCCCCTCCTTATGTAACTTCTTAAGGATTTAAATCACAGAGCTAATCAAGAAACCCTCTACTTTAACCAAGCAGTTTGTAAGGATAAATAGCAGGATACAGAAATTCTCAAACCTATATATATTGGTAAAATTAAATGACTTTTCCCTTTAGGTAGAAGTCCAGCCTCTTAAATTGCATTTGAGAATCAAAGTTTTAACTGTAGTTGGAGACCATGGATTGAGGATGCACTGCTTTGGAGTTTCTCAGAAACTGTATCTTCTTTCAGTGTGGTTTTGATGACTTCAGATACTCCACTGATTCCAAGGATGCAAGGCAAACTTAAAAACACTTCACTATCTATATCATAATATCCCTGAAATGAGAAAAATAAGGGTTTTAATAGAACTAAATCACTGCAAAGAAGTTAATAAAAAAATGCATACTTTCTTGCTTTCTTAGTTCTAAGACAAAGTGATACAAGTTGGACTCAAAAAGGTTTTTTTGTTCATTTACTTATTTTTATTTTATTTTTAGAAGTCCAGACCTCACAATCATTCATTGATTTTTTTTTTTTTTTTTTGAGACGGAGTCTCGCTATGTCGCCCAGGCTGGAGTGCAGTGGCCGGATCTCAGCTCACTGCAAGCTCCGCCTCCCGGGTTCACGCCATTCTCCTGCCTCAGCCTCCCGTGTAGCTGAGACTACAGGCGCCCGCCACCTCGCCCGGCTAGTTTTTTGTATTTTTTAGTAGAGACGGGGTTTCACCGTGTTAGCCAGGATGGTCTCGAACTCCTGACCTCGTGATCCGCCCGTCTCGGCCTCCCAAAGTGCTGGGATTACAGGCTTGAGCCACCGCGCCCGGCCGCATTCATTGATTTTATAAACTTATCATTTCAGAAAATTTTTGAGAGATGGAAGCAACTTGGTCAGACACCCACTTTGTAGAGAAGTAAGCTAGCCCCCTGCAATATGGGTAGCAGGTTGGGGGCTAAGAAAAAAAATAGTTAAGAATGGATTTCCTGGGGAGGGGCATGGGATGGTCTCTGGGCACAGTCAAATGACAATAACATCTAAAAAAAAAAAACACTGGTACCATAATGGTATGTATTTGTGGGATACATGTGATATTTCAGTATATGCATACAATGTGTAATGATCAAATCAGGGTAATTGGGCTATCCATCACCTCAAACATTTATCATTTATTTGTGTGGAAAACACTCCAAATGGTCTCTTCTGGCTATTTTGTTTTTCTTTTCTTTCTTTCTTTTTTTTTTTTTTGTTGAGATGAAGTCTCTCTATATTGCCCAAGCTGGTCTTGAACTCCTAAGCTCAAGTGATCCTCCCACCTCGGCCTCCCAAAGTGCTGGGATTACAGGCATGAGCCACCACACCCACCCTCTTCTAGGTGTTTTGAAATGTACAATAAATTATTAATAATCACACTCACCCTACTGTGCTGTTGAACACTAGAATTTAGTGTTCAATTCAACCTGTGTCACCCAGGCTGGAGTTGCAGTGGTGTGATCTTGGTTCACTGCAACCTCTGCCTCCTGCCTCAGCCTCCCAAGTAGCTGGGATTACAGGCACCTGCCATTATGCCCAGCTAATTTTTATATTTTTAGTAGAGAGGGGTTTCACCATGTTAGCCAGGCTGGTCTCAAACTCTTAACCTCAAGCGATCCGCCCGCCTTGCCTCCCAAAGTGCTGGGATTACAGGCATAAGCCACTGCACCCAGTCAAGATTTTATTTTTGGAGACAGGGATTCGCTGTGTTGTCCATGCTGGAGTCCAGTGACATGGCTCACCGCAGCCTCAACCTCCAGGCTCAAGAGATTCTCCCACCCCAGCCTACTGAGTGGCTGTCACATGCCTGGCAAAGTTTTGTTTTTGTTTTTGTAAAGATGGGGGTCTCACTATGTTGCCCAAGCTGGCAGACTTCTCATAACTAAGCAGGATAGGGCTTAAACTAAACTGCTTTCTCCTACCTGTTACTCTAAAATACTGAAGACACCTGGGGTTAGAGTATGAATAATGATTTTGCTAGTTTTGTATTAATAATATCTAAGTTTAAAATATAATGAGAGAATAAGAATAGCAATTACCTTTGCTAAAGTTGATACAGAATGCACTTTCTTCTTATTGTTTACAATACTGTCAACCATGTCAGCTACTGATAGTCCAACAGACCAGGATCTTTGACTTTTTACTCTAAGCAGTTCCATGGCTCTAGGTTACAAAAATATATGATCTCAGAAAATCCACAGAATATGCACATTTAGTTTAAATTCTGGTTAAGGTATTAATTAGATGTTTCTATGACAGAAACGAGTTATACAGCAATTGTTAGGGAAGTCTATAGATAATCTAATGTTTATTTAAACTTTTCTTAAGATGTTAGGCAGTGCAAAGAAAATACAGATGACCTAATAACATAAAAAATGTTCACTGCCATTGATATTTAACCAAATATGAATTAAAACAATAAATACCAATTTGCCTACTGATAACTGGCAAAAATTAAAAAGACTGATAATTAACTTGGAGAAAATATTAACAGGCATTCCCATAACTGCTGTTGAGAATGTAAAGTGATCTAACCTTTTAAGAAGAAGATTTGGTAACATCTGATCTAGAAATTCCTCTTCTAGGTATTTATCTTATAGCAGTATGCTCAAGAGTGCAAAGATGTACAAAATAAGCATGTCTGCATATTTGGAAACAACTCATCAAAAGAGGACTGGTTAAACAAATCACTACCATGTAGTACCATGTAGCTTTTGAGAAGAATAAGGTAGATTTACATGTACAATGTGCAAAAATGTCTGAGATTTATCATTAAGGAAAGAAATCAAGTTGCAGGATAGTTTGAATAACACAAGTCTATATTATTATACATTTGTAGAAGCATTGAAAAACAATTTTTTCTTTTTAGAGATAGGGTCTCTATGTTGCCCAAGCTGGTCTCAAACTCCTGGGCTCAACTGATCCTCCCATTTCAGCCTCCTGAGTAGAAAAAAATTTTTTGGGCATGTGGACACTAAGTTGTCAAAAATGGTTGTCTCTGAAAAATGGAATTACCTTAGCTTTTAAATTTCTTTTAATACTTTATAGATATCTGCAGTATTTGAAATTTTATAATAAGCATATTCTTTTGTAAATGATAAAAATATATAAACAGTTAAATTTTTTCCTTTTAAAAAGTATAAATGCAAGATTGTATAATCAGATTAGAATGAATTATACCATACACTAATCTTCTCAATAAAAAACAGAACACTTTTTCCAGTTGTTATATTCTAAAAGTCATAAGCTGATGGCTTTGAAAACTAAAAATGCCACCTCTCAGACTTCAGGAAAATGTTATTATGTGACAGTGAAACAACAAATGGCATGAATATAAATTCTGTGTAGAGTCCTGCCTAAGGGGTACAGACCCCTGGAAGGCCTCTGGATAAAAGCAAAAGATAAAAGGATCTGTGTGTTACACTTTTTGTTTGCCTGAACATATAATATGGCTTATCCATTCGCATTAGACTGATTTCCAGTTCTATTTGCATGTGATTAATAGATACTCATTTTTAAGTGGTGTGGACAAATTATCTTCTACATTAAGAAAATCGTTGGCTTGGCACAGTGGCTCACATCTGTAATCCCAGTACTTTGGGAGGCCAAGGCGGGTGGATCATGCGGTCAGGAGATTGGGACCATCCTGACCAACATGGTGAAACCCTGTCTCTACTAAAATACAAAAAATTAGCTGGGCGTGGTGGTGCACACCTGTAATTCCAGCTACTTGGGAGGCTGAGGCAGGAGAATCACTTGAACCCAGGAGGCGGAGGTTACAGTGAGCCGAGATTGCGCCACTGACTCCAGCCTGGTGACAGAGCGAGGCTCAGATGTTTAGATATAGAAGCAGTAAATCACTGTCTACAAATAAAGAACATGTTTTTCCCTTTAAATGTGAACTGTGTTATCTGAAAAAGCTTGCAAAGCACTCTTAGATCTACTTTCAGATAAGAAATCAAAGAATATAAGACAGTGCTCCTTTATACGTTTGTGTTTCCTAGTTTTGTTTTCAGAAGCCTGGTAAGTACATACTGTATAAATAGCTGTTAGCTATGAAGTACATGATTTTTCGTTGGATAAATGCAAATTTCCAGTCAGTGTTACCTGTTGGACAGCTGCACTTCAGAGGTATGACTCATTACTTCTTGGCCACTCCATGTGAGCACTAAAAATTAGATGAAGAATTAATTATGTTTTGCCAATGACTCTCTTTGGATTAAGATGTGATAACCGATCTTTTGCAGTCAAGGGTACCTGTGCTAATATTTATATAGAAGTTTTTTCATTTCTAGCAAGTTAGATTTTTCCACTGGATGACAATAAATGTGCTATACCACTAGCCCAAGGTGAAGAAAACTCTGAACTACAAAAAACATTATCCCCAAAGTCTACTTGCCGTCTCCTTACCTGTTCTCTCTCATCGGTAACAGTTCTGCAAGGGCCATTTTACTATCAAAGTAGAAATATATAAGCACTTGACATTTGTTCTGCTGAGAAATGCACTGAGACTAATTTCACCAGGTAAGGAATAATCTGATCACCTATTTTGGGCTAGAATTTCCATAGCTATTACAGAGGCAGAGAATCCTCTTCCTTTTTTTTTTTTTTTTTTTTTTTGAGATGGAGTCTTGCTCTGTCACCCAGGCTGAAGTGCAGTGGCACGATCTTGGCTCACTGCAACCTCTGCCTCCTGGGTTCAAGCGATTCTCACACCTCAGCCTCCTGAGTAGCTGGTGCATGCCACCACACCCTGCTAATTTTTGTGTGTGTGTTTTTAGTAGAGACGGGGTTTCACCATGTTGGCCAGGCTGGTCTTGAACTCCTAGACCTCGTAATCCACCTGCCTCAGCCTCCCAAAGTGCTGGGATTATAGGAGTGAGCCACCGCACCTGGCCCCAGGGTCCTGTTTTCTAAAAGAATCTTCCGGGTTACCCATTTCCTCTCACTACATCATTTATAAAAACAATTCAAAACTTCAAAGCTGTATACACAGACTGGAAATTTCTTTATATGTTTTTTTTTCTTTTTTCTTTTTTTTTCTGTTTGAGATGGACTAGATCTGTTACCTAGCCTGGCGTGCAGTGGTGTGATCTTAGCTCACTGCAACCTCTGACTCCCCGTTCAAGCAATTCTGCCTCAGCCTCCTGAGTAGCTGGGACTACAGGCACCCACCACCACACCTGGCTAATTTTTGTATTTTTAGTACAGATGGGGTTTCGCCATGTTAGCGAAACATGGCAGGTCTCGAACTCCTGACCTCAGGTGATCCACCCACCTCGACCTCCCAAAGTGATAGGATTACAGGTGTGAGCCACCATGCCCGGCCAGACTAGAAATTTATATCACACTTTAATATTATTATTATTATTATTAGATACACAGTCTTACTTTGTCACCTAGGGTGGAGTGCAGTGGCACACTCTTGGCTCACTACAACCTCTGCCTCCTGGGTTCAAGCAATTCCTCTACCTCAGCCTCCCAAGCAGCTGGGATTAGAGGTGCCTGCCACCACAGCAAGCTAATTTTTGTATTTTTAGTAGAAACAGGATTTCACCATGTTGGCCAGGCTGGTCTTGAACTCTTTACCTCAGGTGATCTGCCTTGGCCTCCCAAAGTGCTGGGATTACAGGCGTGAGCCACTGAGCCCAACCGAACTTTAATATTAAATTGAAATTGCCAGTAACATTCTGAAACCTTTTCAATATTCATCTGTTTCTCATCTGTATGAAGACATTCTTTGATACAAATCTGCACATATTTGAGTAGGCAAAACAAAAATACATGTGGCTATAGAATAATATGTTTTAAGATACAAGAATTCTAAACTACATTCAAAATTAGGCCACTTAGTCATGTGTCAGCAACAAAGGACCCCATATGTATCCAGATGCCTCCCTTCCTCAAACTGATTATGAGCTCCCAGAGTGCAGGGACCATGTATTCTTCTTTTGTGTCCTCTTGTACATTTTTTTTTTTTTTTTGGAGATGGAGTCTCACTGTTACCCAGGATGGAATGCAGTGGCACCATCTCAGCTCACTGCAATCTCCGCCTCCGAGGTTCAGGCGATTCTCTTGCCTCAGCCTTACAAGTAACTGGGATCACAGATGTGTGCCTCAGACTCCCAAGTAGCTGGGATTACAGGTGTGCACCCCCACGCCCGGCTAATTTTATATTTTTAGTAGAGATGGGTTTTTACCATGTTGGGCAGGCTAGTCTCGAACTCCTGACCTCAAGTGATCCACCCGCCTTGGCCTCCCAAAGCGCTGGGATTACAGGCGTGAGCCACCACGGCTGGCCCCTCTTGCACGTATTCTTTACCATGGTGTTGGGTACACAGAAGAAAATACAAAACCTCTCGCACAATTCATAATTATATTTGGTAAGAAAGGGGAAAACATACTTGCCATAGTTAAGTTGAAAAACAGAAAAGTTTTAAATTTTTTTTTTTTTAAGATAGTCTCGCTCTGTTGCCCAGGCTGGAGTGCAGTGGTGTGATCTTGGCTCACTGCAACCCCTACCTCCCAGGTTCAAACAATTCTCCTGCCTCAGCCTCCCAAGTAGCTGGGACTATAGGTGCCTGCCACCACGCCTGCCTAATTTTTGGTATTTTTAGTAGAGATGGGGTTTCACCATGTTGGCCAGGCTGGTCTCGATCTCCTGACCTTGTGATCCACCCACCTCAGCCTCTCAAAGTGCTGGGATTACAGGCGTGCACCACCACACCCAGCCAAAAGGTTTTATATAAGAAAAAAACACAAAACCATGAACTGTTTTATGAAAAATATAAATACATGTGGACAAATTAAGGGATTTTTAACAATGTTTTACTTAGATAGAAGGGTGATAGGTGGATTACTTTCTTTAAACATTAGCCTGAGTGTTTTGAAAAATGTGTTTTGGCATATATGTTTTACTTAGATAGAAGGGAAATAGGTAGATTACTTTAAAAATTTGTTACATTATTTGTATGAACTTACTTAACTTGGAAACTTAAGGAAGGCTTCCTGGGAGAGGTGGCACTCAAGCCCAATCCTAAAGGATAAGCAGGAGTTAGCCAAGTGAACGAGTTCAGGTAAAGGAAGCAGCAGTTCCTAAGGTAAGGAGGCATGAGAGTGCATGAACCATTCAGTCAACTGCAAGTCAACCATCTGACTAGCATAGAATGCCTGGGAGAATGGGAGAAGATGAAGCAGGAAATAGATCTAAAGGTCCTGTATGTCATGTGATTCCTCCCTAGGCTGTAGCTGTCGCTTGTCTCTGAAATACCTGAAGAGAATATTTTATTTACACAACTGCTACTCTTATATCTGTTTCCAAATCCTAATGTTGCTTTACTTCAAAGAGTATTTTTATATGTCTTTCTGCCAATTTTCTATTCATCACTGTCTTGCCAATCACTGTAATAATAGCTACCATTTGCTGTGTGTTTGCTCTGTGCCAGATACTGTACTAAATGCTCTAGATAAATTATCTTAAGTGACAGCAAGGAAGAGCACAGCTTCAGAGTCAGATTAGGGTTCAAATCTCAGTTCTGCCCTTCACAGATATGTAACCTTGGGCAAATTACTTATCTCATTGAGCCTTAAGTTTCCTCATGTATAAATCTGGATAACCACCACTCCTGCACAGAGAGTTTATAAAATTTAAATGAGATATGCAAAATATTTAATACACATAGTAGGCACAATAAAAAGTAATTATAATTGCAATTACTGTGATGGTATCACTTATACAAAAGTCCAACCAGTTGGTATCTGTACATGAAACCAGCAGAGGGAGCTTCTAATCCATTTCTGACACCAGGGCCAAAGTAAATATACCTATCCATGGATATAACTAGCTCTTCAAGAAGAGTAGAAGACAGAATAAAAAGTGATCACATGGTACCTCTAGAAGGCAGACAGGGAGATGGACTGGGGAGGAGTAAATAGTTAACTTCAGTATTTTTTTTTTTTTTTTTTGAGACGGAGTCTCGCTCTGTCGCCCAGGCTGGAGTGCAATGGCCGGCTCTCAGCTCACTGCAAACTCCACGTCCCGGGATCACGCCATACTCCTGCCTCAGCCTCCCGAGTAGCTGGGACTACAGGCGCCTGCCACCTCGCCCGGCTAGATTTTTGTATTTTTTAGTAGAGACGGTGTTTCACCGTGTTAGCCAGGATGGTCTCGATCTCCTGACCTCGTGATCCACCCACCTCGGCCTCCCAAAGTGCTGGGATTACAGGCTTGAGCCACCACGCCCGGCCTTAACTTCAGTATTGGTAATGTTCTTAATTGAGTATGGATTCATCAGTGCTCAGTTATGTTTTAACACTAGCATTATGTGTGTCAAATATTACATAATACTACATTTATGCAATCTCACTTTGCATGCACCTACATCTCTCTATTTCTAGTTCCAATTTGAGACCTCAAGACAGAATTACTACATCTCTTCCCTGTGGTTTTATTCTACTTCTCTTGGACCTCTCTCAGAGTATGTCAATACAGCCTTCCAGCCATTTCCAGTATTAGACTCAAAGTTTCCTAAAGACAAGGTCAGGTTCTTACACATCTATATAGTTCTAACAGCAGTCAACACAGTGTTTATTGAGCAAAGCAGGTGGTCAATAAATGTTTCTGAAAATAAATTCCTATATTTGGGATGAAAGGTCATTTAATCAAACACAAACTGCTTTTTGGTAGGTTTTAAATTGTTCCTCTTTGAAGAGCTCACAATAACTTCTACTAGATTGTTTTCTTCCTTTACCCAAATATACTAGGTTAGGGTAGGTGATATATTTATCACGTCACATCAGCCTGTATTTTCTCTTTATGAGACTTGAGAAATTAATACAACCATATTTCATACATTCTCACTCATCCAATATTTATTGTATATCAACTATTCCTCAAAACTTGTACAGTAGAGAGGCTGGTTAAATAAATTATGGTATATCCAGTAGTTAAAAAGAATGAATGAGCTCTATGTTACTGTGCAATCATTCCACAATCATATTGGTAAGTAAAAGGGCAAGGTGAAGAATGATGTATGATGTCTATTTCACATATGTGCTTGTCTATACATAGAATATTTCTGGAAGATTATAAAAGAGACTGATAACTGTGATTGTCCCTAGGGAGAAGGATTGAGTGTCTGGCATCTAAGGGAGACTTTTCACTGCATATCTTTTTGTACTTATTTTTACAGTGTGAATGTACTACTTTTTCAACTAAAAGAACTTAATAATTTGCACTCTAAATAAGGAGAAGGTCACACACAAATCAGATAAGAACAAGCAGCAGGACAACAAAAGAAACATGATGAGACAATAGGTAGTTTATTACCTTATAGACTGAAATAGCTTTAGCTCAAAGGAGTGAAGAAATCACTGTGAAGTGATGTGATCAGGAAAAAACCTTTATTGTATAAGGGGTGCTTGACTTAGACCTTGAAAGATATCAATAAGATGGCCGAGAAGGCGAAGGAATTATGAGGTAAAAAAAGTGGGTAAATGTCCCTGTGGCAAAGCTGTGGGGTAGGCCTGGGAGACAAAAGACCCGGGTGCTAGTCCTTTGACCCTAAAAGCTGTAGGCTTCCAGGCAGGTCACTTTTACAATGCCTACATTCACTGGCTCCCTAAAACAAAATGTCCCTTCCAGCTCTCTCGTAACATGGCTATCTCCCAAACTATAATTGGGAGGAAAGATTAGGGTTATATTTTCGGGGTCCCTGAGTGCCAAGCAATGCAATTTAATGGTTTGGTCAGAGGAAGCCTCTGAAAGCTTCTGAAAATAACAACATGTTCTAGGAAGATTGAATTAATATGTGAGAGCACACAATAAACACTCTGTAAGTTTTGACTAATACTATTAATTTCACATCATTTATAGGGTAGACTAGAGGGGAAGATGTGAGATGTGCAATAACCAGGCAAGCAAGAGATCAACATGGACCAGAGGGTTTGGTCTATGTTGGGTTTTGAGTTTGATCGAACCCCTAGACATTCATTACTTGAATACATTTGCTCCAAGTTCTTGCTTGCTACCATTTTCCAGGGTCCTGTTGATTAGCGTGTAGTGTCAGGGAGCATTTGGAGCCTCAGAAGCATTTTCGCTCAGTCACACTGTCAGGTTTTTTAAGGGTTTATTTTATAGGCTGACTCATTCTAGCACTGAGCTTTCTAGTAGCCAGTGCAGATTTTTACAGATTTAAGATACTGTTTTATTTTATTAAAATGCTTTTCTTTTCTTTTTTTTTTTTGAGACGGAGTCTCGCTCTGTCGCCCAGGCTGGAGTGCAGTGGCCAGATCTCAGCTCACTGCAAGCTCCACCTCCCGGGTTTACGCCATTCTCCTGCCTCAGCCTCCCGAGTAGCTGGGACTACAGGCGCCCGCCACCTTGCCCGGCTAGTTTTTTGTATTTTTTAGTGGAGACGGGGTTTCAACATGTTAGCCAGGATGGTCTCAATCTGCTGACCTCGTGATCCGCCCGTCTCGGCCTCCCAAAGTGCTGGGATTACAGGCTTGAGCCACCGATTAAAATGCTTTTCTTAAAAATTACATAAATACTACATATTTTTACTACACAGAAAACTACAAATTTTTAAGTTACCGCTAACCTAGATATCATCAATGTTAATATTTTATTTTAATGGCATCAAAGTATAGATGACACTTTAAATTCCAAGGAAATAGTTTTCAGAAGGTGATTTGCTTTGTGGAAATATGGTCTGACATCTATTTAACTTTTTAATGTGCATTAAAGTAAAAAACGAACTCTCAAAGTAAATTATCACCTCCTCACAGGCAGAGAGGTTCTTTTTGTTTCTTTTCTTTTTTTTTGAGATGAAGTCTCGCTCTGTCACCCAGGCTGGAGTGCAGTGGCATAATCTTGGCTCACTGCAACCTCCGCCTCCCAGGTTCCAGCGATTCTCCTGCCTCAGCCTCCCGAGTAGCTGGGACTACAGGCACGCACTGCCATGCCTGGCTAATTTTTGTATTTTTAGTAGAGATGGGGTTTCTCCATGTTGGCCTGGATGCTCCTGATCTCCTGAGCTTGTGATCCATCCACCTCAGCCTCCCAAAGTGCTGGGATTACAGGCGTGAGCCACCACACCCAGCCCAGAGAGGTTATTTTCTGTATCATGCTCTACCTTGCAGCACTTACATGCTGAGTGAAATTAATAGTAAAGTACTTCAAATGATGAAGTAATGACTAACTTCCCCCAAATCACTTTCCAACTCTTCGATCGAGTATTCACAGATCTTCAAAATGTAATTTCAATTAGATTTATCTGGTTGAAACTTTCTGCAACAAGTAGTCCACATTTTTTATCCCATGAATATGCCATACTTAACTTTCTGCTTTTGCCTAATTCTGATTTCCCATTCCTAGAATGTTTTTTCTACTCTTCACTATCTATTAAAATCCTATTCATTCATCCAAACTCCAGTTCAAACTCCAAATGGCCTTTATAGAATTTTCTCTAGTAATTTCAGCCCATGTTAAATGCTCACTCATAAGTATCCAAGCACTGTAAGTGTATAGTACTCACTTTGGTACTTACTCAAATAGTATACTGTATCTTTATTGTACTCATATACTTAAATGAACAAAATCAGGGTAAAAAGCACTTTAATCACTGACTAACCTGGCTTTATAGCAAGAGAGAAACAATAAAGGAGTAAGGGAAGAGATTCTTAAGTCAAATAAGGAAAGCATTCCTTTGAAATAGGAAAAGGAGCTTTCCAATACAGGAAACTGAATGCCTTTTGTGGGAAAGAGCAAGTGGTTGGAGAAAAAGGCCATAGGGATAAACAATGAGTGAAAATTATGTTCAAACAGCAGCAGACAGGAGGCATGTATCTAGGGAGAAGGTCTGAACTTGGGAAAGGTAAGCAAGGTTGAAGGGTGGGGAGAGTAAAGGGAGAGTTCTATAGGTGCTTTAAAGTTTATTTAAATGTTTCTTTCTGGAAAATTAAAGTTTTAAATTAATCCTGGACTCTGAAATTCAATTAAAAAATAAAATATCCTACTAAGTGGTCTTGTCTAACTTTAAATTTACTGAAAAGCAATTACAATCAGAATGACACATATGAGGAATTTATTCACAATATAGGGCCTGGTATACAGAAGGCACACTCAAATGTGGAACAAAGCCAATTAAGCCCACAATTCTGGGGTCCTCAGATATATGTGAATGCCACAACCACTGGCAATTTTGGTTATAACTAATAATAACGTACTTCTTTTTTTAGCAATGGGGTCTCACCCTGTCACCCAGGCTTGAATGCAGTGGTGCAATCATGGCTCACTGCAGCCTTGACCTCCTGGGCTTAAGGGATCCTCCCACTCAGTCTCCCGAGCCGCTGGGACTACAGGTATGCACTACCGTGTCTGGCTAATTTTTTATATCATTTTGTAGAGATGGGGTCTTGTTATGTTGCCCAAGCTGGTCTTGAAGTCCTGGCTTCAAGCAATCCTGCCTTGACCTCCCAAAGTGTTGGAATTACAGGCGTGAGCCACCACACCCAGCCTAAAAATGTCCTTCTTACCTTTGTCTTCTCCTTGCTCGCCAATAACCCATACTTCTTTGCCTGAAGTCTGTGCCTTCAAAACATTTGTAATAATATACTGTAATCTCTGTGAATCCAGATTACATCCAATTCCAATCACTCGATTTGCAGGAAATGCACTCAGTTTCCATGTCACATAGGTCATGATTTCCACTAAATATTCCATACAAAGTAAAAAATGTAAAGGTTAAAAAATATATACTTCTAGCCTAGCTCACAAAATATTTATTATTTTAGTAACTATATTAGGTCCTCAATGTACTGCAGCATTATATATATGTACATATATATATATATATAGCTGGGACTATAGGCACGTGCCACCACGCCTAGTTAATTTTTGTATTTTTAGTAGAGACAGGGTTTCACCATGTTGGCCAGGATGGTCTCGATCTCTTGACCTCGTGATCCACTTGCCTTGGCCTCCCAAAGTGCTGGGATTATAGGCGTGAGCCACCGTGCCTGGCCCATAACATATTTTTAATATACATTAGAAACACTAACAAGGTTTCAACAAGATAACATTTTACTGTGTGTGTGTGGGGGGCGGGGGGGGGCGGTGGGTGGGTGTGTGTGTGCGCTTTTTTTGAGACGGAGCATTGCTCTGTCCCCCAGGCTGGAGTGCAGTGGCACGATCTGGGCTCACTGCAACCTCTGCCTCCCAGGTTCGAGGGATTCTCCTACCTCAGTCTCCCTAGTAGCTGGGATTACAGGCGTGCACCACCACACCCGGCTACTTTTTGTATTTTTAGTAGAGACGGGTTTTCACCATGATGACCAGGCTGGTCTCGAACTCCTGACCTCGGGTGATCCACCTGCCTCAGCCTCCCAAAGTGCTGGGATTACAGACGTGAGCCACTGTGTCTGGCCAAATTTTATTGTTAAATATATAATTGTCAGGGGTAGAAAATAGATAATTCCTAGAACAGTTAAGTGAGGATAAAAACTGGTACAAAAAACCAAAAAATAATTTCTTCTTATTGATTTGAGTTTTCTTTTACATCTATCTTAAACTGAATTTATCTTTTTTTTTGAGACGGAGTCTTGCTCTGTTGCCCAGGCTGGAGTGCAGTGGCACGATCTTGGCTCACTGCAAGCTCCGCCTCCCAGGTTCATGCCATTCTCCTGTCTCAGCCTCCCAAGTAGATGGGACTACAGGTGCCTGCCACCACGCCCGGCTAATTTTTTGTATTTTTAGTAGAGATGGGGTCTCACCATGTTAGCCAGGATGGTCTCAATCTCCTGACCTCGTGATCCACCTGCCTCGGCCTCCCAAATTGCTGGGATTACAGGTGTGAGCCACTGCGCCCAGCCTAACTGAATTTCTATCTTTAAATTAAAATACTGATTCATATGCCACCTGGATTCAGTGTAGCATTATAAATGAAAACACAACTACTTTTTTCTTACATTCCAAAAGGATGTCAAGAATTAAAGAGATCAATGTCACTCAACAAATTACTACAAAAAAAAAAGTGAAATGCGTACAATACCCCTACATTGGGAACATTTAAAAAAAATCTGTTCACCAATTTGAGTCCAGTACAAACTAACTCTTTGAAAACATTTCTATTTTTGAGTATGACAATTCCAAAACAACCTGCAAAATACAAAATGTTAAAAACGTACTCTGGCATGCTAACATTTTTGACACTTCAGAATTAACAAAATATGCATATAAGTCATTGCATTTTTCTCTTGGGAGTTTAAACATCTTCTCACTGAGGAAGGTATGGCTTAAAACCTAGAACATAATATCATATTTCATTAAAAAATTGTATGCTGGAACCTTCTAGATCATGTTAGTCATAACAAGTAACTGGTTGCCAGAATACTACACTGTTTATTATATAGGCAATTTTGCTGAATATTCTAGCCGTCTCTTTATAATTTAAAGGTTTTGTTTGTTTTTTGGTTTTTGTTTTTTGAGGCAGAGTCTCGCTCTGTTGGCCAGCTGGGGTGCAGTGACGCCATCTCGGCCTCACTGCAACCACCACCTCCTGGGTTCAAGCAATTCTCCCGCCTCAGCCTCCCAAGTAGCTGGGATTACAGGCGCCCGCCACCATGCCTGGCTAACTTTTGTATTTTTGGTAGAGACGGGGTTTCACCATGTTGGCCAGGCTGGTCTCGAACTCCTGACCTCAGGTGATCCGCCCGCCTCAGACTCCCAAAGTGTTGGGATTACAGGTATGAGTCACTGTGCCTGGCCCTAAAGTTTTATGGTTTTTATCAATAATGGCAATTCTACTGATGCACTTGACCATCAACTTAATTTAAAATAAAGCATTTTACCTGGTTGAGATGCAATGAGCAGGACACTGTGTTGACTATAATGTCCCAGAGCTGGGACAAGGGCTCTGAACATATCCACATTGCTCTGTACCACATCAAGGTAGGACTGAGAACTACCCAAGGAGTTGACTGTGAAGATCACCACCTTGGAATGAGCAGAGGCAGACAAATCTAGTGAATGAAAAGAAACAGTCTGAGCTGAAGATACAAGATTTAATCAAGTTCTAGTTCACAATTAAAAGGTTGTTCTTTTCAACAGAGAATTTTTAGGCATGCCTCCCCATAAATCAACCCCATATCCACAAAAGCATACAAAATGCAGAGGTTTGCCTCCAAATAGAGGGTTAAGAGTAAGTGTTGGCTGGGTGTGGTGGCTCAGGCCTGTAATCCCAGCACTTTGGCAGGCTGAGACTGGTGGATCACTTGAGGCCAGGAGTTTGAGACCAGCCTGGCTAACATGACGAAACCCCATCTTTACTAAAAATACAAAAATTAGCCAGGCATGGTGGTGTGTGACTGTATTGTCTCAGCTACTCAGGAGGCTGAGGCAGAGATTCGGTTGAGCCCGGGAGGCGGAGGTTCAGTGAGCTGAGATCTCGCCATTGCACTCCAGAGTCTTACGACAGAGTGAGACTCTGTCTCAATAAAAAAGAGTAAGAGTGTATCCCAATGGGGGAAGATAGCAATAGTAATAAACAAAATAAATTATGGGATCTAAAACCTACAAACAGGAACTGAGTTTTTTATATAAGTTACAATTTTAAGGGAAAATATATATTATGCTATAGGCAAAATGAACCTAAAATCAATTACACCATCGTTTCCTAAACTGTGAGTTTAGGCGCCCTAAAGCTCCTTGAAAGAAACTCGGAGGCCATTAGGGAGGAGTGGAAATAAGTAGGAAGAAGTCTGGTAAGCACAGCTCTAGGCCACTTACTTTGGCCTATCCAAGCAGAGTAGTGCTGCTTTTTAAAAATCTGTTTTACTTATCAAGGATTCTACTCTAAAGAGTGGTTTAAAAATCTCTAAATTAAATATCTTGGCTTTTCTTTTTTTTTTTCTTTTTTTTTTTTTTTAATAAAGAGACAAGGTCTCACTATATTGCCCAGGCTGGACTCAAACTCCTGGGCTCAAGTAATCCTCCTGCTTCCGCCTCCTGAGAAGCTGAGACTTTACCGCACCTGCCTCATTTGTAAATATTGACTTTTCTTATACTGAAGGTACTTGGGTAACTACCACTTTCAATGGGAACTACAGGTAATCAACTGTTATGACTTAGGAAAAGCTAGTCTATGGAGTTCACTCTGACTCCAGAGCACCTTTGACCCTCCATCACATGTTATGCTGTTACAACTATATTACTCACCATTGCACAGTGTGTTTTACAGTAAGTACATGCCCAAACTGTGGCCAGATCTTACCAACATCAGAAATAAGAGAACCATAATAAAGTAATTAGAATGGCATCAGTCCAGTCAACATTTACAAATGAATATTAGCCTCTCAGGGAGACAGCAGACTCCATTGTTTATATTCTTAATTAAGCCCCTAAGGCAATCTTTCTTCTTTTTTATGAAATGGAGTTTTGCTCTTGTTGCCCCAGGCTGGAGTCCAATGGCACGATCTCGGCTCACCACAACCTCTGCCTCCCAGGTTCAAGAGATTCTCCTGCCTCAGCCTCCCAAGTAGCTGGGATTACAGGTATGTGTCACCATGCCCAGCTGATTTTGTATTTTTAGTAGAGGTGGGGTTTCTCCATGTTGGTGAGTCTGGTCTCGAACTCCTGACCTCAGGTGATCCACCCACCTCAGCCTCCCAAAGTGCTGGGATTACAGGCATGAGCCACCACACCCGGCTAAGGCCATCTTTCTGAACAAGTTTCAGAAGGAAACATTTGTGCAATGTGTCCACTGGAGATGCATTATCTAATTTTACTTCCTATTCTGATACAGTTGTAGTGATGGCAGATCTAAACACTAAGTCCTATATTTTAATTATGGTTCTTCATGAGTCCTCTTAAGTAATTCCAATGTTGTAGGGTTCACAGTGGATACCTGGTGATGAGTCAAAACCTCAAAAATTAGAAGACATTAGAGCTGGAAGGGATACACTTAACAATTCCATATGTGTCAAACACTGTTCTAACAGTTCTCCATATATTTATTTGCTTAATCTAATCAACAATACACAATGGAGTATTTTACAGATGAGAAATCTGAGGCACAGAGAAGTTAAATAACCTGCTCAAAGTCATAGAGCTGAAGTGTAGAGCCAGAGGTTAAGCCCATGCAGTCTGACTTCAAAGTGCTACTAAACACTATGCTACATTTAGAAACTTACTACTACACCCTCATAAGGATGAGGAAATTGTTATGTGGAGAGGTTAGGTGGTCTGTCCATATTATGAAATATCAGTGGACAGTTCAATTTATAACTCTACAATCTGGCCACAGGCTATCGTGATTTCTTTTCTTTGCTCCTTTAGCTTCCTCATCTTCAAGGTTGACTTAGGAGTAAACATAGTAGTGGCTGCCTCATGTGACTGCTTTTCTTTTTTTGTTTTGTTTTGTTTTTTGTTTTATTTTTTTGAGACAGGGTCTCACTCTGTTGCCCAGGCTGGCATGTAGTGGTGTACAATCCCGGCTCACTGTAACCTCTGCCTCCCGGTTTCAAGCGATTCTCCTGCCTCAGCCTCCCTAGTAGCTGGGATCACAGGTTCCCGCCACTGCGCCCGGCTAATTTTTGTATTTTTAGTAAAGACAGAGTTCCACCATGTTGACCAGGCTGGTCTCGAACTCCTCACCTCAGGTGATCTGCCTGCCTTGGCCTCCCAAAGTGCTGGAATTGCAGGCATGAGCCACTGTACCCGGCCCCTAATATGATTTCAAAAGTACAAGAAAGGTTTCCTACTCCAAAAGATTTTCCCATCAAGCTCTCAGGCCTTTAAATCAATTCCTTTATTTTTTATTTATTTACTTTGTTTTGTTTTTGTTTTTTTGAGAGGGAGTCTCGCTCTGTCTCCCAGACTGGAGTGCAGTGGCCCGATCTTGGCTCACTGCAAGCTCCGCCTCCTGGGTTCAGGCCATTCTGCCTCAGTCTCCTGAGTAGCTGGGACTACAAGTGCCCACCACCACACAGGGCTAAATTTATGTTTTTATTTTTAGTAGAGACGGGGTTTCATCGTGTTAGCCAGGATGGTCTCGATCTCCTGACCTCATGATCCACCCGCCTTGGCCTCCCAAAGTGCTGGGATTACAGGTGTGAGCCACCACGCCTGGCCTTAATTTTTTTTTTTTTTGAGATGGAGTTTCACTCTTGTCACCCAGGCTGGAGTACAATGGTGCCATCTTGGCTCACTGCAACCTCTGCCCAGGTTCAAGTGATTCTCCTGCCTCAGCCTCCCGAGTAGCTGGGATTACAGGTGTCCATCACCATGCCCAGCTAATTTTTGGATTTTTAGTAGAGACAGGGTCTCACCATGTTGGCCAGGCTGGTCTCGAACTCCTGACCTCAGGTGATCCAACTGCCTCGGCCTCCCAAAGTCCTGGAATTACAGGCGTGAGCCACTGTGCCCGGCCTCCTTTGAGTTTAAAAGCCAGTATTTCTTTCAAAGTTTTCTTTTAGACATGGGGTCTTGCTATGTTGCCCAGGCTGGACCCTGGGCTCAAATAATCCTTCAGCCTCAGCCTGCCAAGTAGGAGGTACTATATAGGTGTATGCCACAGCACCCAGCTCAGTATTTCTTTAAATTCTCCTACATAAACCTGTGATGCAGGCTGAATTGGTCTATATTCATTCCCTAGAAAATTTACCTAATTTTCCTGATACTGGCTTTTGCTCAAATTCTCACTGCACTTACCACATGTTTGACAAACATCTGCTTAACTGTCTAGATCAAACATATTATGAGCTCTAGGGGAGCAGGGGTTATTTGTTTCTTACTCATCTTTCCACCTCCAAGATCTAGTCGCATAGCAATTAGAACATTTCCCCCAACTTTCTGCCAGTCCAAATCTCCCCAATCCCAAAAGAACCAGCAACTATCTCAATCCTAATCAGCTGAGAGCAATCTCTGTCTCTACCCAACTTCGAGTCCTCCCTGTCTGGACCACTCTCTTGGCATTAATCACATAGTGTCTCCTCACTCTCTTGTCATGAATGACTGTTTACATATTGCATGTGTTTTTTTTATCTGAACTTTAAGCTGCTTCTGACCAAGTAGAGTCTTCCATTTCTATCAATCCCTTGCAGCAGTTCTTAAATGCTAGGCTAGGTGCCTAAGCATAACCTGGGAAGCTTAATAAAAATGCAGATTAGCCCATGTTCTGAAGATTTTACTTAAATATATAAGGGGAAATAGCTTCCAGGAATGCAAACCCCCAGATGATTCTGATGCACAGCCAGGTTTGGTTAGCATTGCTCCACAGACAACTAAGTTCCTTGTACCTAGCACTCAAAATCTTTGTCTGACTCTTCAAGTCTTCCCTTACAAGTTGATGATTTAATAAGGGAAGAAGATTATAAAGAGAATTAGAAAGAACTTTAAGCATGATTATACAAAGCTATAAATTACAAGGTTAAGGATCAGGATAGGACAGGCGCGGTGGCTCATGCCTGTAATCCCAGCACTTTGGGAGGCCGAGGTGGGTGGATCATGAGGTCAGGAGTTCCTGGCCAACATGGTGAAACCCCGTCTCTACTAAAAATACAAAAAAATTAGCAGGGTATGGTGGCACACGCCTGTAATCTCAGTTACTCAGGAGGCTGAAGCTAGAGAATCGCTTGAACCTGGGAGGCGGAGGTTGTAGTAAGCTGAGATGGCGCCACTGCACCCCAGCCTGGGTGACCAAGTGAGACTCCGTCACAAAAAAAAAAAAAAAAAAAAAAAAAAGCATCAGGATAAAAATTCATTTGACAATAATGAATTCAACAAACCCCTACTAAGGTCCTGTTATGTCCCAGGTAATATGTTAGGCCCTAAGAAAACAAAAGTGAACATGATATTGTCCCTACTCTATATATCACACAACGTAGTACAAGGGTTAGTAAGGAGAGCTTCAAAATGAGACTGCCTGGTTCAAATATGAGCTGTCTCACTTAGACTTAGCATAATGGTAAAGTTTCTTCCCATGCCAAGAACTCGGTCAGCATCTGTGTTATAAGGACACAAGCCTCTCACCTCTTTCCCATTTCTATAGGTAGCCCAGAAAAAACTATATCCTTCCTGCTAAGCCAAGGTCTACAACCTAAACCAAAGGCTGGTCACAGTTATACTAAGGGATGATCAAATCAAGTATGTCAAAACACCCAGTAAATAATATTTCATGCTTTAATATACTACTGTTCTCAGATGAGGCTAACGTTATGATGAATGAAATATGAACTCATTTTAAAACAGTGCTGATTATTTAAAATACTGAAAGACCAGGTAACTCTGTATCAAATAATGATGTGTAAATACTGTGGAGAGCTATTGAAATATTCTAGCTACTCTATCAGTCTGAATATACTGAAGACACTACACATATTTTCATTTATCTGGTATATCATTAAACCATTCTCACAGTACTAAAAATTATTGAACATACTCTTTTCAAATTATTTTTTAATATGACCCAAAATTTTAGAAATTTGTGTTCTCTCATACTAATGATAATGACCATTAGTCTAGAAAACTGTGCTAAGATGAGAGCTATTAAAAATCTTCCTGAAGGCTGGGTGTGGTGGCTCACGCCTATAATCCCAGCATTTTGGGAGGCCAAGGTAGGTGGATCACTTGAGGCCAGGAGTTTGAAACCAGCCTGGACAACATGGTGAAACCCCATCTCTACTAAAAATACAAAAATTAGCCAGGTGTGGTGGTGTGCACCTGTAATCCCAGCTACTCAGGAGGCCGAGGCAGGAGAATCACTTGAACCCAGGAGGCGGAGGTGGCAGTGAACTGAGATTGCACCACTGCACTCCAGCCTGAGCAACAGAGCAAGACTGTCTCAAAAAATAAAAATAAAAATAAAAAAATTAGGCTGGGTGTGGTGGCTCACGCCTGTAATCACAGCACTTTGGGAGGCTGAGGTGGGCGGATCACCTGAGGTCGGGAGTTCAAGACTAGCCTGACCCACATGGTGAAACCCCGTCTCTACTAAAAATGCAAAATTAGCCAGGCATGGTGGTGCATGCCTGTAATCCCAGCTACTCGGGAGGCTGAGGCAGCAGAATCGCTTGAACCTGGGAGGCGGAGGTTGCAGTGAGCTGAGATCACGCCATTGCACTCCAGTCTGGTGACAGAGTGAGACTCTGTCTCAGAAAAAGAAAAAAAAGGTTGGTCAGGCATGGTGGGGCATACGTATAGTCCCAGCTACTCAGGAGGCTGAAGCAGGAAAATCCCTTGAACCCGGGAGGTGGAGGTTGCAGCGAGCTATCATCTTGCCACTACATTCCAGCTTGGACAACAGAGTGAGCCTCCATCTCAAAAAAAAAAAAAAAAAAAAAATCCTATGTTCTTTTGGAGGGGAAAATCCCAATGAATGAATTCATAGTAACTTTGGGCATTATGTTTCAGTCAATGAATAGACTGAAATGGTGAAATGTGTAGATTTTTAAAGTGTTAAACAGGGATACTCATATTTAAACAATGTAGGAAATCACTGCTCAGTTCAGGCGCATGGTTTAATCATTACTGCTGCAGTGAGCTGGGTTTTGGAGTTCTATAAAGAATGCTGAGGCCGGGCGCAGTGGCTCACGGCTGTAATCCCAACACTTTGGGAGGCTGAGGCGGGCGCATCACCTGAGGTCAGCAGTGAGCCAAGATTGCGCCAGTGCACTCCGCCTGGGTGACAGAGCAAGACTCTGTCTCAAAAAAAAAAAAAAAAAAAAAAAAAAAAGAATGCTGAGACTATCAAAGATTTACTATATGTAGTAAACTAAGGCCATGAACTTGATATGTTATGCCTATCTTTAGAAAGGGTTGTCTACAAAATAAATGGTAGGTCTATTGATAAAATTTCACAGTAAGAGAAAAAAAATGATACAATACAAATTGCAGACATCAACACTAGGAGCATAAAGAATAATGAGTGATCTGGCAAAAGGGTTACTCTTGAAGGTTTCCTAGGGAGAAGGTGACTCAGGCTATAAGGAACTAAGAAGAGCAGTAAGACAGGCAAGTTGAGGCTAATGAGAGACTTATTTACCTGGATTAAGCGGAAGGGAGGAAAGCTGATGATGAAATCAATGATTCTCAAATTCAACACAGTGAACTTCAAACTTCTTCTTAAGAGGCAGGATCTCACTATGCTGCCTAGGCTGGTTTTGAACTAATGGGCTTAAATGATTCTCCAGCCCCAGCCTCTGGAGTAGCTGAGAGTAGAGGCACACATCACAGTGCCCAGCTCATGAACTGTGTTACGAGAGATGTTTTATATCATAACCCGATACACAAGATATGTGTAGGGATATATGTAAACGCCACAAAAACACTGCAAAAAACACCTTTACCATACATGCTGACATTTTTTCTATCAGTTCATTTTTTATAAAATGCTGCTCATAATCCATCCACTATCCTAATTTCACAATCTACTATTGTATCACTACTCACAATTTGAAAAATATTGCTTTTAATGAATATAAAAATTACTTGAGAAACCTGTCTAACATGTAGATTCCCAGGTTTGACCTCTAGAAATTCAAGATCTGTAGGCTTGGGGAAGAAGCTAGAGATCTATAATTTTAACAAGCACCTCAGGTGATTCTGATACAAGTGATCAAGCCAACGGCACGGTGGCTCATACCTGTAATCCCAGCACTTTGGGAGGCCTGAGGCAGGTGGATCACCTGAGGTCAGGAGTTCGAGACAACATGGCGAAATCCCATCTCTACTGAAATACAAAAATTAGCTGGGTGTGGTGGTGCACACCTGTAATCCAAGCTACTTGGGAAGCTGAAGCAGGAGAATCACTTGAACCCAGGAGGTGGAGGTTGCAGTGAGTTGAGATTGCGCCATTGCACTCCAGCCTGGGTGACAAGAGTGAAACTCCGTCTCAAGAAAAAAAAAAAAAAAATTAGCTGGGTGTGGTGGCACACACCTGTAATCCCAGGTACTCAGGAGGCTGGGGCACAAGGATCGCTTGAACCTGGGAGGCAGAGGTTGCAGTGAACCGAGATCATGCCACTGCACTCCAGCCTGGTTGACAGAGTGATTGTCTCAAAAAAAAATAAAAAATAAAAAAGTGATCAACCCAAAAACCGTGTCTTAAGAACCACTGTCTATTGAACTAATTTTATTTTGCTCCATTATATCAACAATGACTTAGTTTTTCTTTACAATTATTTTTCTCTATACACACACACACCTACCTGCACACACAAACATTTACACTTGTATATGCACAGGCTATTTCTAGAATGAATCATAAGAAACTGGTAACAGATGTATGTTTGAAACTCCAACTCAGTCTCTTACTGTGTGACCTAACTCAAAATCTGAGTCTTAACTTGCTTCATCTATAAACTGGAGTAAGAGAAGTAACAGAGTATGAATACATGTATTCTCTTAAAAAATGGTTGCTATGGCCAGGCAGTGGCTCACGCCTGTAATCCCAGCACTTTGGGAGGCCAAGGCGGGCAGATAATTTGAGGTCAGGTATTCAAGACCAGCCTGGCCAATATGGTGAAACCCCATCTCTACTAAAAATACAAAAATTAGTTGGGTGTGGTGGTGCATGCCTGTAATCCCAGCTATTCGTAGGCTGGGGCAAGAGAATCACTTGAACCCAGGAGGTGGAGGTTGCAGAGAGCCAAGATTGCACCACTGCACTCCAGCCTGAACGAGTGAGACTCGGTCTCAAAAAAAAAAAAAATTAGGCTGGGCACAGTGGCTCACACCTGTAATCCCAGCACTTTGGGAGGCCAAGGCGGGCGGATCACGAGGTCAGCAGATCGAGACCATCCTGGCTAACATGGTGAAACCCCGCCTCTACTAAAAATACAAAAATTCAGCCAGGCATGGTGGCACATGCCTGTAGTCCCAGCTACTCGGGAGGCTGAGGCAGGAGAATCGCCTGAACCCAGAAGACAGAGGTTGCAGTGAGCTGAGAAAGCGCCATTGCACTCCAGCCTGGGTGACAGAGCGAGGCTTCGTCTCAAAAAAAAAAAAAAAAAAAAAAAAAATTAGCCCGGCATGGTGGAGTGCTCCTGTAATCATAGTTACTTGGGAAGCTGAGGCAGGAGAATAGCCTGAACCCAGGAAGCGGAGGTTGCAGTGGGCTGAGATTGTGCCACTGCACTCCAGGCTGTGCATCAGAGCAAGACTCTGCCTCAAAAAAAAAAAAAAAAAAGAAAATACAGTCATTCATATGATGGAATATTATGTATGAACCTTTTCAAAGAAATAGAGTTACTTAGAGCTATATTATATGTACTGTTAATAAAGATCTTCAAAAATGTAGAATTAATTCCTTAATAACTTAAAGATCAAATTACCATATAATCCAGCAATTTTATTTTGGATATATATCCAAAAGAACCAAAAAGAGGCATTAAAAAAACTGGTACATGAATGTTCACAGTAGCACCAGTTACAATAGTAAAAAAGTGCAACCTGATATCCATTAACCGATAAATGGTTAAATAAAATGTGGTATATCCATACCAAGAAACATTAGCCACAAAAATGAATGATGCACCGACACATGCCACAATATGTATGTACCTTGAAAACATTATGCGAAGTGACACAAAAGTCACATACCATCTGATTCCATTTATATAAAATAGCTAGTAGAGGAAAATCCACAGAACAGACAGATTAGAAGTTGCCAGAACCTCGGAGAAAGGAAAATGGAGAGTAATTGCTCAATGTGTACAGAGCTTCTTTTTGGGGTGGTGAAAATACTGGAAATTAGCGGTGATAGTTGCACAACATTGTGAATAAGTACCTAAAGTCACCAATGGTAAATTTTATGTTATATGTATTTGAGCACAATAAAAAGATAAAAAGATTTAAACATATATACTGTTATATGTAAAAAACAAGTGCAAAATCAATTCCCTCAGTCTGACTCCTGAAGCAACTACTCTCTATAGTTTCTTTTTTTTTTTTTTTTTGAGACGGAGTTTCACTCTTGTTGCCCAGGCTGGAGTGCAGTGGCACAATCTCAGCTCACTGCAACCTCCGCTTACCGGGTTCAAGTGATCTTCCTGCCTCAGCCTCTTGAGTAGCTGGGATTACAAGTACCCACCAACACGCCTGGCTAATTTTCTGTAGTTTTAGTAGAGATGGGGTTCCACCATGTTGGCCAGGCTGGTCCTGAACTCCTGACCTCAGGTGATCCACTCGCCTCAGCCTCTCAAAGTGCTGGGATTACAGGCATGGGCCACCGCGCCCAACGTCTTAACAGTTTCTTAGTATTTCTCTAGATTGTCTGTATATACACAAGCATAACTGTATATGTATATATGTATGTATCTGTATGTAAATTTTCATGCTCATATGTATATATGTATATCCCTCCCCAAAATGTTATAGTAGTTATTTAAAAAGACATCAGATGATCAGTCAGCTGCAATCATCTATGTGTGTTACGATGGGGCATTACTAAAATTTCCAAATGAACTTTAATTCCCCAAATTATTAATGTACTTCTCCATATCACAGAATATATTCATGAGAAGTCAGTTAACATTACATTTAAAATTACTTCATCTAAGGATGGGCACAGTGGCTCATGCCTGTAATCCCAGCATTTTGGGAGGCCGAGGAGGGAGGATGGCTTGAACCCAGGAGTTCAAGACCAGCCTTGGCAACAAAGGGGGACCCTGCCTCTACAAAAAATTAACAAATTAGGGCCAGGCGCAGTGGCTCACACCTGTAATCCCAGCACTTTGGGAGGCTGAGTGGAGAGATCACGAGGTCAGCAGATCGAGACCATCCTGGCTAAAATGGTGAAACCCTGTCTCTACTGAAAACACAAAAAATTAGCCGGGCGTGGTGGCGGGCACCTGTAGTCCCAGATACTCGGGAGGCTGAGGCAGGAGAATAACTTGAAGCCAGGAGGCAGAGGTTGCAGTGAGCCGAGATTATGCCACTGCACTCCAGCCTGGGCAAAAGTGCAAAACTCTGTCTCAAAAAAAAAAAAAAAAAAATTTGGTGTGGCACATGCCTGTGGTCCCAGCTACTTGGGAGGCTGAGATGGGAGAATCACTTGAGCCTGGTAGGTCAAGGCTCCGGTGAGCCATGATTCTGCCACTGCCCTCCATCCTGGGCAACAGAGTGAGACACTGTCTAAAAAAAAATAAACAAATAAATAAAATTACTTCATCTAATAGTAATTAAATTAAATGCTATCAGAAATATACAACCAAGCTGGGTATGGTGACATGCACCTGTAGTCCCAGATACTTTTGAGGCTGAGGTAGGAGTACTGCTTAAGGCTAGGAGTTTAACACCGCCCAGGGCAAGAGAGCAAGACCCTGTCTCTGCAAAAATGAAAATAAATTAGCCAGGCATGGTGGCACATGCCTGTAGTCCAAGCTACTTAGGAGGCTGAGGTGGGAGGATCACTTGAACCCAGGAGTTTGAGGTTATAATGAGCTATGATGGCACCCCTGCACTCCAGCTTGGACCACAGAGCAAGACCTTGTCTCTTTAAAAAAAAAAAAAAAAGTACAACCACAATTAATAAGGGGAACAAAAATGAAAGTTACCCCAAGATGATATATACTCATTCAACATTCAACAGATAACTCCTGACTCCTTACTTGGTGGCAAGCACCATATACTACACATCTATTCCAAGGATTCTAGTCTTTCAATTATCTGAAGCAATAACTATTGATGGTTAATGAGATACACAGGAAGGAACAATTTCTTCAGGTCCTACGTGGTCTCACAACCTCTAGAGTCCATATACTAAAGAGTCTCCTAAAGTGATTTAGAAAAGTTAGGAAGTCCCTTAAGAACTTTAGTACCTGAAAATCACAGGTACAAGAGAATATCCAGTTCCCCAAAGAACTTCTACATGAGACCTATAAAAAAGATCCTTAAAGCAACTATGGTACTCTTTCCCGAGAAGGAAAATGAACTCATTGTATCCTACAGGCAGCCAAAGGCTTACTAAAACTTTTACATCTAACTTTTACAACTGATAGGTATAATTTCAACTTTTCTGACTACATTCCTTAGTTTATTAAGGCTTGTGATACTGTATGTCTTTATATATTATTTGGAAAATATTGTCAAGGAATAAAGGGGACCTAAGGAAAGGCAAAGGGAAGCCAAATAACTATAGCATGTTATAATCTGACCTTACCCATAACTAGGTAGAAAGGCTTTGGGAAATGTTTATTCTAGTTCAGTGGCCTTTTTTCTTTTTTTTTGGATCATGCATCCTTGGTAAAATATTTTCAACCCCACATCCCCAAATATGGTATTTACCTACATAAATATGTCTATACTAATATGTTATGTACATTGTAAAATACATGCAAATTTTTAAATTAAAAAACGAGATAGGGCAGGGTGCAGTGGCTCATGACTGTAATCCTAGTACTCTGGGAGGCTGAGGCGGGCAGATCACTTGAGTCCAGGAGTTCAAAACCAGTCTGGGCAATAAGGCAAATCCCGTTTCTACTACAAATACAAAAATTAGCCAGGCATGGTGGTGCATGCCTGTAGTTCCAGCTATTTGGGAGGCAGAGGTGAAAGGATAGCTTGAGCTGGGGAAGTGGAGGTTCCAGTGAGCTGAATCATGCCACTGCACTCACACCTGGGTGACAGAGTGAAACCCCGACTCAAAAAAAAAAAAAAGAGAGATAGAAAATTTAGTATTTCAAATGTTATTGATGTAGAAAATCTTTTTATTATTAAAATTTATTTTAACAATGTATTTTTAGTGCAATGAATGTAAACTGAAATTTTTTCTTTCTTTTTTTTTCTTTTCTTTCCTTTTTTTTTTTTTTTTCAGAGACAGGGTCTCGATATGTTGCCCAGGCTGGAGTATGGTGGCTATTCACAATCACAATCCTAGTGCACTGCAGCCTTGAACACCTGGGCTGAAGTAATCCTTCTGCCTCAGCCTCCCACATAGCTGGGACTACAGTCATGAGCCACCACACCCAGCTAAAATTTTTTTTCTTATTCTTGGTTTAGCACTTTGCTATATACCAAGAGGTAGGTATTATTTCTACTTTATAGATGAGAAAACTGAAGTTTGCGAGATTATATAATCTGACAAATGTCAGCACTATCATTGCAGAGCAGGGATGGAAACTTCTATCTGTGGAACTCTAAAGCCAATGCTCTTAACCAATACATTCTAAAAAAAAGAGGCAATCAGAGAGAAATTTATTTTGAGGTATAAGTCAAAAACAAAGAATAACTCCTTCTGACCAATCTGAATAAATCTGAATTATTTGCTCATTTGATTCCTATTAGTATAATCAGTTAAAATCCCTGAATGACTTTGGGTAAGTAATTTAACTTATTTCAATCTTAGTTTCCCAATATGTAAAATGAGAGACTTGGACAAGGTGATCTTTAAGGTGCTTTTCAGCATTAACATTCTAGGAGTCAAAAATGAAGAGCTAATAAGGCAAACATCTTTAAGCAGAATAAACAGACCTTTGCTGATCTCCACATTAGGAAGGTTGAAGATTTCAAGGTCCATCGTGGCTCCTTTAGTCCCTTCTGAGAGGTCTAAAAGGACCAGCCTGTCTGCAATGCCCTGTACAGTAAGAGAAAGAACATTACACTGAACATGGCCAGAGACTCAATTTAAATTCATTCAACAATGAGGACCAAAGGACAATAAACAGGCCTCCTACACTGTCTTTTAGTGTTAAGAAGAATAAGTAACACAGTAGCAGTAAAAGTGACATGCAAGCAAGAAATTATTAACTGTGGCCAGGCTTGATGGCCTGTAATCCCAGCACTTTGGGAGGCCAAGGCGGGTGGATCACCTGAGGTCAGGAGTTCAAGACCAGCCTGGCCAACATGGCGAAACCCTGTCTCTACTAAAAATACAAAAACCAGCCGAGCATGGTGGCACATGCTTATAATCCCAGCTACTCAGGAGGCTGAGGCAGGAGAACTGCTTGAACCCAGGATGAAGAGATTGCAGTGAGCCAAGATCGTGTCACTGCACTCCAGCCTGGGCAACAGAGCGAGACTCTATCTCAAAAAAAAAAAAAAAAAAAGAAATTACGAACTTCAATAAGTAATCCTGTAGGCTTGACTACTAAAAGTTCTAACAGGGCTTAACTCACCAGTCACAGATTGCAGGTTTCTTTTGAGACGGAGTTTCACTCGTCGCCCAGGCTGGAGTGCAATGGTATGATCTCGGCTCACTGCAATCTCTGCCTCCTAGGTTCAAGTGATTTTCCTGCCTCAGCCTCCCAAGTAGATGGGATTACAGGCATGTACCACCATGCCCAGCTAATTTTGTATTTTTAGTAGAAACGGGGTATCACCATATTGACCAGGCTGGTCATGAACTCCTGACCTCAGGTGATGCCCTTGCCTTGGTCTCCCAAAGTGCTGGAAGTACAGGTGTGAGCCACTGCGCCCGACTCTGCAGGTTTTCTTTTTTCTTTTTTTTTTTTTTTTTGAGGAGGAGTCTTGCTCTGTCACCCAGGCTGGAGTGCAGTAGCACGAGCTCAGCACTGTAACCTCCACCTCCCAGGTTCAAGCAATTCTTCTGCCTCAGCCACCTGAGTAGCTGGGATTACAGGCACGTGCCATCACACCTGGCTAATTTTTTACATTTTTGGTAGAGATGGGGTTTCACCATGTTGGCTAGGCTGGTTTTGAACTCCTGACCTCAAGTGATCTGCCTGCCTCGTCCTCTCAAAGTGCTGGGATTACAGGCATGAGCCACTATGCCTGGCCCCTGCAGGTTTCTTTTAATGGGATGAGTTAATAAAGATGACTTGGTGCACTCAATACTTCTGCTATTGCTCTTAATTTATGTTTTCATTTTGATGTTATTTTCATTCCGAAAGAGCTTTTGGGTTTATTTGGGTGTCTTATTTATAGCAGAAAAGTTAAAAAATAATGCCAGCTTTTTCTTTTTTTTTTTTGAGACGGAGTCTCACTCTGTCGCCCAGGCTCAAGTACAGTGGTGCAATCTTGGCTTACTGCAAGCTCTGCCTCGTGGGTTCACGCCATTCTCCTGCCTCAGCCTCCAGAGTAGCTGGGATTACAGGTGCTCGGCACCATGCCCAGCTAAATTTTTTTTGTATTTTTAGTAGAGATGGGGTTTCACCATGTTAGTCAGGATGGTCTCGATCTCCTGACCTCGTGATCTGCCCGCCTTGGCCTCCCAAAGTGCTGGCATTACAGGCGTGAGCCACCGTGCCTGGCCAGATTTTTCTTAAAAAAAAAAAAAAGTATAATAGCTATAAAATCTAAAATCAAATCCTATTATCATGCAGTACTCTCCCCAGAGATCTCATGGAAAATACTCCACATGTCTCTAAATAGGATGGCACAGTGGGCAGACTGTAAATAACAGCATAGAAATTCCTAAAAATCAGTTTACCTTTATGGAAGGTCTTTCTCCAAAGTACTAGGAGACTTGAGGATATCTCCTATTTTAGGATTCATGGGCAAAAGTACCCAAAGATCTACCAGACTATCAGGCAGAAAGTATGATGGTTAAGAAAACAACCCTGGCTGGGCATGATGGTTCACACCTGTAATCCCAGCACTTTGGAAGGACAGATGGGCATAGGTTTGAGCCCAGGAGTTTCAGACCAGCCTGGGCAGCATGGCAAAACCCCATCTCCACACACACAAACACACACACACAAAGAAAGAAAATAACCCTGCTACACTATGGATTAGCTATGCGACACCAGGACAGTCACTGAATTCGGCCTTACTTTATGTGGTTATAAGGATTAATTATGTGACACAGGGCTTACATATAGTAATCCCCTCTAAAACATAGTTATTAATTTTATGCTAACTATACCCATAAGGAAAATGCAAAGAAAACTATGAGTTACTATTTTCATTTATAAGGCACAAAAAAATCCAAAAGTTTAGCAGAAGTTGTGGGAAAATAAGTATTCTTACATATTATGGGTATGGCAATAAACTGGTATAATTAATAAAAGATAATTGACAATTTTCTATCAAAAATTTAAAACGTTAACTCCTTTAATCCATCGATTCATTTATAGAAATCATCCTACAAATTTATCAGTACATGCGTAAAAGAATACAATATTAAGGACATTCACAAGACTAGGAACAACAAAATGTTCATCAGTAACAACAATGAGACAATATAATACAGTGGTTTATAGCAGAGATTGAAAAAGCTTTAATATATCACCATGTAATCAATCAGTGAAGCATATATTATCACCAGGGATTTTATTAAAATGCAGATTTTGGCCAGGCATGGTGGCTTAGCCCTGGAATCTGAGCACTTTGGGAAGCCAAGGCAGGTGGATTGCCTGAGCTCAGGAGTTCGAGAGCCCCCTAGCCAACATGGTGAAACCCTGTCTCTAATACAAAAATTAGCCGGGCGTGGTGGCACGTGCTTGTAGTCCCAACTACTCGGGAGGCTGAGGCAGGAGAATCTCTTGAACCCGGGAGGTGGAGGTTACAGTGAGTGGAGATCATGCCACTGCACTCCAGCCTGGGACAGAGTGGGACTCCATCTCAATTAAAAAAAAAAAAAAAAAAATGCAGATTTTGTTTCAGTAGGTCTGGGAAGGGGCCTGGATTATGCATTGCTAGCAAGAACTCAGGTGGTACCAATGCTGCTAGTTTGAAAGCCACACTTTGAGTAGTAAGGCTCTATAATACAGGCTCTGATAAACAGATTACTTTGTCTTTAAGTTCTTGCTTCATCATTTATTTATTTATTTATTTTTTTTTTTTTTTGAGACGGAGTCTCGCTCTGTAGCCCAGGCTGGAGTGCAGCGGCCGGATCTCAGCTCACTGCAAGCTCCGCCTCCCGGGTTCACGCCATTCTCCGGCCTCAGCCTCCCGAGTAGCTGGGACTACAGGCGCTGCCACCTCGCCCGGCTATTTTTTGTATTTCTTAGTAGAGACGGGGTTTCACCGTGTTAGCCAGGATGGTCTCGATCTCCTGACCTCGTGATCCGCCCATCTCGGCCTCCCAAAGTGCTGGGATTACAGGCTTGAGCCACCGCGCCTGGCCAGCTTCATCATTTATTAACAGTGTGATTTGGAGCAACTTGGGTAACCTCCCTATGCCTTTGTTTCTTCATTTGTAAAACGGCAGTAATAACAGTACCTAAACAAAGGGTTGTTATAAAAATGAGTCAAGTGGGCCAGGTATGGTGGCTCATGCCTGTAATCCCAGCACTTTGGGAGGCCAAGGTGAGTCTGGATCACCTGAGGTCAGGAGTTCCAGACCAGCCTAGCCAACACAGTGAAATCCCATCTCTACTAAAAGTACAAAAGTTAACCGGGCATGGTGGCACATACCTGTAATCCCAGCTACTTGGGAGGCTGAGGTGGGAGAATCGCTTGAACCCAGGAGGCAGAGGTTGTGGTGAGTCAAGATCACACCACTAGCCGGGCACAGTGGCTCACGCTTGTAATCCCAGCACTTTGGGAGGCTGAGGCAGGTAGATTCCCTGAGGTCAGGAGCTCAAGACCAGCCTGGCCAACATGGTGAAACCCCGTCTCTACTAAAAATACAAAAATTAGCCAGGTGTGGTAATGGGCGCCTGTAATCCCAGGGTAAGGCAAGAGAATCACTCGAACCCAGGAGGCTGAGGTTGCAGTGAGCTGAGATCGTGCCACTGCAATCCAGCGTAGGCAACAGGGAGAGACTTCGTCTCAAAAAAAAAAAAAAAAAAAAAAAAAGATTGCACCACTGCACTCCAGCCTGGGTAACAGAGCGAAACTCCATCTCAAGAAAAAACAAAAAGAGTCAAATGTTTAGACAAGTGTCTGTTACCTAATAAGCATTCTGTAAAGGTTAGTTACTGCTGCTACCACCACTTTTGTTGCCACTATTATGAGTGCTATCACTGTTGCAGTCATAATAGTGGCTTATGCATATTGTACTTTGTATCAAAATATTGATGTTTAAAAAGAAAAACAGAATTTTTTTTTTGATACAGGGTCTCACTGTATTGCCCAGGCCAGAGTGCAGCAGCACAATCACAGTTCACTGCAGCCTCAACCTCCCAGGCTCGAGTAATCCTCAGCCACCCAAGTTGCTGGGACTACCAGTGTGCACCACCACACCTGGCTAATTTTTAATTTTTGTAGGCCGGGTGCAGTGGCTCACACCTGTAATCCCAGCACTTTGGGAGGCTGAGGCAGGCAGATCACCTGAGGTCAAGAGTTCAAGACCAGCCTGCCCAACATAGCGAAACCCCCTCTCTACTAAAAATGCAAAAATTAGCTGGGTATAGTGGCACGTGCCTGTAATCCCAGTTACTCAGGAGGCTGAGGTAGAAGCATCGCTTGAACCCGGGATATGGAGGTTGCAGTGAGCTGAGATCATGCTACTGCACTCCAGCCTGGAAGACAGAGTGAGACTCCATCTCCAAAAAAAAAAAAAAAAAAAATTTATAGAAATGGGGATCTCGCTGTGTTGCCCAGGCTGGTCTCAAACTCCTGGGCTCAAGTGATTCTCCTGCTATGGCCTCCCAAAGTGCTGGGAGTATAGGTGTAAGCCACCAGGCCCAGCCCAAAAATGGCAAATTTTCCACCCAGACAATTCACAGACAAATAATGACAGTGAGATTCTTCTAACAGTTTAAAAACATGGCCAGAAGCAATGACTCAGGCCTGTAATCCCAGCACTTTGGGAGGCCAAGGCAGGAAGATAGTCTAAACCAGGGGTTCAAGACCAATCTAGACAACACAGGGAGACCTATCTCTACAAAAAAATTAAAAATTGGCCGGGCGCGGTGGCTCAAGCTTGTAATCCCAGCACTTTGGGAGGCCGAGACGGGCGGATCACGAGGTCACGAGATCGAGACCATCCTGGCTAACACTGTGAAACCCCGTCTCTACTAAAAAATACAAAAAACTAGCCGGGCGTGGTGGCGGGCGCCTGTAGTCCCAGCCACTTGGGAGGCTGAGGCAGGAGAATGGCGTAAACCCGGGAGGCGGAGCTTGCAGTGAGCCGAGATCCAGCCACTGCACTCCAGCCTGGGCGACTGAGCAAGACTCCATCTCAAAAAAAAAAAAAAAAAAAAAAAAAAAATTAAAAATTACCTAGGTGTAGTGGCACACCCCTGTGGTCCCAGCTACTCAGGAAGCTGAGGTGGAAGATCTCTTAAGCCCAGGAGATAGAGACTACAGTGAGCCATGATCACACCAGTGCACTCCAACCTGGGCAACAGAGAGAAACCTGGTCTCAAAAACAAAAACGAAAAACCATGATTTTCTACAAATAATTACAAATAAATAAAACTTAGTACTGTTAGGGATGTAAAAAATCGGTTGATGTGCATGTTATTAGCAGCATAAATTAGCTCTGCCTTTCCAAAGAGCGATCTGGCACTATGTCATAAGTGCTATAAAAACCATTCATGCCCTCTGACTCACTAGTACTATTTTTTAAAATTATGTACAACCAGGCTGGGTGCAGTGGGGCATGCTTGTACTCCCAGCACTTTGGGAGGCTGAGGCAAGAGGATTGCTTGAGCCCAGAAATTCAAGACCAGCCTGGGAAACATGGCAAAACCCTGTCTCTACAAAAAATACAAGAATTAGTGGGGATGGTGGCTGGCGCCTATAGGCCCAGCTATTTGGAAGGCTGAGGTGGGAGGATGGCTTGAGCTGGGGAGGCGGAAGGTGCAGTAAGCTGAGATTGCACCACTGCATTCCAGCCTGTGCGACAGAACATGACCCTGTCTAAATAAAAAAATAAATAAATAAATAAAATAAAATAAAATAATGTATGACCAAATAAAAATGCAAAGGAAAAAATAAGCAACTTGAAATGTTTATAGAAGCATTTATTTAGGGACAAAAGACTGGATACAACTCAAATTCTAATTAAGAGGTAATAGCAGGCCGGGTGCGGTGGCTCAAGCCTGTAATCCCAGCACTTTGGGAGGCCGAGACGGGCGGATCACGAGGTCAGGAGATCAAGACCATCCTGGCTAACGCGGTGAAACCCCGTCTCTACTAAAAAATACAAAAAACTAGCCGGGCGAGGTGGCAGGTGCCTGTAGTCCCAGCTACTCGGGAGGCTGAGGCAGGAGAATGGCATAAACCCGGGAGGCGGAGCTTGCAGTGAGCTGAGATCCGGCCGCTGCACTCCAGCCTGGGCGACAGAGCAAGACTCCGTCTCAAAAAAAAGAGGTAATAGCAGGCCAGGAACGGTGGCTCACACTTGTAATCCCAGCACTTTGGGAGGCCAGGGCAGGTGGATCACTTGAGGTCAGGAGTTCGAGATCAGCCTGGCCAACGTGGCAAAATGCCATCTCTGCTAAAAATACAAAAATTATCTGGGCGTCGTGGCGCATGCCTGTAGTCCCAGCTACTCCGGAGGCTGAGGCAGGAGAATCGCTTGAACCCAGGAGGTAGAGGCTGTGGTGAGCCAAGATCGTACCACTACACTCCAACCTGGGCGACAGAGCAAGACTCCACCTCAAAAAAAAAAAAAAAGGGGGTAATAGTGTATTATAGTGTATTCAAATGGAGGGTGAAAAAAATAAAACTATAGTATGCCAAAAGTTGGCATATTTAATTCTGAGCAGCCACCTTTTAAGATATTCTAACTCCATGGATATAATTTATTTGCTCAAGTAGAACCCACCTCCAAGACAAAGTGAGTCTTAAATGGAAAGGGAAGAATTTAGATGGCAAAACAATCCAATATATACAGAAAAGAAAAACTAATGCCAGCCACCAAATAAATATATAGAGGGACAGCTATTCTATTCAGGGCTACATCTCTCAAATGACAAAAGACATGCTGTTATCATGATACTGGGCTCTGGAGGGAGGCAGGCAGGTCTTTTGAACCTCTCTGGAAAGGAATTTAAGCCTTTCTGCAAACAATTTATGCAGAGACTAGTGAAAAGGACTGATGAAAAAATAAACCCTAAACTAGTATAACATATCAACTCAGAAACTATGATCCTAAAAGAAAGTAATTATATAAGAAAAGGCAATCTTTTTTTTTAAAAAAAGCTAATTTTAGGAAGAGCTGAAATTATTATATTAAATAAGAGTTTAATTAAAATGGCATGATTCAGAAAATACAAAAGAATTTGTGACTAAGTCATATGAATGTCAAGTTGAGGTTTCCCTTGGATGAGGATAAGCCCATTGTTCAAATCACTTTTTCTAAGCCTAACTACTAATTAAGAGGCAACATCACTTATGAAAGCTTTCAGCTATTTTTTTTTGTCAACTTACTAAATATATTTTAAGCCAAAATAAGGTTTTCCCACATGACAAAATGAAGGCATTTTTTGGTGTGTAAAACATAACCTGCCTAGAAGTGTGGCACTATGATAGATGTCTTTATAAGCACTATGTTTACATACCTTTGCTGAAATTGCTAATGTGCAGGCAACACCCAGCTCTCCACCTCCAACCACAGTAACTTTATTGACTGTTTTATTCTCATGATTTGCCCAGCTCTTTGAATTTATACCTGAAACACCTAGAAAGAAAAGTGAATTATCCTGAGAATTCAAAAATATCAACAATTTTTTTAGGATCTTTTAAAAAAATATATAGCAGGCTTCATAGCTTAGAGAGAAAATATGGTGCTACTCCATAATGGGCAAAAAATACTACTGAACAAATGAATGCAAGGAAGACAGACGTCTCCTATTAAATATTCGACTAAATAGAAATTATCCTTCTAAAGAGAACGTATCTTTGTAAACACTTTTAAAATATATAAGACTCTAAAAAAGTAGGATTTCCATAATTCTGAAAAATATTCCAACTCATTACTCTGGTCTACAATAAAAAAATATGTCTAACACCTTACCAAAATGTTTCAAACATAGGTATTTGCTTTCATCCTTAATGAGAATCAAGAAGAAGCATAGATATTCTGGTCCAATATACTGAATAAGCCAACAAGCTACATATACATATCATGAAAAAAGGTTTGGGATCATTAACATATGTCAAGTGGTTTTGAACAATACAAGAATTGTTTTATCTGCTTAACACTAATTCTTTACACTTTTAGAAACCTGGCCAGGCACGGTGGCTCATGCCTGTAATCCCTGAACTTTGGGAAGCCAAGGCGGGAGGATCACCTGAGGTCCGGAGTTCAAGACCAGCCTGACCAACATGGCAAAACCTCATCCTTATCAAAAATACAAAAATTGGCTGGGCATGCCTGTAGTCCCAGCAACATGGGAGGCTGAAGCAGGAGAATCGCTTGAACCCAGGAGGCAAAGGTTGCAGTGAGCCCAGATGGTACCACTGCACTTCAGCCTGGGCGACACAGCGAGACTCCATCTCAAAAAAATAAACAAACAAATAAAAAATATTTATTGGAATTACATGGTAATATCCTATGATAGAGGCAAAGGAATTTCTTTCTTTTTTTTTTTTTTTTAGATGGAGTCTTGCTCTGTTGCCCAGGCTGGAGGGCAGTTGTTCAATCTCAGTCCACTGTAACCTCTGCCTCCCGGGTTCAAGTGATTCTCCCACCTCAGTCTCCCAAGTAGCTGGGATTACAGGCACCCGCCACCACGCCCAGCTAATTTTTTTATTTTTAGTAGAGATGGGGTTTCACCATGTTGGCCAAGCTGGTCTCGAACTCCTGACCTCAGGTGATCTGCCTGCCTCAGCCTCCCAAAGTCCTGGGATTGCAGGGGTGAGCCACCGTGCTTGGCCTGAGGCACAGGAATTTCTTATTTCAAAAACAGATGTACATATGCACACAAATTTATTTATAAAAATCAAGTGGCAGAAAGTAAATTATTTTTGTGAGAAACTGGTAACTCATAACTCTCAAGACAGTCTGCCTGACAAATATACAAACCTTCAGTGATTTTTGCAATATAGGCTAGCAAGTCTACCTGCCGTGCCTCATCAGATGATGGTAGAGAATACAGCGGAAGTTCCTCTTGAAACTTGGCAATCATTTCTTTAATTAATCCAACAATGACAGATTTAGGCTGTAGAATACACAAAAAACAGAAAAGTTACACAAAAATTTTGCTGAACAATACTACCTTTGTTGAGGCAGGAGTATCACTTGAGCCCAGGAGTCTGAGTTATGATTGCAGTCTGAGTTATGCAGTGAGTTATGGTTGCACCACTACACTCCAGCTTGGGCAACAGAGTGAGACTTCATCTCAAAACAAAACAAACAAAAAAACTTTTAACCTATACAGTCTTTTAGAGTTAGTCAAAAAGAAGTATTCAATCATGTTCTCCTATTTTGAAAACCATCATACAAATTATATGATACTTTTAACTGTTGCAATGCTTTTCACTGAAAAATTATTGAATACTTTTAACTGAAAAATAAAGGAAGAAGAAATGCTAATTCAACATTTCCCAAAAGTAGAATAATAGCATGAATGTGCTTAATAGCCTAATACCTAGGTTTGGAAACTCTTTTTTTTTTTTTTTTTTAACTTTCATTTTGAAATAATTTCAGACTGACAGAAAAGTTGCAAAAATAGTACTAAAAATAGTACGTAATCTTCACCCAGATTACTCAAATGTTAACATTTTATCACATTTGCTTGTTTAGTCTTTCTCTAGTTTTTCTGACCTGAACAAGTAAACTGCAAACATGATGTCCTTTTACCCCTAAGTACTTTAATGTATATTTCCTAAAAGAGAAAAACATTCTCCTTTTAACTATTATCAAATCAGAAAATTAACACTGATAAAATACTATCTAATTTGGTACTATATTCTTTTAATGTAATTGGTTAAGCAACCTTGATGAAATTCACTAACCTGTCTGAGCTTCAGTGTCATCAGTAATACAATGTGAATAATAAATCCCAAATGGTTGTTATGAGTAATAAATGAGTCAATGAATGCTAACTATAAGCCGTGAGTGTAAAACAGATGTTTATTATTATTCTTAGCAATATTTAGTAGTATGCTCATTTTTAAAGTGCTTAATTTCTCAGAGTGTGGGTTTCACTATTTATAAAGTAAGGAGATGAGGCTATTAGGGCCAAGAATTCAAATACCTTTGGGGACCAAGCAGACAACATTAAATGTGTGAAGCTGGCAAGTATAAGAAAATCTGGAGAGACAGTTATTGTGGCAAATTGGAAAGAGCATGCCGATAGGCATTCAAATTTACATTAAGAACAAAACAAAACAAGGTAAAACAAAACGAACTGTGCTGTTCAAACAAATTCTATAGGCCTAACGTGGCCCTCTGAATCTCTTGGAGAAACTGCAATCCCCGGCCTAGATGACCTCTAGATTCCTTCTAGCTCCAAAGTTCTATATAATTATGCTACATAATTATGCTGCAGTACTTTTTTTTTTTTTAAGGAAAGAACATATTTGAACCACATAAATAAAAAGGTAGTACATAAGAAAAACTAATGTAACAATTTATGTAACTACCTAACATATGAGCATGCTCTTATATCTAAAACAAAAAATAAAAAGGTAACATTGGTACTACAAATACATATTTGACAAGTGTGCATTAAAGAATTCTCTAATATAGGGTGAGATGTCACTATATGTGTAGTAGAAAGGTTAAAATTAAAAACAAAAACAAGGCTGGGTGCTGTGGCTCACGCCTGTAATCCCAGCACTTTGGGAGGCCGAGGCGGGCGGATCACAAGGTCAGGAGATCAAGACCATCCTGGCTAACATAGTGAAACCTCATCTCTACTAAAAATACAAAAAAAAAAAAAAAAAAATTAGCTGGGCATGGCGGCAGGCACCTATAGTCCCAGCTACTCAGGAGGCTGAGGCAGGAGAATGGCGTGAACCTGGGAGGAGGAGCTTGCAGTGAGCAGAGATCGCGCCACTGTACTCCAGCCTGGGCGACAGAGTGAGACTCCATCTCAAAAAAAAAAAAAAAAAAAAGAATTCTCTGATATAAACCTATTTAAAATGTGGAGAATACTTTTTCAAGATACAGAAAACAATTGTTATGATAGGCATACCCACAATTCTTATAAAAACATGCTTGCAAGGATAAATCCACCTGAGCACTCATTTCTCAGATATACTAACGCTATAAAATTGTTAAGCACTGAATATTGCCACCTACTTTTGCAGTGTTTGAGTTTCAACACTGATTGGTATGAATTCTGAATTACACAATTAATTACTGTTATTTTTCAGTCTTTCTGCCATGTTGCATATAGAAGGCATGTATTTAATATGAATACTTAAAACAGCAACATTATTTGTAGCAAAGTCACTTCCCTGTGTTCATTTTTCCTTTAAAGGCACTGTATTTAGAAAATAGTTATTACAACAAACAGTGCTTTGGAAGATCTGAAACTCCAAATCAATGTGCTCTATCAACCATAAGTAGATCTAAGAAGCCCTGACTGAAAAGAACAGAAATGTAAAAAGCTGATACATTTAAAGATTATAAAATTGGTTTATTGTAAAAGCAATTCAAGAACACCCAGTTAAAATCTTATCCCAATGCTACCCAATACAACCAAGAAGCAGTTAAGTACTTTTACATTAGGAACGAGGACATAAAACAAGAGACCACATCAAGGCTGTGATTCAAACTCAAAAAGGGAAAGGACTCTTTCGTCTCCTTCAGGTCAGTACAGAGGGCATCATAAGATCAAAGCACTGTGCCAGGTATCACAGTACGCTGCAGTACTTTTAAATAGGGCAATTTAAATAATGTAATATCTTTTTAAGACTAATTTTAAGGTGGGACATTGTGGCTCGCACCTGTAATCCCATCACTTTGGGAGGTTGAGGTGGGAGGATACCTTGATCCCAGGAGTTCAATACCACCCTGGAATAATAGGGAGATCCTGTCTGCACAAAAATTAAAAAATTAGTGGGGCATGGTAGACCATGCTTGTAGTCCCAGCTACTCAGAAGGCTGAGGTGGGAAACTCACTTGAGCCCAGGAATTTCACGGTGCAGTGAGCTCTGATTGTGCTACTGCACTCCAGTGTGGGTGAAGACAGCATTACCCTGTCTGAAAAAAAGAGACTAGTTTTAGCTTATAATAAAGAGGCTCAGAACAGTAAAATAAAACCAGAACTGTCTAAACTAAACTTAAGCACAACCTTCACTAGATTATAAGACTATCCTCGAGGATTTACTAAACAAACAAAATTATGAAAAGAGATCCCAATGAAAACCAGAGAGAAGAAACAGGATACATGAATTCCTGCAACATGGTACAGATGTCACAAATACTACTCGAGGATAGTTTTGTTTTGTTTTGTTTAAAGTAACAATGGATGGAGGAGAGAAACAGACAATTCCAAAAGGAAGAAATGTATGACGGATAAGTAAATGAAAATGATTTCAATTTCTCAAATAACCAAATAACTGAAAATTAAGAGTAAGATCCATTTTTGTCCTTCCAATTGACAAATTTTTATTATGCCCCATTCATCACATTTAACTGGCAATCTTATTTGAATCATCAGGTAATGCAAATAACATAAATATTCATAAAGTAAAATGTCAGCTCCTACTACTGATAATCCGAAGTATGTCCTTTGTTTTTCTATTTCTTTTTTCTTCTTTTTAAATGTTTTCTATATAAAAATATAGAAAAACATAAAACAAAGTAAAATGCATCTACAATTATACACCTTTTTATAAGCTGTCTATAAAATAAGAAGTGATAATCCTAAGGCAGTCTTTACTCCAACCTCAATTGACTCCAACATACCCAGCCCTACTAGCTTTCTGGGTACATATAAACATATTATAAATAATCCTTTTATAAAATTTTTAAATTACTTACAAAAATGAGAGAATACATCATCTAAACCAATGTATAGAAGATAAGCAAAGGTTTGTTTTAAGGATAATACCTTCTATTAGAGAAAAGGTACTGTAAAATAGGTACCCTCCTACACGGATTTCTACTGATTATAGAAATGTATCATTCTGTGCACCCTTTTGGAGGCCAATTTGGTAATATATAAGAAAATCTTGAAAATATTTAAAATCTTTGATCCAATAATTCTACTCCAAGAGATTTATCATTAGGAAATTATCAAATGTATATTGGATATATACAAACATTCACATTTAAAAATGTTCATCATGGCCGGGCGCGGTGGCTCAAGCCTGTAATCCCAGCACTTTGGGAGGCCGAGACGGGAGGATCACGAGGTCAGAAGATCGAGACCATCCTGGCTAACACGGTGAAACCCCGTCTCTACTAAAAAATACAAAAAACTAGCCGGGCGAGGTGGCGGGCACCTGTAGTCCCAGCTACTCGGGAGGCTGAGGCAGGAGAATGGCGTAAACCCGGGAGGCGGAGCTTGCAGTGAGCTGAGATCCGGCCACTGCACTCCAGCCCGGGCGACAGAGCCAGACTCCGTCTCAAAAAAAAAAAAAAAAAAATACAAAAAACTAGCCGGGCGAGGTGGCGGGCGCCTGTAGTCCCAGCTACTCGGGAGGCTGAGGCAGGAGAATGGCGTAAACCCAGGAGGCGGAGCTTGCAGTGAGCTGAGATCCGGCCACTGCACTCCAGCCTGGGTGACACAGCGAGACTCCGTCTCAAAAAAAAAAAAAAAGTTCATCATTAAATGTCTTACAATAGGGCAATTTGTAGATACAGTATGTAACATCCTTACGCTGGATCATCAGGCAACTATTAAAAACCATGTATTTTGAAAATAGTTTTACATGGAGAAATGCTCAATATAATGGTCAATGAAAAATGAAGGGCCGGGCGCGGTGGCTCAAGCCTGTAATCCCAGCACTTTGGGAGGCCGAGACGGGCGGATCACGAGGTCAGGAGATCAAGACCATCCTGGCTAACACGGTGAAACCCCGTCTCTACTAAAAAAAAAAATACAAAAAACTAGCCAGGCGAGGTGGCGGGCGCCTGTAGTCCCAGCTACTTGGGAGGCTGAGGCAGGAGAATAGCGTGAACCCAGGAGGGGGAGCTTGCAGTGACCTGAGATCCGGCCACTGCAGTCCAGCCTGGGCGACAGAGCAAGACTCCGTCTCAAAAAAAAAAAAAAAAAAGAAAAATGAAGAATACAAAATTATATAACATGAGGACATAAAACAAATACTACAGTTATATAGATCAATGTGGATGACTTTTTAAAACTTAATGTTGGTTAAAACAAAGCATGTCACAAAAGGTTACATACTGTATGATTCAACTTATATGAAAGTCAAAAACAGGCAAAACTACAAATAAATATATATTACACAAAAATCTGTAATAGGAAGGGACTTGGAAATAATGCCCCAATTACTTGCTAGTAGCTCTTCCCGTACTTTCTCAAGTGGGAAACGACTATAAAAAGACAGGGAGTAAACAAGAGTTGGCTCCAAAACCTGGAGGGAGCAGCTTTGTACAGGCGGTTGTCATCAGGGTTCTGGGACTTGGGCAAGCCTAGACAGCTCAATTTCAAATTAATTCCAAAGACCACATGAAGAATATCATTGAAAAAAAAATGCAGTATTATACCTATTTGTATTGGCAGAATCAATTATAAGTCTTAAAAAGAAAAAAAAAGCTTTCTGTAGAAAATCCAAATTGATCTTACATGGCTCCAGTTTTGGAGATAAGGCAAATATATTCTGCCTTGAGCATCCACATGTTTTCCGACTAAGATTTCCATATTTGCAGTTGGCTTCAAGAAGCAAATAGGCGGAGCAAAAGGGTGAGAATCCAAAATCCAGAAACGAATTGGTATGTTATATGTATTACCTATTTGAGACAAAAGAAACATATCTTCAAACAATAATAAAACACACACATTATACTTATGATATAGCTAGGTGGCATTTTAAGAAATGAGTAGGCTGGGTATGGTGGCTGAAGCCTGTAATCCCAGCACTTTGGGAGGCTGAGGTGAGCAGATCTCATGAGCCCAGGAGTTTGAGACCAGCCTAGGCAACATGGAGAAACTCCATCTCTACAAAAAATTTTAAAATTAGCTGGGTGTGGTGGCACACACCTACAGTCCCAGTTACTGGGGAGGCTGAGATGGGCGGATGACTTGAGCCCGGGAGGTCAAGTTTGCATTAAGCCATGATTGTGCCACTGCACTCTAGCCTGGGTGATGGAGTGACACCCTGTCTCAAAAAAAAAAAAAAAGAAAAGAAATAAGTAGTCTAGTCAGGTTTACATATAAAGGATTAATGTTAATCGAGGCCTATTCCTCCCATTTCATCCACATTCACATTGGAAATATGTTCCTTTTAGAGCACTGGTACAACACTTGAGTAAGTTTAATTACAGATCACAAGGTCAGGAGATGGACACCATTCTGGCTAACACGGTGAAACCCCATCTCTACTAAATACACAAAAATTAGCTGGGTGTGGTGGCAGGCGCCTGTAGTCCCAGCTACTCGGGAGGCTGAGGCAGGAGAATGGCATGAACCTGGGAGGCGGAGCTTGCAGTGAGCTGAGATTGCGCCACTGCACTCCAGCCTAGGTGACAATGGGAGACTCCGTCTCAAACAAAACAAAACAAAACAAAACAACGCCCAAATCATCCACCCTGCCTCTCAAAAAAAAAAAAAAAAAAAAATCAAATTTTCAAAAATGTTTACTAATATAGCCAAAGTGGCAGCCCAAATCCTGATAAGAGTTGCTTCCTACATTAATCACTACACATTAAAGAAAAGGAAAGAAATGTCTATTGAAGGCCAGGCGTGATGGCTCACGTCTGTCATCCCAGCACTTCGAGGTGGATGGATCACTTGAGGTCAGGAGTTCGAGACCAGCCTGACCAACATGATGAAACCCCGTCTCTACTAAAAATTCAAAATGTTAACCGGGCATGGTGGCAAGCACTTGTAATCCCAGATACTTGGAAGGCTGAGGCACGAGAATCGCCTGAACCCAGGAGGCGGAGGCTGCAGTGAACCAAGATTGCGCCATTGTACTCCAGCCAGGGTGACAGCCCAAGACTCTGTCTCAAAAAACAAAACAAAAAATGTCTATTGAAAGTATTCCCCTGGTTGATCAAGGATCTGCCTCCACCAATACCCCTCCCCAGCAGTATTCATGCATTTTAACAGCCCATGACTAGCAAAGCAATTGGTGACTCAGATTCCTGTGTCTAAATGGTAAGATTTCACTACTAGTTCACTAGTCTCTTCTTCCTTCCCTCTTTCCCATCAGCAAATACCTTGACTTCTACCCTGCACATCTAGCTTTTAGTAATTCAGCACTGAAGAGTCCAAACTCCTGACACAAAGTCCTCAGATTTAAAGGAATTATATCATGAGAAGGTAACTTAAGTTGGATGTAAACAAAGTTTAGATAGGTGTGATCTTAAGACAATACATTGCTAGGCCAAAATGTGCGGACAGCTTGAGTCCAGGACTTTAAGACCAGCCTGCGCAACAAAGCAAGACCCTGGTGTGGTAGTGCATATCTGTAGTCCTAGCTACTCAGGAGGCTGAGGCAGGAAGAATGCTTAAGCCCAGAAATTTGAGGTTACAGATAGCTATGATCACGCCACTGCACTCTAGCCTAGGAAACAGAGCAACACCCTCTCTCTTAAAAGAAAAAGAAGATTATATACATCTCTAAAAAATGAGTGTTTGAAGAAAAAGTATCATTATGTCTTTTTTTTTTTTTTTTTTTTTTGAGACAGTCTCACTCTATCGCCCAGGCTGGAGTGCAGTGGCACAGTCTCGGCTCACTGCAACCTCCGCCTCCTGGGTTCAAGCAATTCTCTGCCTCAGCCTCCCAAGTAGCTGAGATTACAGGCACCCGCCATCACACCCAGCTAATATTTTGTATTTTTAGTAGAGATGGGGTTTCACCATCTTGGCCAGGCTAGTCTTGAACTCCTGATCTTGTAATCCGCCCACCTCAGCCTCCCAAAGTGCTGGGATTACAGGCGTGAGCCACCGCGCCCAGCCAATTATGTCTTAACACAATGTTGGCTGTATAAGAAATAATACCAAAAATTTCTAGAGATAAATATAAGGTAATATTAACAGAAGTTTCATGTAGATGGGAGGTTAGATACAGGCTTTACTTCATCCCTTCCCAAATGTTTAAATTTTTTTTAGCATAAGCATGTATAATCATTGCACTAATAAAACTAATTAACTAAAAGAGAGTAATAGAGGCAGACAAGGCCGGGCACAGTGGCTTACACCTGTAATCCCAGTACTTTGGGAGGCAGAGGTGGGCAGATCACCAGAGGCTGGGAGTTCAAGACCAGCCTGACCAACATGGAGAAACCCCGTCTCTACTAAAAATACAAAATTAGCTGGGCATGGTGGTGCATACCTGTAATCCCAGCTACTCAGGAGACTGAGGCAGGAGAATAGCTTGAACCCAGGAGGTTGCAGTGAGCCGAGATCACGCCATTGCACTCCAGCCTAGGCAACAAGAGTGAAACTCCATTTCCAAAAAAAAAAAAAAACCAAAAAACATAAAGGCAGACAAATAATAATGGCCACATTTACTGAGCATTTACTATATGCCAGGCACTATGCCAAGAGTTTTACTTACTGTAATTCGTTTAAGCCTTACAATTCTGAGGTGGGCTCTAGTATTGGCCCATTTTACAGATGAGAAAGATAATATACATTCTGACCTTCTGATCAGCAGGAAATAACTAGCGTGCATTCACATTGAGTTGATACAATTCCAAAGCAAACGAAAAGTATAATGCAGAAAAAAAAAGGTGGGGGGTGCACCTGAGGAAGACCCCAGCATAAGAATCAATGACATAACTCAATGACTGCAGGACAGGCATAGTGCCAGTGAGCAGGATTTTATGGTATTCAGATAACCTTTCTTCCCTCATGTTACCTCCCTACTCTGTATTAGAAACTGAAATGCTACTAAGCAGTAGTTCATTTAAATTCACAAGCTCCTCTGTTAATATGCAACTACCCTTGAAAACACTGGGTGGGTTAAGAGTTGACCTTTATCTCTCAGAATGAATCACCTTCATCAGTTTCCTTCCTTCTTCCTCTCCCTTCCTCCTTTCCCTAATACCCTTCCCTTTCCTTTCTTTTCAACATCTAACCAAGATAAATTCAGAATACAACTTAAGAGGAACAGGTCTGAGTAAAATTCTCTACGCAGCCAGGAAACAGTCTGAAAGCTTGGCAGGGAAAAGCAAGGAAAGAAAAGAAAAATCAACTCTATGCCTGTTCTGCCTACCTCACTCTGCAATCTCTGCATGGATCCCATGGCTAGCTGCATTCATCTCCATCCATTCTCCTATGCATAAAAACAAAATGAATTCCTACGTATTTCCTGAGTGCCTATTATTGCAAAAGGAGGTATCATGGTGGGACATACACAGACACAGAACAAAACATGAGTGCATCTCTAGCAACAAGTCATCACTGGGGGTGGGGAGTGGGGAATTAAGGGGGTTTGTGATAATCCAGGAGCTCACAAAGAAGCACCTACTTTGAAAGAATTCCCCCCAAATGCAGCTTCCTAGGGTCTTTTGGGCAATGTATTCTCATTGTACAATGCTGAACTCTTTTTAGGAGAGCGAAGTTATGCTGCTGTCTCCCTATTTGGTTTCCAAATCTTTCTCAGCCCCCCTTTCAGTGTATCTTTAATGCCCCAGTAAGCCACTTATTCCTAAGCCCTTCAGTCAATAATCAAACTAACTCAACTATTCAACAAATACCAAAAAATTTCCTTTAAGCACATAACTGTATATTAGTGATTATAGATGTTATTCTTCCTGGGATTATTTGCATTTCAAAAGAACGTGAACTTTTTTTTTTTTTTTTTGAGACTGAGTCTCACTCCGTCACCCAGGCTAGAGTGCAGTGGCATGATCTCGGCTCACTGCAACCTCTGCCTCCCGAGTTCAAGAGATTCCCATGCCTCAGCCTTCTGAGTAGTTGGGATTACAGGCCGTGCCATTAGGCCTAATTTTTGTATTTTTAGTAGAGACGGGATTTCACCATGTTGGCCAGGCTGGTCTCGAAATCCTGACCTCAAGTGATCTGCCCACCTAGGCCTCCCAAAGTGCTGGGATTACAGGCATGAGCCACCACACCCAGCAAGAACAGTGAATTTCTAATAGTGAAACTTCAGGCACCACTTCAGAGAAATATTTGGAAACAAAGATTCACTGGTGTTCTTAAAATCATACTATATATAAGCAATCTCTTGTGATTCTTATCTGAAAGGTTAGTCCTTGTTGAACACAGGAGAAGTAGGTCTGGAAACATGGGAAGAGTTAAGTATAAGAAAAGTCAGTGATTTGTTTTCCTTTATTTTTGGGCAAACACTTAGCTATTTTAAACTGCTAGGTCACTCTAAAATGTGTTCCTTTCTTTGAGCTTTCATGACCTCTTGTGTTGTAAAATTTTCCTATTGGAGTCTGAGTTTCAGGCTAACACTAGCTGTGTGATCTTAGGTAAATCAGACCAGGCTAAGATTCAGTTTCATCTATGGAATGGAGATAATGTTATATCACATAGAGAGGAAAGGAGGGGAACAAAATATAGATGTAGAAGAAAAAAGTAACTCTCCCCAAGGGCAGGCCTATGTCTGTCTTGCTTTCCTTCGTACCCTGGAGCCTACCAGAGCAGTGGGCACACAGTTGACAATAAGTATTTGTTGAATTGAACTGAACTTGTTGACATTAATATAGGCTTTCCTTGACTGGAACAGATCCAGTAAGGTTCTGTATAGGTCATATATCTGTAACAATACTTTAAGAATGTTATGGCATAAACAAATGTAAGTTATTAAATGAACTGGTCTTTTAGAAAACTCACGTTTTTTCAACTTCCACACTTACCCTGATACATCACAGGAATTGTGCCAGTAAAATTCAGCAGGTCTTTCTGGGAACTATCTTTAAAAACTAGAAGAAAAAAAAAAGCCCCAAAATGTGCAATCAGAAAGAGAAAGAACTGTAGTAAAGTATGTAAGTGTGCACGTGTGTGCTCATGAATACACACACAAATACACACACAATCTCTAAACTAGGAATCGGTAAATCTGTCAACAAGAGGAAATGATTAGATGTTGTTTACTTAGAAAGCAGTAACGGTAGCTGAAAGAATACAGGCCTTTGATACTGAAATCCCAAGTTCTAGGGCCACCTTCCCCACTTAGAGGAATGTGACTTTTGGTGACTTTAATCGTCTTTGATCTTCAGTTTCATCATTTATAAAATAAAGATAATAAGACTGCCTTACCAAGTTGTCATAACGATCGTATGACAGAATGTGAAAACTTTTAAGAAGTACTATAATATTTGGGGCCATTATTAAATAATTGTCACATGTCAGTTGCAAAGTGGTTCTACTCCTCTCACCTCGGGGTCAACACCTACCTCCACTACGCCCCCTGTCAGCAGGAAGAAGCCAGAGTGATCAACGGCCTTTTCCCATTTTCATTAGCCAACACCTTAAGATTAAGGTGTTTTAAAAACCCAAAGGGAGGATTGAAATTGCCTTTGCAAAATGATGACTGAGACAGCGAAAGAGATCTAACCTAACCAACTCCATCTTCCTTCTAAACTTTAAGCTGTCCTTGTTCTTTCCTGGGCATAGGCTGAACTCACTTTGGAAAGAACTTAATTTATAATTTATAGTTTAAAACAAAGACAATAACAGCCCTTTTGCAAAACAAACTTCCTTCTTGCCTGGGGACTAGACTGCCCTTGTAGGACTAACAAATTAGCCACAAAATTAAAAATTATGGTTTATGGCCGGGCATGGTGGCTCACACCTGTAACCCCAGCACTTTGGGAGGCCAAGGCAGGTGGATTACTTGAGGTCAGAAGTTCAAGACCAGCTTGGGCAACATGATGAAACCCCATCTCTACAAAAATACAAAAATTAGCCGGGTGTGGTGGGTCCGAGCTGCTTGGGAGGCTGAGGCAGGAGAATAACTTGAAGCCAGGAGGCAGAGGTTGCAGTGAGCCAAGATTGCGCCACTGCACTCCAGACTGGGCAACACAGTGAGACTCTGTCTCAGAAAAATAAATAAAGTAAAATAAAATAAAAATTATGGTTTAGTAATCATGCACTTGGAGGCTTACAAGATTCTGGTCCTCCCTAAACTGCTCCTAAGATCAGCGCTTATTTTGCAGGCCGTACACTTGACAGATCAGCTGGCACCACCCAGATTGATAAACTGGCTCATCTGATCTTGTGACCCCAACCTAGGAAGTGACTTAGAGCAAGAGGACAACTTCAACTTCCCATGATTTCATCTTCTACCTAACCAATCAGCACTCCTGGCTCACTGGCTTCCCCCACCCACCAAGCTGTCATTAAAAACTGATCTCAGAATGCTCAGGGAGACTGATTTGAGTAACAGTAAAATTCCAGGTCTGGCACAGTGGCTCATGCCTGTAATCCTAGCACTTTGGGAGGCCGAAGTGGGTGGATCACTTGAGGTCAGGAGTTCAAGACCAGCGTGGCCAACATGGTGAAACCTCGTCTCTACTAAAAATACAAAAATTAGCAGGGCATGGTGGCATGCACCTGTAGTTCCAGCTACTGGAGAGGCTGACGCATGAGAATTGCTTGAACCCAGGAGGGGGAGGCTGCAGTGAGCTGAGATCATGCCACTGCACTTCAGCCTGGGCAACAGACAGTGACTACGTCTCAAACAAACAAACCAACCAACCTCCAGTCTCCCGCAAAAAACAAACGGACAAAAAATTATCACATGTAACAAAATCATTTATAGTCACTTTTAGAATCAGAAGAAAAACTGCCAGCATTGCTTTCTAAAGCAACCTGTTAGATCAATAATTACTTTCCTTGGTTTCTCTAATTCCATTATTCTCAACCTTTTTTCAACATTCATATCTCTGAAATTTCAACTTTCCCATCAATAACTGGGACACACTGATAGAGAATCAATGCCCTAATCTCAGGATTGAGTACAGAAAACACTATCTCTGGTCTCAAACAATCAAACTATCTTGGAGTGCAGTCCTTTTAGTACTTCAGTAGCTGTATTATTTGAGCAGATGAAGAACAAATTTTAAATAGATTTCATAACCTATTAGAAAGCAGCAAGAGGAAACCAGGCTGTGTTAGTCTATTCACGTTCCGGTAACAAAATACCATTGACTGGGTGGCTTATAAACAGCAAAATTTATTTGTCACAGTCTAGAGGCTGGAAAGTTTGAGGCCAAGGTGCTAGCAGATTTGGTGTCTGGTGAGGGCCTGCTTCCTGGTATATATGCAGCTGTCTTTTTGTTGTGTCCTAACATGGTGGGAAGGGCGAGGTGGACGAAGCAAGGAGTCTCTCTCAGGGCTTTTTTTTTGTTTAATGGAGTCTCGCTGTGTTGCCCAGGCAGGCTGGAGTGCAGTGGCACAATCTCAGCTTACTGCAACCTCCGCCTCCCAGGTTCAAGCAATTCTCCTGCGTCAGCCTCCCTGGTAGTTGGGATTACAGGCACCCACCACCATGCGCGGCTAATTTTCTTGTATTTTTAGTAGAGATAGGGTTTCACTATGTTGGCCAGTCTGGTCTCGAACTCCTGACCTCAATTGATACACCCACCTCGGCCTCCCAAAGTGCTGTGATTACAGGTGTGAGTCGCTGCGCCCAGCCATGGGCTCTTTTAAGAAGACACCAGTCTCATTCATGAGGGCCCAAAGGCCCCCCTCCTAATACCATCACCTTGTGGGTTAGGATTTCAGCATATGAACTTGCAGGGACACAAACATTCAGACCATAGCACAGGCTGATACAGAAAACCCAAGGGCCAAGAGTATACGTCAGTATAAGTGTTTACCTTGAATTACATGAAGGAAAGGTAACAATGAATGAAGGGACCACTAGCAAAAACTAAATAGAAACAGGAGTGGAATAGGGTTTGTTACTCAAGGACATAGAACCACCTAGAAATAGGGTAGAGAAACTACTAGTATGAATATTCATTGTCTAAGCAAAATATTTAAAAAGCCAAAATAGAAGTGACTGTGATGCGTTACTGTCATTGTCTTCAGTAAAAAATGTACATTGACAATATTAATCCTATAATTTGAGGGTTTAATGGCATTAGAGCTTTCTCTAGACAGGGAAATGAGAATCAGAAGTAATTGACACAATAAAGCATCAAACTATATGGTGAAGAAAGACATTGTATAAGAGTAAGCAAAAATTCTAAATAGATTTGATAACCTGTTAGAAAGGGGAAAGAAGGCCAGGCGCAGTGGCTCACGCCTGTATTCGCAACACTTCGGGAGGCCGAGGCGGGCGGATCACTTGAGGTCAGGAGTTGGAGACGAGCCTGGCCAACATGGTGAAACCCTGTCTCTACTAAAAATACAAAAAATTAGCTGGGCTTGGTGGTGCAAGCCTATAATCCCAGCTACTCAGGAGGCTGAGACAGGAGAACTGCTTGAACCCGGGAGGTGGAGGTTGTGAAAGAAATTAGGCACATTCCTCAGCCCCGGGCTCAACACAAACAGGCCCAGTACAAACACCATATATCTCTCAACTTCCTGAGCCCAGTACAAACACATCCCACCATATATCTCTCAATTTCCTGAGCCCAGTACAAACACCACCTGGAAAATCCCCGATAAGGACACAGCCGTTTGAGGTTTTACTGAAAGCGCGGGAACCAATAGAAAAACTACTGAATGTATAACTTAAAATGTAAACCAATTGTAATGCTGTAACCAAAAGAATTCCCTTGTTCCTCTGTAACTTTACGTATCCTATTTATATCGGGCTATAAAAAGCAAGCACTCGCATTGTTCGGGACCCTCTTGTATGCTGTGGAATGGAGGGACCAAGTTCGAACTTGCAGTAAAAGATCCTTGCCGCTTGGCTTTGACTCTGGACTCTGGTGGTCTTCTTTGGGGAACAAACGGTCTGGGCATTACAGTTGCAGTGAGCCAAGATGGCGCCACTGTACTCCAGCCTGGGCAACAGGAGCAAAACTCCGTCTCAAAAAAAAAAAAAAAAAAAAATAGAGGAAAGAGACAACAGAGTGCAAGACAGACATGAGTACAAACCCCAACTCCATCCCTTACTAGCTGTGTAATCTTGAGCAAGCTATTTAAACTCCTGGAGTCTCAGTTTATCTGCAAAATAAAGACAATAATACCACACAGCTTTGGTTGTAAAAAAAATGTTTAAGATAATATAGACAGGCCAGGCGCAGTGACTCACACCTGCAATCCCAGCACTTTGGGAGGGTGAGGCAGGTGACTCACTTGAAGTCAGGAGTTCGAGACCAGTCTGGCCAACATGGTGAAACCCCCGTCTCTACTGAAAATACAAAAATTAACCAGGCATCACGGTGGGCACCTATAATCCCAGCTACTTGTGGGGAAAAGAAAGAGATCAGACTGGTACTGTGTCTATATAGAAAGAAGTAGACACAAGAGACTCCATTTTGTTCTGTATTTGAGATGCTGTTAATCTGTGACCTACCCCCAACCTTGTCCTTGCAAGAGACATGTGCTGCGGTGACTCAAGGTTTAACGGATTTGGGGCTGTGCAGGGTGTGCTTTGTTGAACAAGTGCCTGAAGGCAGTATGCTTGTGAAAAGTCATCACCATTCTCTTAATCTCAAGTACCTAGGGACACCTACACTGCCAAAGGTCACAGGGACCTCTGCCTAGGAAAGCTAGGTATTGTCTAAGGTTTCTCCCCATGTGATAGTCTGAAATATGCCCTCGTGGCAAGGGAAAGACCTGATCGTCCCCCAGTCTGACACCCGTGAAGGGTCTGTGCTGAGGAGGACTAGTACAAGAGGAAAGACGGCCTCTTGGCAGTTGAGATAGAGAAAAGCATCTGTCTCCTGCCCGTCCCTGGGTGGGGAACATCTCGGTGTAAAACCCGATTGTATGTTCTGTTTACTGAGAAAGGAGAAAACCACCTAAGGGCTGAAGGTGGCACGCGCTGGCGGCAATGCTGCTCTTTATGCACTAAAAAGGTTTATGGAGATGTTTGCATATGCATATCAAGGCACAGCACTTTTCCTTAAACTTATGTCACAGAAATCTTTATTCATATGGCTTACTGCTGACCTTCTCCCTACGATTATCCTATTATCCTGCCACTTCCCTTTTTCTAAGATGGTAAAGATAATGATCAATAAACACTGAGGGAACTCAGAGACCCAGTGCCGGTGTGGGTCCTCTGTATGCTGAGCGCCGGTCCCTGGGCCCACTTTTTCTTTCTCTATGTTTTGTCTCTGTGTCTCATTTCTTTTCTCAAGTCTCTCGTTCCACCTCATGAGAAACGCCCACAGGTGTGGAGGGGCAGGCCACCCCTTCACTACTCAGGAGGCTGAGATAGCAGAATCACTTGAACCCAGGAGGTGGAGGTTGCAGTGAGCCGAGATTACGCCACTGCACTCCAGCCTGGGTAACAGAGCAAGACTCTGTATCAAAAATAATAATAATAATGATGATGTAGATAAAACATTTGGAAGAATATCTGGCATTCAATAAACAGTAGCTATTATATCCCTCATTCCAGGCACTTACCTAGCACCAAATAACTAGGTGCTAATCAAGAGACCAGTCACTGATGAATCAGAATCTAATAATTTCTTTTTTTTTGAGAGAGAGGGTCTCACTTGGTTGCCCATGCTGGAGTGCGGTGGACCAATCTCGGCTCACTGCAACCTCCGCCTCCCGGTTCAAGCAATTCTCCTGCCTCAGCCTCCTGAGAAGCTGGGATTACAGGTGCATGGCACCATACCGAGCTATTTTTTTGTATTTTTAGTAGAAACAGGGTTTCATCATGTTGGCCAGGCTGGTCTCAAACTCCTGGCCTCAAGTGATCCACCCGCCTCGGCCTTCCATAGTGCTGGGATTACAGGTGTGATATACCTTGCCCAGCCTAGAATCTAATAATTTCTTCCACATACACAATTATGTGCCACATATGTAAGCCTATGCTATTGTGCTAATCAATACTTCAATACGCCAGGTGCAGTGGCTCACACCTGTAACTCCAGCACTTTGGGAGGCCGAGGCATGCGGATCATGATGAGGTCAGGAGATCAAGACCATCCTGGCTAACACGGTGAAACTCTATCTCTACTAAAAACACAAAACGTTAGCCGGGTGTGGTGGCATGCACCTGAAGTCCCAGCTACTTGAGAGGCTGAGGCAGAAGAATCGCTTGAACCCGGGAAGCGGAGGTTGCAGTGAGCTGAGATTGCGCCACTGCACTCCCGCCTAGGCAACAGAGCGAGACTCCATCTCAAAAAAAAAAAGCAAAAACCAAACACTTCAATAACTCCTCAAGATGTCTATTATATAAATCTGAATTTATATAATCTGAATTTATCTGAACATTTTCTTAATCTAACTGAAATTTAAAACATACACATGCAGAATAAAGCAGTTTTTGAAAATGTGAATTTTGACTAATTCTTGGGTCCTGAATTTTAACAAGCATTTGTATTTATTTATTTATTTTGGCATGTTTACTTTATTAATATGATACATAATTTTTAAAACAACTTGTATTTTAGGTTTGGGGGTACATGTGAAGGTTTGTTACATAGGTAAACTCATGTTGTGGGGATTTGTTGTGCAGATTTATTTCATCACCTAAGTATGAGGCCCAGTTTCCAAGTCATCTTTTCTACTCTTTTCTCCCCTCCCATGTTCCATCCTCAAGTAGACCCTAGTCTCTTGTTTCCTTCTTTGTGTTTATGAGTTCTCATCATTTAGCTTCCATTTATTTATTTATTTATTTATTGAGACGGAGTCTCACTCTGTTGCCAGGCTTGGAGTGCAGTGGAGCAATCTCAGCTCCCTGCAATCTCCACCTCCTGGGTTTAAGCAATTCCCCTGCCTCAGCCTTCTGAGTAGCTGAAACGACAGGTGCACATCACCACGCCCGGCTAATTTTTTTGTATTTTAGTAGAGGCAGGGTTTCACCGTGTTGGTCAGGATGGTCTCGATCTCCTGACGGTGTGATCTACCTGCCTCAGCCTCCCAAAGTGCTGGAATTACAGATGTGAGCCACTGCGCCCTGCCTAGCTCCCACTTATAAGTGAGAACATGCGGTATTTGGTTTTCTGTTCCTGCGCTAGTTCAGCATTTATTTTTAAGTGGAATAAAATGGGGCCGGGCACAGTGGCTCACACTTGTAATCCCAACAATTTGGGAGGCCAAGGCGAGCAGATCACTTGAGGCCAGGATATCGAGACCAGCCTGGCCAACATAGCAAAACCCCAACTTTACTAAAAATATAAAAATTATCTGGGCATGGTGGCACGCATCTGTAATTCCAGCTACTCAGGAGGCTGAAGCAGGAGAATTGCTTCAACCTATGAGGCAGAGGTTGCAGTAAGCCAGGATCACACCACTGCACTCCAGCCTGGGCAACAGAGCGAGGCTCTATCTCAAAATTAATTAATTAATTAATTAATTAACTTAAAATTTTAAAAATGGGATGGAACAGAAAATGTCAAAGTGGACACAGTATTTAGTTATGTGCATATGGGATCATGATATAAAATATACTTCCAACTGCAGGCTATAGTCAGAAATTTTTGAAAGCTAATAGACCAGGAGGGGTGGCTCACACCTGTAATCCCAACACTTTGGGAGGCAGAGGCAGGAGGATCATCCTGAGGTCAGGAGTTTGAGACCAGCCTGGCCAACATGGCAAAACCCCATCTCTACTAAAAATACAAAAATTAGCCAGGAGTGGTGGTGCATCTCAGTAATCCCAGCTACTTGGAAGGCTGAGGCAGGAGAATTGCTTGAACCTAGAAGGCAGAGGTTGCAGTGAGCTGAGATCGTGCCACTGCACTCCAGCCTGGGCAACAGAGCAAGACTCTGTCTCAAAAAAAAAAAAAAAAAGAATAAAGTAAAATATTTCTTAGATAACTAAATTCTTACTATTAAGTGAACAAGATAACTAAAACTGTTAATAATTTAGAATCAACCATATATATGATAGGCAGAATAAGGTCCTCCAAAGATGTCCATATCCAACCCTTGGAACCTGTGAATATGTCACCTTACTTGGCAAAGGGACTTTTTAGATGTGATTAGTGACTCTGATCACTTGGCTAACCTTAAAAAAATTAAGGAGTCTGAGATGAAGAAATTATCCGGTATTACTGGGGTGGGTCTAACCTAATCACATTGGTCCTTAAAAGTAGAGATATCTGGCCGAGTGTGGTGGCTCACACCTGTAATCCCAGCACTTTGGGAGGCTGAGGCTGGCAGATCACGAGGTCAGGAGATTGAGACCATCCTGGCCAACAAGGTGAAACCCCGTCTGTACTAAATATACAAAAATTAGCTGGGCATGGTGGTGGGCACCTGTAGTCCCAGCTACTCAGGAGGCTGAGGCAGGAGAATGGCGTGAACCCGGGAGGCGGAGCTTGCAGTGAGCTGAGACTGCGCCACTGCACTCGAGCCTGGGCGACAGAGCGAGACTCTGTCTCAAGAAAAAAAAAAAAGCAGAGAATCTTTCCCAGCTGTGGTCAGAGGGCGATTTGACTACAGAAGAATGGTTAGAGACAGTTGGACTTCTTGCCCTACAGAATTGTAACATAGTAAATGTGTGTTTTTTAAAGCCACTAAGTTTGTGGTAGTTTGTTACAGCAGCAATAGAAAACTAATACAAGATACACTGTATTAATTTAAGCTTTCTCAGAAATTGCAGTTTATAAAGTATAGCTGAAAATCAGAGGATAAAAGAGAAAACAAGAAATTATAATTTTGCAGCTCTTTAGGACCAAAAATTAGTAGTTCAAATAATGCAGCATTTAAACTAGAGGATATGATTCTTACCATAGGTGTCCATGGAATATTTGAAATGTGGGAAAAATACATTTACATTCTTTAGTTCTTCCACAGTTAGGTCCCTGAACTTGTACTGAAAAGAGAAAAATAAGCATAAGCATGCAGTAAGAATAAAGCTTATAAAAGAACAATTGCAGTTAACTTTTTTTTTTTTGAGACAGAGTCTCGCTCTGTTGCCCAGGTTGGAATGCAGTGGTGGGATCTCGGCTCACTGCAACCTCTATCTCCTGGGTTTAAGCGATTCTCCTGCCTCAGCCTCCCGAGTTGCTGGGATTACAGGCATGCGCCACCACGCCTGGCTAATTTTTTGTACTTTTAGTAGAGACAGGGTTTCGCCATGCTGGTCAGGCTGGTCTCAAACTCCTGACTTCCTGATCCACCCGCCTCGGCCTCCCAAAGTGCTGTGGTTACAGGAGTGAGCCACGACGCCTGGCCTGCAGTTAACATTTAACTGACAATTTACCGTGTACTAGGCCCTGAGCTCTGAGCTTTACAAACATGAATGGTATTTGATTTAATCTTTTTAACAACACCCCTACGAGGCAGGGAGGGCTTTACAACTGCTCTATAGGAGCAGCAGAAGAAAACGAAAGCTAGAGAATCAGAGTAACTTGCTGAGTTCAATAGCAAGTTAAATAGTGAAGCCGGAGCTCAAATCCAGGACCAGGGTCTTTAATCTCTAAATCAAACTGCCTCCAAACACCTCCAGAGAGAAAAGGCAGAATGAATCACCCCTCTTACCACCATTCAAGATCCAACTGTCTTTTTGGCATGACTTATTCACTTGAGACACCTCGACTTTCCCCTCCCACCTTCCTGGCACTGCATGCTGGGTTTCAAATGGAAAACAAAATCATGTAAGGTTTTGTAGTCAGGTGTGTGAACTGCCTCTTCATTTATCCAGATGTCTTCTCAGAGATACTAACTTGGTTGTCTTGGGGGCAAAATCATTTAAATTATTTAAGCTTATTTTCTCATCTACAAAAATAAATAATACTTACCTCTTACGCTGCGTTGAGGTTTAAATGAAAGAAAATAAGTATATTAAGAGTTTACCATTCTGAAAATGTATTTGAGACAACAGTTCCTTTTACAATGGCACCAAAAAGAATAAAATATTTAGGAATAAATGTAAAAAGGTACAAAACTTCAACTCTGAAAACTACAGAACATTGTTGAAAAAAATAAAATAGAGCAAAGTAAATGGAAAGCATCCCTTGTTCATGGATTTGAAGATAGTATTGTTAAGATGACAATTTTCCTCAACAGATTCAACACAGTCCCTATCAAAAGCCCAGCTGCCTTTTTTTTTCTTTTTTTTTTGGCAAAGATGTACAGACTCTAAAATCCATATGGAAATTCAAGGGACCCAGAATAGCCAAAACAATCAGGAAAAAGAACAAAACAGCTGGTGGATTCATACTATAATCAAAAGACAGGCTATAACCAAAAGGAGAAAATAACAAGTGTTGGAGAGGATGTAAAGAAATCAGAACTCTCACACATATACCACTGCCAGTGGCAAAACGATGCAGCTGCTTTGGGAAACAGCCTGGTAGTTCTTCAAAAGATTCAACACAGAGTCAGGGTTACCACATGACTGAGCAATTCCACTTCTCGGTATACACCCAAGAAAAATGAAAACAGGTATCTACACAAAAACTTGTATACGACTGTTCATACCAGCATTATTAATACTAGCCAAAAAGTGAAAACAGTCCAAATGTCCATTAACTAATGAATGGATAAATAAAATGTGGCATATCCATAAAATGAAATATTCAACCACAAAAAGGAATAAAGGGCTAATACATGCTACAACATGGATGAACCTTAAAAACGCTATGCTAAGTGAAAGAAAATAGACACAGGAAGTGCCTGCCTCTGGTCTTGGCCAGAGACTGTGCTTCCCAGAAAAAAAAAAGAAAAATTAAAAATAAAAGAAATGAGACAGAGGCTACATATTTTATGATTCCATGTATATGCAATATCCTGAACCGGCAAATACATAGAAACACAAAGTAGACTGGTGGATACCTAGGATTGTGGGAGTTTGGGAGAAAATGGAAGAGGATTGCTAGTGGATCCTGTTTCCTCTCTCAGAGCCTTAAGTTGTTTGCCCGCAAAAAAGATACAGCTTGCCGGGCGCGGTGGCTCATGCCTGTAATCCCAGCACTTTGTGAGGCCAAGGTGGGTGGATCACCTGAAGTCAGGAGTTCGAGACTAGCCTGACCAACATGGTGAAACCCCATCTCCACTAAAAATACAAAATTAGCTGGGTGTGGTGGCAGATGCCTGTAATCCCAGCTACTTGCGAGGCTAAGGCAGGAGAACAGCTTAAACCCAGGAAGCGGAGGTTGCAGTAAGCCAAGATCGTGCCATTGCACTCCAGCCTGGGCAACAAGAGCGAAACTCCAACTCAAAAAAAAAAAAAAAAGATATAGCTCTACTGCCTACCAACTTCAACAGGTGTGTATGAAGGTCTTACAATTAACATATGTAAAATTGAGATAATAAACAAAATATGTATACAACAGTAAGTACAGGCAGGAAACTACAAATTGACACAAAGAACATCTAAGTTACAGAAAGGCCTCCGGAGAAGTTGAATCTACATTTCAGCCTAGAATCTAGAATGGTATAGAAAATTAGTGGTTAAGCCTGTAATCCCAGCACACTGGGAGGCCAAGGCAGGCAAATCACTTGAGGTCAGGAGTTCAAGAACAGACTGGCCAACACGGTGAAATCCTGTCTCAACGAAAAATACAAAAATTAGCCAGGCATGGTGGCATGCACCTGTAATCCCAGCTACTCGGGAGGCTGAGGCAGGAGAATCACTTGAACCGGGGAGGTGGAGGTTGCAGTGAGCTGGGATCACCTCGCTGCACTCTAGCGACAGAGCCAGACTCTGTCTCAAAAAAAAAAGAAAATTAGGGGGAAAAGGGAAGGTCATTCTAAGATGGGGAAGAATTTGCTAGAAGAGAAGTCTGACTATAAACAACTCGAGAGCAGGAATCATCTTTCACTCATTGTTCTATCTCTTCACAGTACTTAGTACAGGGTGTGCCTTTGATAATGTTTTTTGGATAGGAGTTAGGAAATAGGCAGATTTATATGAGTAGAGTAGACATAGAAAGTAAATATGATCCACAGCATTGAGCATCAAAACTAAGAAATGATTAGCATTAACTAAAACAGACTTGTTTAGTCTGCTGGGCAAAGTGAGTCCTAGATTCAATGCCCATGATTCAGTGTAAACAAAACTGAATGAAGTCACCTCAACTCCAAACACTACACAAATGTACAAAAGGCTGCATTGTTGTCACCTGGAATATACATATTATCAACAAATATAATTTGCTTCATTTTCCACTATTTTTCACATCCTTAAAATCACTGGAGAACATGATTATTAATAGCTATGTAAGGCTACACTAGAATTGATTTAATTGCAAAACTGCTACACAAGTTTCTCAAAGCCAGCAAAAGCACTCTTCTCGGGACTTAAAAACCCAAATGTTACTATTAAATATTTCATTTGCTGTTTTGTTTTGACACCCCCCTACCTTGCCAAAAAGGACCTATTTTATCTGTCCCGAGGAAAATATTAACTTTTTTTTTTTTTTTTTTTGGAGACAGGGTCTCACTATGTCACCCAGGCTGGAGTGCAGTGGCACAATCAGGTGCGTGCCACCATGCCTGGATAATTTTTTGGTATTTTTCATAGAGACGGGGTTTCACCATGTTGCCAAGGCTGGTCTTGAACTCTTGGGCTCAAGGGATCTACCTGCTTCACCCTCCCAAAGTGCTGGGATTACAGGTGTGAGCCACCACACCCAGCCTTATTTTCACTACATATTAAACAGCGTATCTTCTTAGTGTAATATTAAGACAGATTTCATACTGGTCCTCACAACCGAAAATTCTGCATAACATTCTCTCAAGAAATGTGCCTCAAGCAGTGCCATGTGCTTAAAGGGTACAAGTACTTCACTAAAGAAGAAAGTGGTCCAAGCCGGGCACGGTGGCTCAAGCCTGTAATCCCAGCACTTTGGGAGGCTGAGACGGGCGGATCACAAGGTCAGGAGATCGAGACCATCCTGGCTAACACGGTGAAACCCCGTCTCTACTAAAAAATACAAAAAACTAGCCGGGCGAGGTGGCGGGCGCCTGTGGTCCCAGCTACTCCGGAGGCTGAGGCAGGAGAATGGCGTGAACCCGGGAGGCGGAGCTTGCAGTGAGCTGAGATCCGGCCACTGCACTCCAGCCTGGGTGACAGAGCCAGACTCAGTCTCAAAAAAAAAAAAAAAAAAAAGAAAGTGGTCCAAGAGATTCTAAACATGGTTATAAAAATTATTAAGACTGAAAAATTGAGTTTAATAAAATTTTAAATTTGCCTGCTGTACTGTGTATTCAGAAGACTGATATTTCTTTTCTCTTTTTTCTGAGAGGCAGTCTCACCCTGTCACCCAGAGTGGAGTGCAATGGCATGAACTCGGCTCAATGTAACCTCCATCTCCCGGGTTCAAGCAATTCTCCTGCCTCAGCCTCCTGAGTAGCTGGGATTACAGGTGTGCACCACCACACCTGGCTAATTTTTATCTTTACTAGAAACTGGGTTTCACCAAGTTGGCCAGGCTGGTCTCGAACTCCTGAGCTTAAGTGAGCCACCTGCCTCGGCCTCCCAAAGTGCTGGGATTACAGATGTGAGCCATCATGCCCAGCTTTCTTTCTTTTTTTTTTTTTTTAACTGAGTTTCACTCTTGTTGCCCAGGCTGGAGTGCAGTGGTGCTATTTTGGCTCACTGCAACCTCCGCCTCCTGGGTTCAAGCAATTCTCCTGCCTGAGCCTCCCAAGTAGCTGGGATTACAGGCACCAGCCACCATGTCTGGCTTTTTTGTATTTTTAGTGGAGATGGGGTTTTATCATGTTGGCGAGGCTGGTCTCGAACTCTTGACCTCATGTGATCCACCTGCCTTGGCCTCCCAAAGTGCTGGGATTACAGGCATGAGCCACCACACTTGGCCCAGAAGACTGATATTTCAAGAGTATTCTTATATGACTTTGCTCAAATGTAGGACACACTGAAGAATAATAATACTTTGTAGTATCATTTATTAAAAGAAATTTTTAGCAGGAAGGAATCTTATAGAACAAGTCCAGTATTCCTTTTTTTTTTTTTTTTTTTTTTTGAGACAGAGCTTCACTCTTGTTGCTCAGGCTGGAGTGCAATGGCACAATCTTGGCTTACCGCAACCTCCACCTCCCAGCTTTAAGTGATTCTCCTGCCTCAGCCTCCCAAGTAGCTGGGATTACAGGTATGCACCACCACACCCAGCTAATTTTGTATTTTTAGTAGAGACGAGGTTTCTCCATGTTGGTCAGGCTGATCTTGAACTCCTGACCTCAGGTGATCCGCCCGCCTCAGCCTCCCAGTGTTGAGATTACAGGTGTGAGCCACCGCCGTATTACCATTTTATGAGTGAGCACATCTAGGTTAAGTTGCCTCTCCGACAGAACTCAGCTGGTGGAGCAGAAAATAGGAATTAGGAAACTAGGTAATTTCTCTAAATGTAACACTTAATATAAATGAAGGAATATACTTATGTGGCTGGGCATGGTGGTTCACATCTGTAATCCCAGCTTTTTGGACAGTCAAGGACGGAGGATCACTTGAGGTCAGCAGTTCGAGACCAGCCTGGGCAACATAGCAAGACACTGTCTCTACAAAAATAAAAATAAAAATTGGCCAGAAGTGGTGATGTTGCCTGTGGTCCTAGCTACCTCCAGAAGCTGAGGCAGGAGAATCACTTGAGCCCAAGAGTTTGAGGCTGCAGTAAGCTATGATGGTACCATTGCACTCCAGCCTGGAAGACAGAGCAAGACTCTACCTTTTTTTAAAAAAAGAAAAAGCACACACTTTTTGAAGAATAATAAGTACTGGTGAATTGACCCACCCACTTACGATACACAACTGTATGACAAAGCTTTCTGCCATAATGGAAATAATCTATACATACATTGTCCAATATGATAGCCACAAACCACATGTGGCTACTAACAATTGAAATGTGATTAGTGATTTGTTCCTGTTTTTAAAAATATGCTCATTTATATCTTTTGCCCAATTCTCTATTTACTGTTTGTTTGTTTGTTTTCTGTTTTTTTGAGATGGAGTCTCACTCTGTTGCCCAGGCTGGAGTGCAGTGGCATGATCTCAGCTCACCACAATCTCCACCTCCCAGGTTCAAGTGATTCTCCTGTCTCAGCCTCCCAAGTAGCTGGGACTACAGGCACAAGCCACCATGGGCGGCTAATTTTTGTATTTTTAGTAGAGACAGGGTTTCATTATGTTGGCCAGGCTGGTCTCGAATTCCTGACCTTGTGATCTGTCCGTCTCAGCTTCCCAAAGTGCTGGGATTACAGGTGTGTGCCACCATGCCTGGCCTATTTATTGGTTTTAATATTGATTTGTAGGCATGCTTTATATATTTTAGATATCAAAACTTTGTCAGTTATGTGTGCTACAGATAGCTTCTCTAAGTTTGTATCCTGCCTCTTCACTTTCTTTTTTAAAAAACTGAGATACGGTCTTGCCATAACTACTGGACTCAACAGATCTGCTTATCTTGGCCTCCCAAAGTTCTGAGATTACAGGTGTGAGCCACCGCGCCTGGCTGCCTCTTCACCTTCTCCACAGTGTCTTCTGTTCTTAATTTTAATATAGTTGAATTTGTCTCTTACTTGTGTATTATTTTAAAACGGTTTGCATATTCTGAGCCTATACCATTTATATTTTTAGGTTTTAAAGTTGTCTTTTACATTTAGGTCTTTAATCCACTGGAAATTTTTATGTTTGGTGTAAGGTAGGAATACAAGGTACAATTTCATTTTTCCCATGTGGATATTCACTTTTCTCTGCATTCTCCTTTCGCGAGTTATCTGCAATGTCTTCTGTTTTATATTGCATTTCCAAACATGTATGACTATGATTCTAGGCCCTTTAGTCTGTTTCACTGGTTAGTCTATTCCACACCAATGCCACACTAAATTTTACTTGCCAGTACTGATATTTGGTAGAGCAAGTCCTCAAATCTATCATCTATTCTTTCTTTCTTCTTCTTCTTTTTTTTTTTTTTGAGACAGAGTATTGCTCTGTGGCTCAGGCTGGGGCGCATTGGCGCATTCTCAGCTCACTGCAACCTCTGCCTCCTGGGTTCAAGCGATTCTCCTGCCTCAGCCTTCCAAGTGACTGGGGCTACAGGTGCCCACCACCATGCCCAGTTTTTATATTTTTTAGTGGAGAGGAGGTTTCACCATGTTGGCCAGGCTGGTCTCGAACTCCTGACCTCAAGTGACCCACCCACCTCAGCCTCCCAACTGCTGGGATTACAGGCATGAGCCACACCATGCCCAGCCCTCATATCTATTCTTTTTCCATAACAATGTCAAAGTTATCCTTGGCCTTCGGCTCTTTTAAATGAATTTTAGAATCAGTTTGAAGTTTCCAAGAACTGCATTGACCCTATAGATCAATTTGGGGAGAACTGACAATCTTCACATCTATGAAACTGGGATATCTATTTAATAAGATTTTTTACTTTCTCCATAGTTGCTTAATTTTTTAATGTACTGATCATTTCTCCATCGATTTTTCCACAACAAAATTATTTCTTAAGTTTTTAAAAATTTTAAATTCATTTATTTTTTATTTTTTTGAGATGGAGTCTCCTTCTGTTGCCCAGGCTGGAGTGCAGTGGCACAACCTGAGGTTACTGAAACCTCCACCTCCCAGGTTCAAGCGATTCTCCTGCTTCAGCCTCCCAAGTAGGTGGGATTACAGGCACGTGCCACCATGCCTGGCTTATTTTTTTGTATTTTTAGTAGAGATGGGGTTTCACCATGTTGGATAGGCTGATCTCGAACTCCTGGCCTCAGGTGATCCACATGCCTCGGCCTCCCAAAGTGTTGGGATTACAGGCATGAGCCACCGTGCCTGGCCTTAAATTTATTTCTATGTTTTAGAGACAGGTTCTCGTCCTGTTTCCCAGGCTGGCAAGCAGTGACACAATCATAGCTCTCTGCATACTCAAACTCCAGGGCTCAAGCTGTTTTCCTGCCTTAGCCTCTGAAGTAGCGAAGACTACAGGCATGAGTAACCGTGCCCAGGCTAAAACTATTTTCAGATATTAAATGATATTATTTGCCTACTGCAATGAATGGTCAGGGAACCTCAAATATTTGCTGAACTGACTTGTTTCTGATTGGTTTCCTTAATTTATACAGCAAACAAATACTTATTAATAATAAGCTACCCCAGCCTGGCCAATATGATGAAACCTCATCTCTACTAAAAATAGAAAAAAATATTAGCCAGGCGTGGTGGCAGGCGCCTGTAGTTCCAGCTACTCGGGAGGCTAAGGCAGGAGAATCGCTTGAACCCAGAAGGCGGGCATTGCAGTGAGCAGAGATCGCGCCACTGCACTCCAGCCTGGCTGACAGAGCGAGACTCCGTCTCAAAATGAATAATAATAATAATAATAATAACAATAAGTTATCTATGTGCCAGACTCTATGCTATGCACTGACGGAAAAAAGAAAATCCTCTACTATTCTACTCTCACCCTTGAAAAAACCATTGTCTCTCTTCTTTTCCTTCATTCCAGTTCCACCAAAAATATGCTCTATGCTTGAATCTTAACTTGAACAATTCTTCTCATCGGACAATCCATCATCCTCTGCACATTAAACCTCGAATGGTTCTTTTAATTTCATGTGCTCTGAAGAGGAGACAGAAAGCGTAGTAATCCTAAGCATTATGATACTTCTCTTCCTACAAGATCTGCACCTGTCGCAGTAGATAAATTCATTCAAGTCCCTTACATAAACAATTTCAATCTTAAGGCTTCAAAACCTCCCACGGATATGTAAACTGCCCCAACAAGGAAAGAAGCAAGTATAACAAAAATGGCATAAACTATGGTTTCCGCATTAGAAAGTCTTAAGACGCATTAAGGATCACTTAAGGCCGGGTGAATCACTTAAGGCCGGGTACGGTGGTTCATACCTGTAATTCCACCACTTTGGGAGGCTCAGGCGGGTGGATTACTTGAGGTCAGGAGTTCAAAACAGACTGGCCAACATGGTGAAAACCCATCTCTACTAAAATACAAAAATTAGCCAGGCATGGTGGCGCGCGACTGTAGTCCCAGCTACTTGGGAGGCTGAGGCACGAGAATCGGCTTGAAACCAGGAGGTGGAGGTTGCAGTGAGCCGAGATCGCGCCACTGCACTCCAGCCTGGGCGACAGAGCAAGACTCTGTCAAAGAAAAAAAAAACCTTAACTAGGAAACTGGTGAAAACTAGTTTTCTTAACTAGAAAATTGGTGGGGATTTCCTCAGATTGTACACCGGGAACTCAGGTTAGTCAGGTCTCGGAAATAAAGGTCAGATTTCTAGGTCGGCCCGCCTACTCCCCAACCTTCCAACATTAAGATCTCTCCAGGGCCTTCAAGCTCTGTCTTCATCCCTAAATCTACTCAGCTCTTTCATTCACAGCACAGTTATTTAGTACTTATGTTGTTGTCAAACACAGTGGCTAGATGAAGGGAATACAAAAGCACAATCTTTGCAGTCAAAGGGGCTCACAGCAAGAGTAAGGTTTGTAAATACATAATTACTCCACAATGTGATAATCGGTATCTTTGAAAACAGAAGGGTTGATTCAATCTTCCAGGGAGTGACTGAGTTGGGTCTTACAAAGGATGAGCTTTGCAATTCAAGAAAAAAGAAAAAAAAGGCAGACCATTTCAGCAGACAGAAAGGCGTGGTTAGGCGAGTGCTGCGAGCTGTTCGAGGTCAGTGAAGCTGGGGGTATGAGGAGGGCTCGCACCAGGTGGAGGCTGGGAAACCTCGGAGTTGCGGGAGAAATCAGAATCCAGGTCCCCTCAGCCACCCTGGGGCCGCTCCCCATAGCCAGCTGCCCCCGCTCCAAGCCCCACTACAAGCCGGGAAACGCAAAACGGAGGCAATCTGGCCAAAGGCAGAGGAACCCCCCCCCCCAAGACCCTGAGGACCCAGACCTGGCCCTGCGGACTGCCCGCACCTTGCCAAGCAGCCGTCTCAGGCCCTCGCAGTCGAACTCCATCTCCAGCCCGATCCCGAGCCAGGTCCCACGACCCCAGCCTCCTGGCCTTGTTCCGGACTTGCTGCAGGACGGAAGCCGCTGAGGACCAAACTTCCGGGCGGTCCAAGGCCCCGCCTCTTTCCAGACTGAAAACTCCACCCGCATTCAAAGCACCGGGTTCAGCCGCGGCTGCGTCCGGAATCCGAGGTACCTGCTTCTTGACCCCGGAGTGGGCAAGTGACGAGGGCACGGCCAGAAACGCGCTGGCGTCAAGGAAACCACGACCCATCTTCCTGGAAGGAAACTTGAGGACACTTATGAAGGGAAGACTAGGAAGGACCGGAGTAGAATCTATAAAGGAGGTAGAAGCAACACGCGGTGTTCTTGAAGAGTTTCCAGACAGATGTGTTAAATTCCGCAGTGTATCAGGAAAGAGCAAGACCTAAAATTGCGGTTGAATTTAGGAAGGAGGCGGTAATGGAATTTCAGAAGCAAAATTTCAGGGAGTAGAAAGGAGAAACAAAGTCAGGAGGATCCTTGTCGGAGAAGCGGAGCCCCAGCATGAGGGTGGCGCAGCACGGGGCGAGGGGTTGCTTTTTAATTTTTTTAGGGGTGCCATAACAATGTTGGTGGTCAGAGAGAGGAGACAGCCAGGTGAACGAAAAAGTTGGAAAACAAGAGAGGAGGGAGGTGGGTGAATAAGGTCATTTGGAGAAGGTGGGCGAAGAAGAGATGCAGGATACAGTAATTTTCTGGTGTTATTTGGTCTCCTTGACCCGTGACTGACTTACCTTCCCTGTATCCCAGGCGTGAGCCGCTGAAGCGAAAAGTCAGGAGCTGGATATTGTAATTGTCAAGAGGTTGGGCGTATAGGAGGGAGATTGTATTTATAGGAAGATCTGAAGGGAGCGCTGCCCTAACTCAGGAGAAGCAGCTGAAAAGCTGGAAGGAACATTGATTCAGAAAGTATTTGTTGAGCATCTACTACTTGCCAGCTACTTTTCCAGGTCTCAGGATACAGCAGTGAACAAAATACACTCAGATAGCTGCTGTCTTAAGGGTGTCATTCCTTTATTAGCAGAGGGAGAGCAAAACAATAAATGTAATAAGTAAATTATTCAGCGTGTCAGAAGGTTGATTATGTGTTGTGGAGAATAAATTCTTAAAAGGGTAAGGACATTGGGGTAGTTCTCACTGAGGGTTGAGGGAGTAAGTGTTATGAATCAGAGTGCAGACAAAGCAGAAGCCTAAGATAGGCATGTGCAGAGGGAGGCTCAACACAGCAAGAAGGCCAGTGTGGCTGGAGTAGAATGAAGTAAGACGGGAGTAGAGACAAGGAGGCTAAGTCAGGGAAACAAGAGGGAGGAACAAATGGTTTAGAGAAGTGAGTCTTTTAGTGTGATCTCCAGACCTGCAGCCTCAGATGTGGGGAGTTGTTAGAAGTGCAGAGTCTGCTGGGCGCAGTGGCTCACGCCTGTCATTCCAGCACTTTGGGAGGCTGAGGCGGGCGGATCACGAGGTCAGAAGATCGAGACCATCATGACTAACACAGTGAAACCCCGCCTGTACTAAAAATACAAAGAATTAGCCGGGCGTGGTGGCGGGTGCCTGTAGTCCCAGCTACTCAGGAGGCTGAGGCAGGAGGATGGCATGAAACCAGGAGGCGGAGCTTGCAGTGAGCCGAGATCGCGCCACTGCACTCCAGCTTGGGCGACAGGGCAAGACTCCGTCTCAAAAAAAAAAAAAAAAAAAAAAAAAAAAGAAGAAGTGCAGAATCTAAGACCTCACCCCAGCTTTGTTCAATCACAGGCTCTGGGGTTGGGGACCAGCAGTTCTCTTCTAACTAGTCTTCCAGATGATTCTGATGGGTGATGAAGTCCAAGAACCACGTGGGGCTTTGTAGACAATTGTAAGGACTCTGGCCTGTCCCTGCCCTCCAGCCAGAGACCATCAGGAACACACCTGTACTTAAACAAGTTGAGTTCATTATTAATAGGTCTTGCAGTGAGGAAGCAGGTGCTGTGGAGAACCATTGGGACAGCTTGGTGAGAGAGAGAACCTATTACAGAATTTGGGCGATTTCCGGGAGGGCTCAAGAAAGCCAGGCTTCACCCTGGATTGGGTGCTGTCAGAAAGCAGGGACGTTTCTGTGACTAGGTATCTGAATCAGTATTGTCTGTAAGATGGACAGACTAGAATGAAGATAAAGCTATACTTGGTAAAGAAGCAGCAGTCACTCATAATAGAGAAGAACATTTTTATATTTCATGGCTTGCAGTGACCTTGCTCTCTTGTCTCTTAGACAAAATTTTGAAATGGCCTCGTTGTGTCTCACTTTTTTTAGTCTGACTGACCTTGTCTCACTCATGTTGGTGTTCTGTGAGATTATGTGCCACAGAAGAATAACTGGGCCAAGCTGTGAGCATCAGTCCAGCTTCTAACAACCCTGAAGTCTAGCTGTGTCAGACCAGCTCTCAGATGTCAGGGCCTGCCTCTTCCTTTCTCAGGCTTTTAATCTGGGAGAAAGAGAAAGCCACTGGGAGGGTTCAAACAGAACAGTGACATGATCTGACTGAGTTTTAAAAAAATATTAATAACTCTGCGGTGTTGTGAAGAGGCAGCAGTATGGGGCAAGAGTAGGCCAGAAGACAACGTAGGAGGAAGATTACAGAGAAAAGTTGATAGAAGGGCTGTTAAGTGCATCTCAGCCAGATCTAACCAACCTTGAAACAGAACTGCCAGGGGCTCCAAGTTCTAATAGATGCTGCCAGAAATCCGTGTTATAAGGAAAAGATACCCATTAGCAGCAAGGCCAGGACGAGATTGTTCCATCTTTTATGAAAGAGTCTTTTATGGAAGAGGCCTTCCAGCCAAATCTTCAGTTCTCTTCTGGTCTAGTCACTATACACACTTTATGCCAGATAGAGTGTGAGTGAATGTGTGTGTGTGTGTGTGTAGCATTTCCTTTGTGAAGGGTACATTGCTAAGAGTTTTATGTGCTTTATCTCTGTTCATCTTCCTAAGACCCTATGACCTGGATAGAATTATTACCTCAGTTTTACTGATAAGAAAACTGTGGTTTATTGTTATATTACCTATTTTCCATGTTTCTGAGATTCTGTTGAATAAGAGAGATATTAATGATAGCTTTTGGGGGGAGAAGAAGACTACAAAATTAAACATACATACTGACTTTAACACACCTATTTCAAAAGAACTTAAATGTGAAATACAGGATATGTGTATAATTGTCTCCATTTTACAGATTGGAAAACCAAAGACTAAGGTTAAATTACTATAGAAGATGATGTCAAAGACGATCTTCCTAAGCTGTGTGTTATACTGCCTCTCACTGTGTGTGAAATTGTGATGACACTTTGTGATTAATAATAGTCTAGGAAACCAGCCAGGTGTGGTGGCTCATGCCTGTAATTCCAGGACGTTGGAACGTCCAGGCAGGCGTATCACCTGAGGTCAGGAGTTCAAGACCAGCCTAGCCAACACGGCGAAACCTCATCTTTGCTAAAAATACAAAAATTAGCCGGGTATGGTGACAGGCACCTGGAATCTCAGCTATTTAGGAGGCTGAGGCAGGGAGAATTGCTGGAACCTGGGAGGCGGAGGTTGCAGTGAGCCGAAATCTTGCCACTGCATTCTAGCCTGGGCAACAGAGTGAGATTCCATCAAAACAAAAAAGTCTACAGAAGTCTGAATTACGTGCCTATATTGCTATGCAGTTACAAGAGAAAGGCTGTATAGTACAGACATTGGCTTTTTTTTTTAAGTCTCTACCTTGACTTCCATCCTGACCACCAGGCCACCCTCATCTCCTGAAACTGGTGCTGTTAGATCCTATAATCCAATTCGGTTGAAACATTCACTCTTCCCCAAGTACATTGTGTTCTTCCTTGCCTCATGCCTTACCTGCCAGGAGTATTTTATTATACTGTTGCACCTGTCTACCTCCATTTCCACTCCTCTTTCTGTCCTCAAATACTGTAAGGCCCTGGCAAATAAGGGTTGAGTCTCATTCATCTCTATATTCCCAGTGCCTAGTATAATTATTGAATAGTGTAATTATTGAAGATATAGACCTGCCTCTGTATGCATAGTCACGTATACAGTTTGTTTTGTGTCCAATTTCTGGAATGTTTGTAGATTTACTGAAGTCTGCTAGACCCCAGGCATCGTTGGTGGGAGCATAATTTGCTACAACCTTTGGGCAGAGTAGTCTTGTAGACCTTTGACCCTATAATGCCACGTTGGGAATCTGTCTTACAGAAATAAAAGTACTCAGGATATATGTACAAAGATGTTAATAATGTTAAAAGGGGGAAAAATATCCCAAACATATGCTGCATCTTTGTAAGTTTTAGAAAAAACACAAAAATGGCTTGTTCAAAATTAGAACTTGTGTTTTTGGTGCTCTACCTCTGATCTCTGTTTATACCCTTTGTTGCTTTCATGATTATTGGCCCTATCAGACATATTGTTAGGGGATGAAACCTTGTTATTCCAAATATCACACATATACATATTCTTATATACTTTTTCTTTTTTGAGATGGAGTCTTGCTCTGTTACCCTGGCTAGAGTGCAGTGGCATGATCTTAGCTCACTGCAACCTCCGCCTCCTGGGTTCAAATGATTCTCCTGTTTTAGCCTCCTAAGAAGCTGAGATTACAGGTGTGTACCAACACGCCCGGCTAATTTTTGAATTTTTAGTAGAGGCAGGGTTTCACCATGTTGGTCAGGCTGGTTTCAAACTCCTGACCTCAGGTTATCCACCCACCTCTTCCTCCCAAAGTGCTAGGATTACAGGCGTGAGCCACCGCGCCCAGCCTATTATATACTTCTTAAATATATGGAACTTAACTGTTGTGTTCATTGACAGCAATTTTGCATCTCAGGTCATCCTCAAATATCCTTTGTAACAACCTATGTTTTTATGACCTTGTGAATTAAAACTGCAATTTTTCTTAAGCTAATTCTTTTTGTAAGGATTTTATTTTATTTTATTTTATCATTATTTTTTGAGATAGAGTCTCCACTGTCGCCCAGGCTGGAGTGCAGTGCCACAATCTCTGCTCATTTCAACCTCCACCTCCCAGGTTCCAGCGATTCTTATGCCTCCGCCTCCCAAGTAGCTGGGATTACAGGCGCCTGCCACCATGCCTGGCTATTTTTTGTATGTTTAGTAGAGACAGGGTTTCCCCATATTTGCCAGGCTGAGCTGGAACTCCTGGCCTCAGGTGATCCTCCTGCCTCCTCCTCCCAGTGTGCTGAGATGACAGGCCTAAGCCACTGCGCTGGGCCTGTAAGGATTTTATACAGCCTCTGCATTTTCATACTGTGTCTAAACTTGCATGCTCTTTTTTTTTTTTTTTTTTTTTTTTTCTTGAGGCAGAGTTTCCTTTGTTACCCAGGCTGGAGTGCAGTGGCACAATCTCGGCTCACTGCAACCTCAGCCTCCCGAGTAACTGGGATTACAGGCATGCACTACCATGCCTGGCTAATTTTTGTATTTTTAGTAGAGATGGGGTTTTGCCATGTTGGCCAGGCTGGTGTAGAACTTCTGACTTCAGGTGATTCACCCACCTCTGTCTCCCAAAGTGCTGGGATTACAGGTGTGAGCCCCTGTGCCCAGCCTGAACTTTGTATACTTTCTTGTCATCTTTTTGCTTCCCTGGTTAACAAGAAAAAAATTGGCCATGATTAGAAATTTGTTAGAAAAAAAAAAATTATTTCACCACCAATACATTTATTTGCAGGAGATAGGGTCAAATCTTACCATTAACTTTTTTTTTTTTTGGAGACGGAGTCCCACTGTGCCACCCGGGCTGGAGTGCAGTGGTGCAATCTCAACTCACTGCAACCTCTACCTCCTGGGTTCACGAGATTCTCCTGCCGCAGCCTCCCGAGTAGCTGGGATTACAGGTGCCCACCACCATGCTCAGCTGATCTTTTTCATATTTTTAGTAGACATGGCGTTTCACTATATGTTGACCAGTCTGGTCTCAAACTCCTGACCTCAAGTGATCCACCCACTTCGGCCTCCCAAAGTGCTGGGATTATAGGTGTGAGCCACCAAGCCTGGCCTTACGGACTTTTAAACTAGGTAGGACTACAGTCACTGATCTGCCTAACCTCTGGGTATTTATCCTGCACACAAGGCATCACCAGTAAATACATGAGCATTAGATGAGGGGGACACATTCTGACTAATCACATGATTGCCTATTCAGAGGAAGGTACTGCCCTTGTATCAAAAGAAGTATTGAGAAAAATAAAGGCAGAGCCTAACATTTGCCTCCTAGCACAGGCTGAAACATGATAGTGGCCTTGTACAGAAGAATGATGCTTTCAGCTGAGCTGCAAGATAGGAGCTGGACCAACTAGGGGGTTGGACAGGGTTGGGATCTGACCTGATTAGCCTTTCCCCATCCAATCTGGGCCTCCAAAAGCCATTCTCTGGCCCTCTGAACAGGCAGACTCAGCAAATCTGAGAGGTAAGGGGATTCTGCCAATTCCCCACCTAGCCCCCACCTCCCCCAGGTTTGGCAGGTGATCTAATCCCCAGGGTACAGCCCCACCGCCATCTGACCCCACGTCTGGACAAACACATGACAAATATGGAAACTGAAGCCCAGCTGGGCTGGAGCACATCTGGTTATTGCTGCGTTGGAGTCATCTTGCAGGTGTCCTGAGATAATCAGGCCTCACCCACAGTGGCCAGGTTGAGACAGCGTGTTTTTTTTGAAGATGACTCAGGTTGCTCCAGGTCAAAGCATGATCCTGATGACACTTGTTGGAAAAGCAGGCTGGAGCCTCAGAAGAGCTGGCCCTGCAGCTCTTCCTACAGCAGTTAATCCAGGATTTGAACACCAGCGAGTAAGGCGAGAGCCCAGCCTGGGCCCACAGTTGTTCACAGCCATGAGGCTGCCGACCAGCAGGAAAGGGGAGGTCAGCATGCTCACTGCAATCTCCATCACAAACTTGATGTAGCTCTGGATGGACAGGGCCTGGCCTAACTGGGAACCCCAATTCTGGTCATTTCTCAGCCCCCCTAGGTGTCAATCACGCTGTCATCTACCAGGTAGTCATTGATAAAAGTGGGCCAGCAGGTTATAGCTTCACAAGAAAACTACTTCACCCAGGAGATGAAAGATCAAGCCAACAAAGAATCCCAGCAGCCCTTCCTCTTTGAAAATCTTCTCAGTGGAGCTCAGGACACCACTGTACTTGACCTCCCATCCCACAAATTAGACCGTGCAGCACATTGAGATGGCATGCAGGGGGTGGGCCAACATACAGGACACACACTGCATCATCATCCCCTAGGAGGTCTCCTTCACTGCCTGCTTCAGAGAAGTCTTCATATCCATCCTTATTGGAAACCTGCTTGATTTCATCTGGAGGGAAAACCTTCCTGCTGCCCCCGTTACAAAGGAGAGGGGTCACATCAGTCGGAGGCTCAGACCTCGGAACAGCCCTGTCTTGCCATCCATCCCACCCATGCCCACTGCCACAAACAGCTTCAGTGGTCAGGGAGTTGTCTTCAGGCCCCAGGCCCCACCATCCATTCTGCTGGCCAAGGGTAGCATGGATGTGCATGGGCACTCTCGACCTTCACTGCAAGTTCCTGCTCCACCTCCAGCTCCTGCCATCTCCGTGGCACTACCACAAGCCTGGGGCCAGAAATTTTAACAATCACAGCATTGTTTATGGTGGCAAAAATTGGGGAAAAAATCTGAATGTACATTATGCCAGTTATTTATTGCCTTTCAGTTCCAAATCCACCATTGATTGCTTGCTGTACCATAATGAAGCTGGGCCCTGTAAGCATTTCTTCCTCGTTAGTGGAATGCTAACATTTTGTCAGTAGAGGGCCTTCAGAGGATACTACAAGAGGAAGGGCTTACTCTTCCTAGTTCCAGTGTGTGTCTATTCCTGATTCTGTTCTAGGCTGCCAATGGCATGTGTGAGAACTTCTAGTGGCACTCACGCTGTCAAGTATCAGTGGCTCCACTGCGAACTGCTTCCACACCTGTGTCACTGAGACAATTTTCCAGTGAGTTCCACCAGCACCCATTGCCAACGTTAGCCTGCAGCAGCTCATTAGACCACTACCGTCCAGTTGGTCATGTCCACAACTCCTCCAACATGTTTTGGATCTCAGCCCTGGAGGGGATGGGACTATTCCAAATTTATTTCTTCCTTTGGGTACTTTGCCTCAGCCCTAGAGGTAGTGACTACTCCCTATATATGCTGTTCCTGTAATATGTAACACTTTCTATCCTTTCTATGGTCAGTCACTTGCTCCTAGTTGATAATTCCCTTTATTAAAATTTTCAATTTACTGTGTGGTTTTCTGTCTCCTGACTGGACTTAACCTACTGTATCACTGGGAGCAAGATGAAATAAAGTAGAATATTATGCAAGAATTAAGAATAATGTAAGCTAGGCACAGTGGCTCATGCCTGTAATCTCAGCACTTTGGGAGGCCGAGGCAAGAGGCTAACTTGAGCCCAGGAGTTTGAGACCTGCCTGGTCAACATAGCAAGATCCTACCTTTACAAAAAAAAAAAAAAAAAAAAAAATTTAGCCAGGCATGGTGGTACGCACTTGTAGTCCTAGCTACTTGGGAGGCTGAGATGGGAGGATCGCTCTAGCCCAAGAGTTCAACGCTACCACTGCACTCCAGCCTTGACAACAAAGCAAGACTGTCCAAGAACATACACTTCTGCTTCTGCCTATGAAGGATCAACTGTTACAGAAATTACCTTCTCTTCATAAATAGAAAATTACACAAAACATGAAATAATTGTTTTCAGATCTTGTACAAGAGACAGCACAAGACTGTGTACATTGAAAGAAAGGAAACCAGTGAAGGTGAGTCCTACAATTGCTCCAGCCAGGTGGCAGTTTTCAGGCTATAGCACAGAAAGAGGTTACCCAACTGAGCGTTTCACTGAGTTGAAGAGAAAGATAGCAAAGTACAGCAGAGGCCAGAATTCACAGGATGGATTACTAAGAAGAGGAAGCTCCATGGAGAAAGCTCTGTAGCTTTCCACAGGGGCCCTTATGAGTCTGGCTGAGTTCTGTCTGCACATATATGGGATAAAACTCGATGAGGCCTGGAAAAGATCCACCCAAAAGCAGTAGGCCAAACACTTATTGCAGTTCTTAAAGGGCAGGGAATTGTGAAACATTCCACAGATTTGAAAGATCAAGGCTGGGCATAGTGGCTCACGCCTGTAACCCCAGCACTTTGGGAAGCCGAGGCTGGTGGATCACCTGAGTTTGGGAGTTCGAGACCAGCCTAACCAACATGGAGAAACCCTGTCTCTACTAAAAATACAAAATTAGCCAGGCGTGGTGGTGGGTGCCTGTAATCCCAGCTACTCGGGAGGCTGAGGTGGAAGAATCACTTGAACCTAGGAGGCGGAGGTTTCAGCGAGCCGAGATCACGCCATTGCACTCCAGCCTAGGCAACAAGAGCGAAACTCCGTCTTAAAAAAAAAAAAAATCTAATACAGTCGGCCTCAGAGAAGGTGCTCAGAGAAAGTGGTCATTAACTCAGCAGTGGGGATATTAACCCTAGAGTAAAGGCTGCTCCTGGTCTATCATAAAGCTTAAAACAAACCTCAGAAGAATCAAACTGATCACAAGTAACTTAAGTGCACCGTAGAATAACATTTAACACTGTTGAAAGGAATACAACAAAATGCAGCACTCAGCGCTAAAATTTACCATGTTCAACATCTAATCAAAAGTTGTAAGACATTTAAAGAAGCAGGAATTATCACAACAGGCCAGACGTGGTGGCTCATGCCTGTAATCCCAGGACTTTGGGAGGATGAGTCAGGTGGATCACCTGAGGTCAGGAGTTCAAGACCAGCCTGGCCAACATGGTGAAACCCCATCTCTACTAAAAATGCAAAAATTAGCCCGGCATGGTGACAGGTGCCTATAATCCCAGCTACTTGGGAGGCTGAGGCAGGAGAATCACGTGAACCCAGGAGGTGGAGGTTTCAATGAGCTGAGATCACACCATTGCACTCCAGCCTGGGCAACAGAGCAAGACTCCGTCTCAAAAAAAAAAAAAAATTCTAGAGATGAAAAATACATTAAATGTCCATGATGTTGTAGCAGAAAAGCAAAAAAGATACTTGGTGACCTCTGAGAGGGTATCTAATAGTGGGGTGGGGCTAGAAGTCAGAATGCAATGCATGGAAGAGAGGTGTAGATTGGAAAAAGCTTTGAGTGTGGACCACTTGTTTAGGAAGTTTGGTCATAAAAGAAAATTAAGAAGTAAGACAGGGAAGGAGCCACAGTATCATCTGGAGGTTTCTTTGAGGAAAGGACAGGGGTACCTGTGGCTTCATGATGGTAAAGAAAAGAGAATCAATGGAGAGGAACTAACCCAAGGTGATGAAGATGCGGGTATACCATCGTGCTGAGGAACCCCTTGAGATGGGGAGGGGAGGTTTTGCAGGGACAGAAATAGAGACATCTGTCTCATTTACCTATAATTCAGTTTGTTTTATTCACATGTCATACATCTAGCAGCAAAACACCTTTCCAAATCTCTGCCTCTGGTGTAAAGAGCCCAGCTGCCCAAGAGGCAGCTGAGTCCTAAGTCTTGGTGCTGATCTGGAGCATCAGCTATGTGCTGTAGTGCAGGCCACTTAGGCTCTAGTCTAAGCCTCAGTTTTCTCATTAGTGAAATGGGGTTAACAGTAATACCTACTTCCTAGTGTTGCTGTTTACTGTGCAGCTGCTGGTCTGGGGGCAGTGTCTCTGGTATGTTTTGAGTCTGGGCCATATGACCAATGATGTCACAATGCCCTAATAGATTTCAGCTTCTCCACTAGGGAGCTGTGGATCCTTTGGAGCCAAGGACTCGAACAGACATGCGAGACCTCTACCAACTGAAGGTTTCGTGAGCACGCTCCTTTGCCAGGATCTTGGTGAATAGTCTTTCACTGTGCAGTTGTATCTTAGAAATTGTTTTACATTTGATCATGATTGTGCTTGGCTGGATGTTTTTTGTTGGACTTGCATGTTACATGGGCACGTTTCCAGAGTCGATGGTAAGTAATGGCTCTGCCTGTCAATCCCTGGTGGTCAGTCGTGGTGCTGGCTCATCTTCCTGTCTGGGTTTTCTGACCAAATGGGAAAGATAATTGAGGTCTCACCACTAACTGGAAGTCAGAATGTGATGGGAACAAAGTTAGTGTCCCAGGCTACCAGGCTACTTCCCATCCCACTAGGGATATCCCTTTTTTGTTTTGTTTTGTTTTTGTTTTTGTTTTTGAGATGTAGTTTCACTCTTGTTGCCCAGGCTGGAGTGCAGTGGCGCAATCTCGGCTCACCGCAACCTCCGCCTCCCGGGTTCAAGCGATCCTTCTGCCTCACTCTCCCGAGTAGCTGGGATTACAAGCATGCACCACCACACCTGGCTAATTTTGTGTTTTTATTAGAAATGGGGTTTCTCCATGTTGGTCAGGCTGGTCTCAAAGTGCCAACCTCAGGTGATCCACCCACCTCGGCCTCCCAAAGTGCTGGGATTACAGGCGTGAGCCACCATGCCTGGCTGGGGACATACCTTTTTTTTTTTTTTTTTTTTTGAGATGGAGTCTTGCTCTGTTGCCCAGGCTGGAGTGCAGTGGCATGATCTCGGCTCACTGCAAGCTCCGCCTCCCGGGTTCACGCCATTCTCCTGCCTCAGCCTCCCGAGTAGCTGGGACTACAGGCGCCCACCACCATGCCCGGCTAATTTTTTGTATTTTTAGCAGATACGGGGTTTCACCATGTTAGCCAGGATGGTCTTGATATCCTGACCTCGTGATCCGCCCTCCTTGGCTTCCCAAAGTACTGGGATTACCAGGGTGAGCCACTGCGCCCAGTTGGGACATCCTTTTAAGTCTTTCTTTTTTTACCCCTCTCTTGCATATATAGCTGCACTTGTTTCAAAGCACTATGGAATTTGCAAGGGGTCTGCTGGAGACCATATTTGACTTCTGGGTTTCAGGCCAAGTGGATCAGTGGTTGTTGGTAGGAAGGGGGACGGTAGGGATTGGTGGGGACTTTTAGCAGCCCTTCTAGTCCCACACAGAGGCGGTTACCCTCTGGGCCAGTGAGTAGAGCCATCTCTGCCCTCAAATTTTCTTTCTGATTCAGCCTCCAACTCTGAAGTGGCAGGAGAGGTGGCCTGTTCAGGAGAGCAAGACACAACTGAGGAGGCAGGCTTTAGATGAAGATCTGCCGCAGTAAGTGGGTGGTCAGGTCTGGTGGGCTGGATTCCTCTCTTTCCAAAGTACTTGGTAGAACCCTGAAATCTCAGTGGAGAGTGTTTATTCCTCTGGAAAATATAATAAACTGTGGAAGGGGAAATGATTTGGTGAGTACAGCTGAGGACAGCAGGCCAAAGTTGTCTATTAATAACCATGTCTCATAGGTGTTGTTTTGAAGAGTGTTCCCATCTATTATTTTTCTTCTCACAACACTGTAATATATTATACTATTAATAGCATTCTTTTTTTTTTTTTTTTCCTGAGACAGGTCTTGCTCTGTCACCCAGGCTGGAGTGAGGTGCAGGCAGTCTTCCCATCTCACTTTCCTGGGTAGCTGATCCTCAGGGCACATGCCACCATGCCTGGCTAATTTTTTAAAAAAATTTTTGTAGAGACAGGGTCTCACTATGTTGCCCAGGCTGGTCTTGAACTCCAGGACTCAAGTGGTCCTCCTGCCTTGGCCTCCCAGAGTGCTGGGATTGCAGGCATGAGCCACCATGCCTTGCCAGGACCAGCATTTTTAATATCCCTTTTGGCAGATCCTGAAACTGGAGTTAACACTGAACTTGAGTTTAGGTCCTAACTTTGCGACTTACTAGCTATGTGACCTTGGGAAAGTTTAATTACTTTCTTTGAACCTCACTTTCGAAGTTTCTTCTGTACAACAGGAGATATCTGAGTATCTTGCTATTTTTGTGACAATTATATTTGGGAATTAATGTAAAGCATTTAATGCAAAGCTCAAAAATTAGCATTTAGTAAAATACTGACTTAACAACAAGCAAATAATGAACCAGTCAACAAAGATTAACTGGTGATAGTGACCTCAATTATTTACCTGAGGCCACACACAGTAACTCTTTGGTAAAGGTGGGATGCGAGCACAGATCTCTGTCTCTGGACTTAATGGCCTCCCGTACTCATTCCACTAGACCAACCTGCCTACAGGAAACACTAATGGCAGTATCCTTTTTAGCACACCATCTCCTGGGTTTCTTACATTTCACCCCATTTCATTCAGAGCTGTTTTTTCAGAGCTGTTTTTTTCAGAGCTGCTCCTATTGTTAGAGAAACGTAACTTGGAGAGTTTTAATAATATACTGATTACAGGAGCAGAAGGTTTTTTGGAAGCTACTCCAGAAATTAGGGGTATTCAGCCCCAGCCCCAGGTATAGTAAGAGCAGGACATGATGGCTGGGGTTTTTTAAATCTCCATCTACCCCAGGACTTCTGTGAACGCATTAGCCCAAAACAGTCAGAACTTTGTGACAGTCCTGACCAGACCACTTAAACTATTCTGTGCCTCAGTTTCTCCAGCTGCAAAATGAGGAAACCAGCCCATCTTCCTTCTCTTTCCTTCTCAGGAAAGTTGTAAATAGGCTCATCCTACATGATGGAGAATTTAACTGTACCATTTTATAAAATGCAAGATTTCTTTTTTGAACAGCGTAACGATAGCATATGAAGTTATTTGCTCGTGGCATACCTAGCCAGCTAATTCTCTTAATGAACCCAGGCTTTTTTTCTTTTGCATAGCACCTGATTGCACAAAGCCAATAGTTAAACATTTTGGCAGGTGATGAGTTAATGAGTATGATGCCAGCTAGGTCCAAATCACAGACATACCAAAGCACAGGGCCCTTTTGATAAATTTTCTTTAACCCAACACATCTAGCATCCTGGCCAACCATCCCATAGGTGCTCACGCTGACTGGATTGCCGAGGTTACAGGAGCTGATGTCATAATTGGTGTCTGAGCTCTGCCCCACTAAATGGCCATGAGGAGCCACTTCAATTCAGATTAGGCCACAAGCTCCTTAGTGAGGAGCTGCCATGCTGGGCCATCCACCATCTGGTGTCTAACAAAGACAGCCCAATTCCTCCGACTCAGGAATAGAACACTGCACCTTCCAGAAGCACTTGTTTCTTCTTGGGCACACCACTAGCTAAGAAGCCTCGTGATGATTGTTGTCTTATGGATGCTTCTCATTGCAGGAACCATGTGGAAGGGATATAAATATCCCCCAGGAGGGGTAAGTGTACCTTCAACTTTGTTCTCTATTCCTACTTTGAAATGTATTCCTGCCTCCAGAAACAAACTAAGCATGAAAACCCAACTCTAGTAACATTAGAAACAAATACTTTTATTTTATATATATATAAATATATATATATATATATATATATATTTTTTTTTTTTTTTTTTTGAGATGGAGTCTCACTCTGTCGCCCAGGCTGGAGTGCAGTGGCCGGATCTCAGCTCACTGCAAGCTCCGCCTCCCGGGTTTAAAGTTACTGTAGCGGTTGGGAGAGTTCCCATTTTGTTTCACGAGATCTTTAAGGCCCAGAGTCAAAGCTTTCTGAGTTGGGCGGCCTTGTTTCTGTTGTGCTAATGGACATTTTGTATGCCCAGTCTTTGATGCCATTTCCTAACGATCAGTCCACTTCAGAAATCCAAACTTCTCTCTTCCACAAGTAAACACTAGTCTGTAAAAAGGATCTGGTGGCAGATGTCTCTTTCCTCTCTCCTCCTGTTAGACCTTGGAATTTCTGTCTTTTCTCTGCCTCTTGTCAGCTCCCCAGTGCTAAGCTCCCCTTGCATCCAGGATCAGAGGCATTAGGTGAGACAGAATTGGAGGTGGCCTCCCCTGCCAGTCCTTGCCTGGGAGGCCAAATGCCTCAGCCCCACACTAGAAACCACTAGGCCCACATGACACACTTCCTTTTTTCCCCACAGACCCCAGTGGAAGTAAGCAAGGATGATCCTGGTGAAGTAATGCAGCTCTGAAGCTCACCTGACCAGCTGTACAGTTCCTGTTGTTGGTTTCGCATAAAGTAATTGCACATTATTTTGTCATATTTTATGTTAAGAAGTTACTGCACTTTTTAAGATGCATGAAGGCTTAGTATTCTGTTAGCTTGTAACAGGGAGACAGAGGGTGGGGAAGTAGTTGAGTGAATGGGAGACAATTGGGTCCTTCTGCTACATGGTCTCTAAGACTGGCATTAAGATACGTAGTTCGGTTCGGCCCGACACGATGGCTTATGCGTGTAATCGCAGCACTTTCAGAGGCCAAGGCAGGTGGATCATCTAGGGCCAGGAGTTCAAGACCAGCCTGACCAACATGGTGAAACCCCATCTTTACTAAAAGTACAAAAAATTAGCTAGGGCATGGTGTGGTGGCACATCTCTGTAGTCCCAGCTACTTGGGAGGCAGCAGTTGCAGTAAGCTGAGATCGGGCCACTGCACTCCAGCCTGGGCGACAGAGAGACTCAGTCTCAAAAGAAAAAAAAAAAAGAACCCTAAGCTTATACCATGTGGAGTAAGGACCTCATTTTTAATATTAGGGTTAGATACTAAAGTATAATTATCCTAATCCTTAAAATAACCTTCCGAAGCTATCAGCCTCATCTTACAGAATGGCAAAAATGAAGTTGAGGGACATATGTATCTTGCCAACACACACAGCCCTGGGCTGCAGAGTCAAGATTAAGATCCAGGCCTTCTGCCTTCATACTTTCATGTGCCAAGGAAAAGAGCTAGATAAGACTGTGGGATATCCAAGATCTTGCTGTTTAAATGTTCCCCTCACCTGAAAACCCAAGAAGTTAGGCCGGGTGTGGTGGCTCACACCTGTAATCCCAGCACTTCGGGAGGCCGAGGTAGGCATATTACTTGAGGTCAGGAGTTCAAGACCTGCCTGGCCAACATGATGAAGCCCTGTCTCTACTAAAAATACAAAAATTTGCCAGGTGTGGTGGCAGGTACCTGTAATCCCAGCTATTTGGGAGGCTGAGGCAGAAGAATTGCTTGAACCCGGGAGGTTGAGGTTACAGTGAGCCAAGATTGCACCACTGCACTCCAGCCTGGGTGACAAAGCAAGACCTTGTCTCAAAAAAAAAAAAAAAAAAGAAAAAAAAAACAAAAAAGAAAGTTGCCTGATAATTCTTTTTCATGACTACTGAAAAGATGGGAGCCTGAGAGAGACTTAACAGGAGTAAATACTTTAAAAACAAATTGTATGGAACTGTACCCACTCTGAGGATGACTGATACAGTTCCAATATTCTAAAGAAGTGTACCTTTTCCAACAAAGCAGATCTTTTGTTTACATAGAAAACATTTTGTTATTTTTGGAAGTTTGCTTAACTATTTGTAAGTGGCTCTTTGCAATGAATGGATTACCTTTTTTTAATGGAAAGAAAATAAATTCAAAATCTATAAGCAAAACTTTAGTAATTTCTGACTCTAGGTTTCTAGCATCTTCTATTTCTTATGTGATTTAGACTCAACACTTTCCAGTGAGTTAAGTACTTACATCCTCTGGCTGTATAGCTGTGCCCATTTGCCTCATAATACATTTTTTTTTAGACAGTCTCATTCTGTCACCCAGGATAGAGTGCAGAGGTGCAATCTCGGCTCACTGCAACCCCCACCTCCCAGGTTCAAGTGATTCTCATGCCTCAGCCCCCTGAATAGCAGGGATTACAACGCACACCACATTTTTGTATTTTTAGTAGAGACAGGGTTTTGCCATGTTGACCAGGCTGGTCTCAAACTCCCAGCCTCAAGTGATCCACCTGCTTCTACCTCCCAAAGTGCTGCGATTACAGGTATGAGCCACTGTGCCCAGCCTGCCTCATGTACATTTCTAAGGACTCCTCTTCTCAGCTATCTCAAGCTGTTTTTATCATAAGAGACAGGACCCAGCTCATTTTGACAAGAGGAACAATATACCCAGCTGTGTCCTCCCTCCATTTGAGTAAACTTCCAAAACTTGAGCCACTAAAATAGATTCCATTCCTCTGACCACCTAACAGTTCTCCTAACATGGGTCAGAGAGCAGAACAGTTCTTTAAGCTGGTAGGGGGAGCTTAAAGAACTAACTAACTATCATGTTAGAGCAGACATGAATGTGTAAGGGAGAACAAGCAGAGGAGTGTGTGCAAGAGGCAAACCCTGTCTCTGAAGTGTGACGAGTATATCGAGGTTTCTAGCTGGAAAAATGTTCAGGGTGATGAGTTAAAGAATATCTCAAAGTTTTAATCAATAAATGCAAACCAGCAAAAATATCAGTAAAATATTTTTAATGCCTACAATTTCTTATATACATAAATTGCAAAACTTTCACCTGTATATGCAAAAGTATATTCTCTTGCAGGTCAACAGCACCAGAAAACAAGCTAAGCTACCTAAAAATTTTTTTAACTTGATTTGTCCATTATGTAAAAGACAGGATGGATTTAATAACTCCAAAGAAATCTCTATCTCACTCTTAATCATACACTAAACGTCTGAATATTTAATCACATCCACTCAGAAAATAAATAGTAGTCTAATATATTCAATACATTGAAAATAAAACAGCCAGTCTCTCTTCATATATTTATTCTCTTTCCAAACATGTTTTGGTCTCCTGCTATATCTCAGAAATTTACTAATAGCTGCTTTAAGTTACAAAATACAAAACAATTTATTTCTTAGAGAAAATCTTGGGGATTATATTAAAAATGAAAATTTGAGTTCCCACATCCGTCTTTTGAGACGGAGTCTCACTCTGTCACCCAGGCTGGAGTGCAGTGGCACTATCTTGGTTCACTGCAACCTCCGCCTCCTGGGTTCAAGCGATTCTCTTGCCTCAGCCTCCCCAGTAGCTGGGATTACAGGTGCGTGCCACCGCACCGGCCAATTTTTAAACTTTTAGTAGAGACGGGGTCTCACCATGTTGGCCAGGCTGGTCTCGAACTCCTGGTCTCCAGTGATCCGCCCACCTCGGCCTCCCAAAGTGCTGGGATTACAGGCTTGAGCCACCAGGCGCCCGGCCAGACTTACTTTTTTGTTAACGGTCTTTGAACGGTCTTTGAACCTTTTCACGGCACACATGTAAGGCTGCCTGTGACATGTGGTACCCTGGCCTCCAACTGGACATAACTGCATTTATAGTTTAGAGAAAATACAAAGTTCTGAAAGTAGCCTTAAAAGAAGTGCTCTTTGCTTTGACATACCAATATCAAAAGCAAGTGGGACTGTGCAATCAGAGCCATGAGTTTTATGAAAACTACTTTCCTTTCACATCGTTTGTTAGAAAATGCCACACCCATCATCATGTAACATTATTACAATCATGAAATATTACTACATTCGTGATTAACATTACCCAAAAGGCACATCTTCAAATGTTGAATTAAGAAAATCCAAAAATTAAAACAGTAGAGAATACATTAAAAATCAAGCATTTAATTTGTAAACCTTAATGAAATAACAGCCTACTCCAGTTTCTTCAAAGGTTTGTGAGCTTTTTATAAGAGTGGTCAGGAAGTGCAGAAGAACAACATGGAAGACAGGATTTGGAAACAAGTCCAAAATTTAAAAGACTTAACCTTTTTTTTTCTTTTAAATGAGACACAGAAGTGCTCTTTTATAATGTTGATGCAAATCAACATTTATATTACAGAAATGCACTCAGAAGTAACAGACACACAAGGTTAAAACCTAATTCTTCCCACTAAGTTCTGGAAATTTATTCTAATATAATGGTGCCTTTCTGTACAAAGAACGGTACCATATCATAAATTTACTACTAGTAAATTTTAAGCCACCAGAAATCTTTCAGCTGTGACAAGCACTTGATTGTAATGACAGATTTCAGAGTCTGAATATTGAAAAATATATATATCCAATAAAAAATTTTTGAAGGGGGAATAAAAGCACATAAATGGCAGCAGAGGAATTGGTGTTCTAAGCCTGTTTTATTACATGGGACATCACACTACCCTTAATTTCACTGAAGGTATCTGAGATGGGTGAGATAAAATCAATAGGATTTTCTGCTACCATTGTAACAGTTCTATATGTAGTTACAAAGGGTGTCATTCCTAGTGATGATGACACCTTTCATGGGATTCAACTTAAAAATTAAATCCTTGCACTTTCAAAGTTTGAAACTCAATTCAAAATGAGTCAGTCGTAAAAGCCTGGCTCATATGGTCCCATTAAGGGAGGCTAACAATGGTAATCTATAATACCCAAACTTGAAGAATAAAGACTTTATGGATAAAAAGGAATAAACCAAAACATTTGGGCCGTTGAAGTATAAGGGCCTGTTGTAGGACAATCCCTTCTACTTCCTAATCTCCCCCATACAATGGCTTAAGATAGCCAGAATGTTTATTGTAGAACGTTTATTATTCCTACAAGCTTATGTCTCACTTCCCCCAAGCCTCTGTACTTACAGTCAAGGACAAATGCTCTCTAGCATCATATCTCATTTTCTGTTGCTGACAGTTCTTGAGACTTGGCTTCCTTCCAGCCTGATCCTAAGTCAGCCTGACTGGAACTACTTGGACTTGAAGCTTAAGGGATATTAAGTCTATATTTATGACTTTAAAAAGGGTGAAAATGAGTTTCCACAGCTCAGTAAAATAACGGTAACAAGGAACATCCCTTCCTACCTGGGGAAAAAAATCTCTTCACAGTGCATAGTTTGAAATCAAAGTGCAATATGGGCAAAAAGAGAAGTTGGTGCTCTCGATACCATAAATTTAGTTTTTGGTTTTCTGCCATTAATATTTGCTAACAAATTCAAGCTAAAAAATGAAGTCATTAATGTCATGAGGTACGGGGGCACCTTGGGATTTCAAAATATTTTTATGATGGGGGAGGAGAGGAGGGGGGAGCCTCACATGTTACTTCCTTATTTTATAAACTATTACTCTTTCAAATCTAATGTTTGAATAAAATATTTTTTCTTCAATATAAAAATGAACTTTTTTAGATAAAAATCAATCAGCACAGTGACTTTGTCTATCTTACACTAAAGCCAACATAACAGTAAATCTGAAAGGAAAATTTAGAAAACAATATTATGCTGTTATAACCTGTATTTTAACTTGAAAATTTTTTCATTAATTCTAGCCACCTAAATTAATAAGTAAGAATGCTCAGCATCCAATCCATGAATACAGAATTTATTCTACTTTGTACTTCAAAGTCACAGGATGACATCATATGATAGTTATAAATTCTACTCTACATTTTCAAGTTCTCAATCCATAGATTAGGACAAATCACTTTATTGCTGGCAACATTCATGGAAGGTCCAGGTTTCTCATAAAAAGACTAAGTTTGATTGGGAGCAGGGCAGTGCCCTACTCACAGATCAGCAGAATTATAGAAATCAAGAGACAACCTTTTTTTTCCTTTCAAAGTAGCAAAGGAACAATAAAAGATTGGCTGACTGGTGACTGGCCCCACATAAGAGTGCATAGCTCATCAGGATCAAGGCTGGCATCTGTGAACAGTTAACTTCATAAGAGCACATGTGGGCATTATATCATCTGCATTACAGATTTCACCCTGGAAAATATCTGAAAATATTTTATGCTCAAATGACAGCCTGCAAATGACAGTATGCATTCCTTCTCCTTGAGTACCCAAGTATAAATCTAAAATGATAAGGGGACTTCTTCAGTCTGAAGGCAGGAAATCCTTGCAGCAGAGCAGCTCTAGAATTTCACAAAAATAAAAGCAGCAGCTAACGCCTCTTCAGCTTCTTGGCCCTTCGACGTTGCATTTCTTCTTCTTCACGTCTCATTTCCTCTAAGTCCTCTTGCATACCTAGTCTTAAGCTGCCAAAGAATTTTTAAAGGGTATTTGTCAATATACATGAGATGATCAGTTTCCTTAAAAAGAATGAAATTTCCAACTGGGAGCTCACATAGATTGTGCTGATGCTGTCAAAATGCTTCAAGGCTTTACCACTGAAAACAAACTAGCAGGGATATTTTTTTACCAGGGACCACAGACCCAAATTGTAGTGGGAAAAAGAACTCACACACCACAAAAACTTTAGTATTTCCATTAAAATAATAAAATATAAGTTTATCTCAATAGCTTTTAAAAATAAACAGCAAGAAGCATTTATTCATTAACATTCTATTCTTGTTCTCTTCCAACACTTTAGTTTGAAATTTTATGGGCAAGAGGGAGAAAAAGATTTAGTATTCTGGCTTGAGGCTGAGGTGAATTATTTACCTATAATAACACTATGGCTGGGCACAGTGGCTCATGCCTGTAATCCCAGCACTTTGGGAGGCCGAGCCAGGCGGATCACCTGAGGTCAGGAGTTTGAGACCAGCCTGGCCAACATATAGTGAAACCCTGTCTCTACTAAAAATTACAAATATTAGCTGGGCGTGGTAGCGCACACCTGTAGTCCCAGCTACTTGGGAAGCTGAGGCAGAAGAACTGCTTGAACCCGGGAGGCGGGGGTTGCAGTGAGCTGCAATCATGCCACCGCACTCCAGTCTCGGTGACAGAGTCTTAGACCCCGTCTCTTAAAAAAAAAAAATGAACCACTATAAACAAAGTAATTACTTTTTACCCCAGTGGAGAAATTATCATTAGCTTACTATCAGATAGCCAAACAGAAATCAGAGGAAATATAATATACCTATATCCCTGAGGCCAGCAATGTTACAGGTTACCAAGATTGATATGTGTCTGATGCAGAAAGAAAAGCAAGAATTTGGCCGGGCGCGGTGGCTCAAGCCTGTAATCTGAGCACTTTGGGAGGCCGAGACGGGCGGATCACGAGGTCAGGAGATCGAGACCATCCTGGCTAACACGGTGAAACCCCGTCTCTATTAAGAAATACAAAAAACTAGCCGGGCGAGGTGGCGGGCGCCTGTAGTCCCAGCTACTCGGGAGGCTGAGGCCGGAGAATGGCGTGAACCCGGGAGGCGGAGCTTGCAGTGAGCTGAGATCCGGCCACTGCACTCCAGCCTGGGCGACAGAGCGAGACTCCGTCTCAAAAAAAAAAAAAAAAAAAGAAAAGCAAGAATTTGCTACAACAGGATTAGGGAAAGCGTCTAACATTTACTGTGTATCCACACATGTGAGGCACTACACTAGGCACCTTGTACACATGTCTTAATCCTCGTAATACTTAAATGAGTAAAACAGTATATTCTCATTTTACAGAAGAAAATAGGCTGGGCATGGTGGCTCACATTTATAATCCCAACACTTTGGGAGGCTAAGGCAGGAGGACTGCTTAAGCCCAGGACTTTGGGACCAGCCTGGATAACAAAGCAAGATCCCACCTCTTAAAAACAAACAAAAAAACCAGTGACAGTCCAGTGCAGTGGCTCACGCCTGTAATCCCAGCACTGTGGGAGGCTGAGATGGGAGGATCACTTGAGGCCAGGAGTTTGAGACTAGCCTGGTCAACATAGTGAGACCCCATCTCTGCTAAAAAACAAAAAAACAAAAACCAGTGAAAAAACAGAACTGTTAAGGAATTTGTCTAAGGCCCTACAGCTAGTAAACAGGATTGGAATCCAGAATTCTCTGGCCCAAAGCCCAGTTCCCAATGGTGCAACTGTAGCTATAAGCAGAAAGGAATTTTTAGGACATTTTTGCACAAGTGTGTTAAATTTTATGCTTACCTCTTTGCTTCTTCCTTCTGCTGCTCTTTCCAACTACTTTCCATGTAACGTAAGGCATAATCACTTTCATCTTTGTATCTGACAAAAGGAAATCAAAATGATAAAAAGAGAAAACTTCAATTTTCAAAAGGAACTACGTCCTCTCATTTAAAAAATCAGTATCTCCTTTAAAACTAAATCAAGCACACATTTAGAATTACTCCTTGCTTGGCAGCGAGTGACGGGAGTGGAGGATGGATAGAGGTAGGTTTCTGAAGTAAAGACAAGTTTTAGATAAGCCCTTATTACCCTCAGAGGGCAACTATTCTGAAGCTAATGTTCATGAAGGTACCAATCCTACAGTGCTTCTTCAACTCACTCACCTACATTTACTTGATAATTTATATTAAAATTTGAAACCATGGTATATATGAAAATTATTTTATATATAATAATCTAATTTGAGCTTCATGACCATCATGAGGTGGGGAAAGACTTTAGACCAGAGGAAACTGAAGCAGATAGGTTAACGGACCAAGAACATACAGCTTGTTCTTTCAAGAGCCAATCTACTTCGACTACACTAAGCTGCTTCAATCTCACTAAATATGTATCTTGTAACAATGTAAAAGGGTTATTTTTTGTTCCTCATGCAAATAACTACAGAAACTATTTTGAATTAAATATAAAATATTTAGTGCTACAAGAGTACATTTATTTAAAATAACAATCACACAAGGGTTCCTAATTAAGAATTATATTCAGTGCCTCTACTATTAGTTTATTACCCCATGACATTAATTATTTAAAATAAAAAAAGGATGTCATAGTTATCTGAATCTTCTTTAGTCTTACTTTTTTCGGTCATAACCAAAAATTTCTCTAATGTGCTTGGATATTTCTTCCTGAGGCTCTCCTTCATCTTCGATAAAATCTTCCATTTCAGAGTCGTATTCATCATCATCATCTTCCTCTTCATATTCTCGCTGCCTTTTGTAACCAGTAGGGAAGGGAAGCCTTTGAGGACCTAAGAAACCATAAAGAATATTACAACTTAAAATAGTTCCAATGCAGTTCTATGTAAACTGAAATTGTGAGTCATCATTAAGATGGTATCCTTAAAAACCAAAGCAAGCAGGCTGACCCTTAGCACGGAGTCATCATCCTTGCTGTGTCATGGTATCCAGGAGGAACAGCACTCTTGTTTTATCCCAGGGCTTACCAGAAATGTCTTGTTACATTTTCTAGCTTAGTAGTGCCAATATTTCTGAATTTATAAGATCAGTAAAATTTCTTTTTTTTTTTTTTGAGACAGAGTTTCACTCGTTGCCTAGGCTGGAGTGCAATGGTGCAATCTCGGCTTACTGCAACCTCTGCCTCCCAGGTTCAAGCAGTTCCAGTTCTCCTGCCTCAGCCTCCCGAGTAGCTGGGATTATAGGCATGTGCCACCACGCCTGGCTAATTTTGTATTTTTAGTAGAGATGGGGTTTCTCCATGTTGGTCAGGCTGGTCTCAAACTCCCAACCTCAGGTGATCTGCCTGCCTTGGCCTCCCAAAGTGCTGGGATTACAGGCGTGAGCCACGGCACCCGGCCAAGATCAATAAAATTTCTAAAAATAATACAGTTTACAAACCTCCACAGAATCATTAACTTTTGCCAAGTAAAGACCAAAAGTAGCAGCTACCATCTACTATAATCACAATTTCATTTAAAAATTTAAAGTTGAACGTAGTATGAATGATTCTCAGGATTATATTGTTCAAACTGAGTAAATTTGACTGTAGGAAAAACTCACTACATCATCCTTTTGTCATTCTGCCAAAAGACTGATAAAAACTTTGCATTTTTTTAATCAAATGCTTTGATTAAGACAGGCATTGATCAACAGCCCAGCATCTGGGAACAACTACTTTCTAGTTTTTGATTACAGACACTTCTTTTGTTCTTCTACGGTTGTTATAATATGCATGGCTTGTCTCCCTAGCTTAGTTTCTCAGCCTTAGCTCAATGACATTTCGGACCAGATAATTCTTTGTTGTCAGGGGGCTATCCCATGCACTGTTTGTCAGCAGCATCCCTGTCCTCTATTCAGTAGATGCCAGTAGCATCCCCCATAGCCCCAGTTGTGACGATTGCCAAAAGTCCTCTGGAGGGCAAAACTGCCCTTGTTAAGAATCAATGGTCTAGCTGAACTAGGAAATTTAAAACAAGTAATTCAATCATTGGTTCCTTTTTATATTCTCCATGGAGCCTAACAAGTGCTTTAATAAATGCCTATTAGCATAAAGCAAGTATGATCTAGCAGCTAGCAGGTGCCACCAGTGATCACACACCTTGGGACAGTAGATTCCTGAAGGATCAGTGTTTAGGACCTTGATACTAACCATTATAACAAGCAGAAATACAAGTACAATCTAAAAACAGTTCCTGGCACATAATGGGTGCCCAAGAAATATCTGCTGAATAAGCTTTCAATTACACTCTGATCCTTGAAGACAAGTCTCTTTAGTCCTCAGGAAAAAGTAGATTAATTCATCCATTGTAGCATACATATATAAGTCACGTACATTCACCCTGAATGTTCACAAATCACAAAGCTAAGTTTATCACACTTGGGGACGTTTCAAGGGTGAAAACAGAGATCCTAGACAAGTCTCTTTCTAAAGACCTTTCCAAGCCATGATCATTAAAGGAACTCTCAGCAGGGCATAGTGACTCATGCCTATAATCCCAGCAGTTTGGGAAGCTGAGGAAGGCGGATCTCTGAGCCTAGGAGTTAGAAACGAGTATAGGTAACGTATTGAGACCCCATCTCTATAAAAAATAAAAAGTTAGCCAGGCATGGTGGCACACGCCTATAGTCCCAGCTACTTGTGAAGCTAAGGTGGGAGAACTGCTTGAGCCTGTGACTGACCCTGTCTCAAAAACAAAAAAAAAGGAACTCTCAACCACAGGGCAGATAAAACATCATGATTCTATCAAAACTACAGTACATTAAAGGACAGCATATGAGGGGTTCACAGGGTCCCTGATAATATAAAAACTCTTTCCAATTTCCTAATGCCAAATATATACTCCTTAGGGTGAGGGGAACTTTTACCTTGGGCAGATCTGTAGCCAGATAGGGGAGGCTTCATTCCATTCATCTGTCCATTGCTGGACCGGCTAATGATATTCTTGGAAGAAATTGTTTCGGAGACAACAGTGCACTTAGGCTTTATTGTGGGACCTGAGCTACTAATTGTTCGCCCAGGTCTCAAGCTGCTCACTGGTCTTCCTGGGACTGAACTACTGATAGTCCGTCCAGCTGGAACTGAGCCACTTACGGATCTCCCAGGGCCACTGACAGACCGCCCAGTGGGGCCTGAGCCACTCACTGGTCGTCGAAGTTCATGTGGACTGCTCACAGGTCGGCCAGGGCCACGAGAGCTGCCCAAGGGTCTTGCAGAACTACCTGAACCACTGATGGGTTGCCCAGGGCCACTTGAGCTGCTTGCAGGTTGTCCAGGGCCACATGTACCACTGACTGTCCGCCTAGAGGGATTTGAGTCATTGGTTGGCTTCTTGGACCCATTGATTGATCGCTCAGGTCCTGAGCTGGAGCTGCCATTCTGGCGCTTAGGCACAGGGCCAGAACTAACTGTGGGTCGAGCAACCCCTGTGCTGGGCTGCCCAGGGGCTGAGCTAGAGCTGCTGCCTGGCTGCCTAACACCTGGACTCTTAGCCTTATTGTGTGGGGTGACCATGGGCCCAGGCCTGGAATGGCTAGGATGGGATGGAGATTTTTTGGCTTTGTGCTCAATAGCAGATTTCTGAGTCCTGCTAGCAGGAGTCTTTGGGACACTTGGTGAAGAGGTGCTGGAATGAGGCTTTCCAGCTCCATTGAAAACAGGTCTGTCGTGGCCCTCACGAAGTGAGGGTTGGGAGCTATTGCCAGATCCTGCCTTGATCCTCTCTCCTGGCATGGATTTTGATGAAGACCAAGCAAGGTGTTTCTCATTGGCCATGCTGGGTCTTGATTTCTTTTCAGCATGAGGAAGGGGCATTCCTTTGGAAGAAGGATGCCTGTCTCCAGAACCTTTGCTTAGTTTTGTGCCCACACTTTCTTTCTGAGAGGGTGCCTTTTTGGACACAGTTGGAGGTAGTTTTCCATCTGTCTCAAGTTTTTTTCTCCGATGCTTTCGTTCAAGGAATTCTCGCTCCCTAAGTTCTTCTGCAGTCATAGGTCGCTCTTCTGATTTCTTCACTACCTTGATTTCCACTGGTTCAAACTGCTTTTTCTCAGCCAGCCTGAGTAAATCAGTGAAGTTCATAGGTGGTGGGGCACTTTTAAGGGGGACCTTTGGTTTGCTTTCAACTTTGGGAGGTTCTTGCTCTTCCTCATACTCCTGCTCTGACTCTGCGTGATTGTACTCAAGGAATTCATTCTCTTCTTCCATTTCATACTCTCGGTCGGTTCCTTGGCTGGTATGGCTTTCTGTTGCCTGCCTCTTCTTTGACTTTTCCTCAATAGGAATCCCATTGTAACCATGGAAATTATCCTTTGTCCTCTTGGCCATAGCTCTTGCTTTCTTGTCATGTTTGAGCTCAATTCGCTTTTTCACTAGTTCCTCTTTTCTCCTTTTCTCCTCTAAGGCTAAAACGGACAAAACAAGAATATGTTATTATTTCGAGATCTCAAGATTGCTCAAGTGAAAATACAATATTCAGGTTACAGTTTGAAGACATCTAGGAATCAAATGAGGAAGTCATTTGAACAACTATCAAATGAGTCATCTTTACATAATGAGTGGGAGACATATGGGTTTTTCTATATGACTAAAGCAAGTGGGAGACTTACTTTTCAGCTTTAAATATAGAAAATACTTCAAACCAAATACATCACCAAGTTAAAAGAACATTAATATCCCCTTAGCAGTTGTTATTAATTACGATTCAATGAATACTTAAACATATTGAATCAGTTTCTTTGTATCTGCATGAAGAACTATTTGAGATAAAGACTTTAAAACTTATCTCTAGTTTAGCCTTTTAGATAGCATTCTGTTAATAAAAATTAAAACACAAAATGGGTAGAAACACTTTCAGAACCAAAGTTAAAGAATGGAGTTCTTATTGGGGATTTACTATGGCCAGTTAGAAGATATGGCTACTAACCCCCAAAAATCTGTTACTTCAAGGGGAGAAAAAAAGAAAACGTTTATACAAATGATCGAGATAACATATGTAAAGCCATGAATACAGTCAGTTAACCTGGACACACACACACACACACACACACAGACACACACACACACCCTCCCAAATCTGTTGACCTGTTATGTTTTTATAAACAGCCACTGGTTTAGTACAAGCTAGATGTGAAGATGGAAGACTTTAAAATTGAGAATAAGGCTATAGATACATACCTTTTCGTCTAAGCTCCTCTTCTTTCCTTTTAAGAAAAGCTTGTACAGCTGCTGATTGGACACCTTTAACTTTTGGGTCTTTTTTTGGAGGCCCCACTGCCAAACTATACCTTTTCTAAAAACAAAAACAGTAAAAGTTATAAGCAATTCAACTTTTAAAATATATTATTAGGTATAAGGCACTGTGCCAGGTAATAAGAGGTATAAATGTTAACTGTGAAACCTATTCTGAATAACTGAGAGATCATATAACCCATAGTAAAGCTTAGCTATAAAATTTCAGACTAAATATTATGTATGATGATTTTTGGGTATAAAGTTTCTATGTAACATCCCAAAATAATGCATAAATGAACAATTCACAGAAGCATTGTTTTCAGGCTATTTTCCAAAAAAGTACCTGGACTGGGTAACTAAATGAAATCACCACCTAGAAGAATCGATTATTTGTGTTTTAAAATTCTGATTTAGGCTGGGCTCAGGGGCTCACACCTGTAATCTCAACACTTTTGGATGCTGAGGCGGGTGAATCATGAGGTCTGGAGTTCAAGACCAGCCTGGCCAACATGGTGAAACCCTATCTCTACTAAAAACACAAAAAATTAACTGGGCATAGTGGCAGGTGCCTGTAATCCCAGCTATTTGGGAGGCTGAGGCATGAGAATTGCTTGAACCCAGGAGGCAGAGGTTGCAGTGAGCCAAGATCCTGCCACTGTACTCCAGCCCAGGTGACAGAGAAGACTCCGTCTCAAAAAAAAAATTCTGATTTAGGCCAGGTGCAGTGGCTCACACCTATAATCCCAACACTTTGGGAGGCTGAGGCGGGCAGATTACCTGTGGTCAGGAGTTGGCAACCAGCCTGGCCAACATAGTGAAACTCCATCTCTACTAAAAATACAAAAATTAGCTGGGCGTGGTGGCGCACGCCTATAATCCCATCTGCTTTGGAGGCTGAGGCAGGAGAATGGCTTTAACACAGGAGGCAGAGGTTGCAGTGAGCCGACAATGCACCACTGCACTCCAGGCTGGCGACAGAGCAAAACTCTGTCTCAATCAATCAATCAATCAATCAATAAGTAAATGTATAAAATTCTGAGTTTAAAAATAGCCTGCATTCGAACGAAGCATTTCAAAGTCCAACTTTTCAAACAAACAGAAAAAACTACTCCTCACAACTATTTTCTCTCCTGACTACTCCAGATGATTTTCTAGTAGGGACTCATAGCTACGTGTGTTATTTCGCCTAGAACGTGGAAACATTGAAGTTTTACTTTGACCACACACAAAGACTAGGGGCAAACCACAGTAAAAAAGCATTTCAAAAAATCTATGCAATAAAGGCCCAATTCCCGGCAACCTTTAACTGTAGCTCTTATGTTCAGTAAATGTTAATTTGCCTCACAAACTCTTTTTCAGACAGGTTCCTATAACACCCCAAAAATGCTCAAATTATCCTGGCACAGATGAAGCCTCTGGACCTCAGTTTTTATAGAACTGCATCAAGAAAATACTAAACTCAAGTAATATTAATTTGAACTACAAAAGGAAAAATATTTCCACTTTATAAGTACCTATTATGAGAGAAATATGATGAACATAGAGCTAAAATAAATTCAGACCAGGGATGATTCACCTCTAGGACCATTCCGAATTAAATCCAGGAAATGAGATTTTTAAAGTATCCTCCTTTTTTTTGTTTTGTTAGGCAGATGCATTCTCATCGAATGTACCTGTTGCTGTGGCTAGCAGAAAAAGAAACATGTCCAAGAACAAATTGAGACAACTTAGGAACCAAAAAACTATTCCCAAATATGTATGAAATTCTTGGAGGAAAACCAAAAGATATGTGCTTACTCTACGGCTGCCAAATACGACATATCTTGAAACAGGCTGGAAGTTCTGAGTAAATTAGTCTGCCAACGAAGCAGCTAGCCAAGGAAGCAGGCTCTAATCCAACCTGAAAATCTTGCATGATGGCAATGCTGAGAAGTGACATATCCCTAATAGAGAGAAATCCTAAGACAGCATCCAGATTTCTTTCCCAGTCACCCTGGCTAGGCCACAATCAGATCCTTTAAAGTCCGTATCTTTGTAAATTTAATTTTAGACTCTTTCCATAGTGGATGGGGGCTCAATATTTAAAGGAGAAAAAGGAGAAGGAAAGGGAGAGGAGAAAGAGAATACTAACTAGATATATATAAAATTGTCCTTGTTTACAAGAAAAGAACCATAAACACAGGTCTTAATCACAAGCAACTTACATTTTCATTGTGGAAAGGGCACCATGAATATGATTCAAATTAAGACATACAAAAACTTGTAAGCAGAGGCACACACTCAGTCTACTCCATCCCATTAATGGATTTGGAAGCAGAGGAAGGTGGATTTTTTTTTCACCAACACTTAAGATTTTCCTGGCCAGTTGCAGTGGCTTATGTCCATAATCCTAGCACTTTGGGAGGCTGAGGTGGGAGGATTGCTTGAGCCCAGGAGTTAAGAGCCCAGCCTGGGCAACATGGTGAGAACTCATCTCTTTAAAAAAAGAAAAAAAAAGGCTGGGTGCAGTGGCTCACACCTATAATCCCAGAACTTTGGGAGGCTGAGGCAGGCGGATCACAAGGTCAGGAGATCGAGACCATCCTGGCCAACATGGTAAAACCCCATCTCTACAAAAAATACAAAAATTAGCTGGGCATGGTGGTGCCTGCCTATAAACCCAGCTACTTGGGAGGCTGAAGCAGGAGAATTGCTTGAACCAGGGAGTCAGAGGCTGCAGTGAGCCAAAATCATGCCACTGCACTCCAGCCTGGCGACAGAGCAAGACTCCATCTCAATAAACAAAAAACAAAAATTTCCTGTCCCTGTCCATTATATAGCTCATAGAGTTATAAAGCCCCATACAAATTAAAGCCCCATACAAGGTTTTCCCCAAGAAAAATGCAAATACATATATTAGCGTTACTTATTTAAAACAGGACTGGTTTGCTGTCCAAATAACCCAGCACTGAGCACTATCTAACATGATTTTGGGATAGATATCTTTTGTCTTAACCTGGGAGTGCAAGAGATAGAAAGTGGGATATGACAAACCAAAAAGCTGCTCTTGACTGAATACTGGTATCCAAAAGGGAAAACATCAGTGTCAATGGGACATAATTAAACGCAGTGTTTATTAGCAAGCTTCAGTCATTTGCATACTACCTTTATGATTTTTGCCTTTGTGGTATACTACCCCTACTATTACTTACTAATTTAAAAAAATATACAGAGTTGGCCGGGTGCGGTGGTTCATGCCTGTAATCCCAGCACTTTGGGAGGACAAGGCGGGCAGATCACTTAATGTCAGGAGTTCAAGACCAGCCTGGCCTCAAACTCTGGTGAAACCCCATCTCCACTAAAAGTACAAAAAGTAGCCAGGCATGGTGGCTCATGCCTGTAGTCCCAGCTACTTGGGAGGCTGAGGCACAAGAATCATTTGAACCTGGGAAGCAGAGGTTGCAGTGAGCCAAGATCACGCCACTGCACTCCAGCCTGGACAACAGAGTGAGACTTGGTCTCAAAAAACAAAAACAAAAACAAAAACAAAAAACTCACAGACTAACATCATGACCTATTATTACAGCTTTACCTCAGCAATAATATCCATAAAATGACTGACTTGAACAACTAGTTACATTTTTCCAATTCATATAAAAATACATACTATTAAGCCAGGCACGGTGGCTCACACCTGTAATCCCAGCACTTTGGGAGGCTGAGGCGGGCGGATCACGAGGTCAGGAGATCGAGACCATCCTGGCTAACATGGTGAAACCCTGTCTCTACTAAAAACACAAAAAAATTAGCCAGGCATGGTGGCAGGCGCCTGTAGTTCCAGCTACTAGGGAGGCTGAGGCAGTAATTGCTTGAACCCAGGAGGCGGAGGGTTGCAGTGAGCCGAGATTGCACTACTGCACTTCAGCCTGGGTGACTGTACTCCAGCCTGAGTGAGAAGAGCAAAACTCCATCTCAAAAAAAAAAAAAAAAGAAAGAAAGAAACAAAACACTGACTTAGGGAACAAAAATACAGGAAAGGTAGAAAAGGAAGGTGGTGTTCAGGGACTCAGATTTGCTTTGAAAAGAATAACAAAGGCTACTTTTAGCTTTTTTTCAAAGTATACACCTGTTCTCATCAATTTATATGTTGATTTCAAATTCTGCCTTTTTAAACACCTCTAATCATTAAGGATACTTAAGCTGGTCTCACGTTTAACCCAACAACTTTACAGTACTTGTTGTCCTGTCCTTATGATGCAGAAGAAATTCAATAAATCTATGCAATGTCTATTTTGTTGATCTTCTAAACAATTTAAAAAGCTAGCAGTAAGGCAAGGTCAGCGCTGCTTTAATGAGGCTTAATCTTGTTTATATGAACTGAGCCATAATCAATTAATTTCTTATATCCTCTGTAGCTTAAAAATGTACTCAGTCCAGGCATAGTGGCTCATACTTGTAATTCCAGCACTTTGGGAGGCTAATTGGAGAGGATCGCTTGAGCACAGGAGTTCAAGACCAGCCTGGGCAACATAGGGAGACCGTCTCTCCAAACAATTTAAAAATTAGCTGGGCACAGTGGCACACACCTGTGGTCCCAACTACTCGGAAGGCTGAGGCAGGAGGATTGTCTCAGCCAGGGAGGTCGAGGCTGCAGTGAGCTGTGGTTGTGCTATTGCACTCCAGCCTGAGCAACAGAGTAAGACCCTATCTCAAAAAAAAACAAAACAAAACAAAACAAAAAAAAACTCAACGGCACAAATACCAGTAAGATATTAAAACACTCTTAGACAAAGTTTAGGTTCACAGCCTAAAAAAAAGACTGGGTCACTACAGATCATCTTTATATTTTTGGAAATATCTTTGAATGGCTGGGCACAGTGGCTCATGTCTGTAATCCCAAAACTTTGGGAGGCTGAGGTGAGAGGACTGATTGAGCCCAGGAGTTCGAAACTAGCCTTGGCAGCATACTGAGACCCCTATCTCTACAAAATATACAAAAATTAGCCGAACATTGTGATGCACACCTGTAGTCCCAGCTATATAGCTGATGTGGGAGGATGACTTGAGCCCAGGAGGTAGAGGCTGCAGTGAGCCATGATTGTGCCACTGTACTCTAGCCTGGGTGACAGAGCAAGACTCTGTCTCAAAAAGAAAATCTTTGAGATATAATTCATATATCACAAAATTCATCCATTTAATGTATACAATTAAATGGTTTTTGATATACAGCTGACCCTTAAACATGGTAGCATGGGATGCCACCACCCTGTGCAGTAAGAAAAAATTCTGGCTGGGAGTGGTGGCTCATCCCTGTAATCCCTGCACTTTGGTAGGCCAAGGCAGGCAGATCACCTGAGGTCAGGAGTTCAAGACCAGCCTGACCAACATGATGAAATCCCATCTCTACTAAAAACACAAAAAATTAGCTGGGCGTGATGGTGCCTACCTATAATCCCAGCTACTCAGGAGGCTGACGCAGGAGAATTGCTTGAATCCAGGAGGTGGAGGTTGCAGTGAGCTGAGATCACGCCACTGTACTCCAGCCTGAGCAACAAGAGCAAAACTCCGTCTCAAAACAACAACAACAACATTCCATGTATAACTTTTGACTCCCAAAAAACTTAACTACTAACAACTCAAAGTTGACCAGAAGCCTTACTGATAACATAGTCAATTAACATACATTTTGTGCATCATGATATACCTTTTTCTTAATTGTTTTAAATATTTCTAGGCTATGTTCATCTGCAGGTTTTTTTAAGTTGTCACAAATTTTTAAAAAACTTATTGGAAAAAAATCCACGTATAAGCGGGTCCACACATTTCAAGCCTATTTTTTTTTTTTTTTTTTTGAGACAGAGTCTTGCTCTGTCGCCCAGGCTGGAGTGCATTGGCACAATCTCGGCTCACTGCAACCTCCACCTTCCGGGTTCAGGCCATTCTCCTGCCTCAGCCTCCCAAGCAGCTGGGACTACAGGCGCCCGTCACCACACCTGGCTTTTTTTTTTTTTTTTTTTTCTTTTTGTATTTTTAGTAAAGACAGGGTTTCACTGTGTTAGGCAGGATGGTCTCGATCTCCTGACTTCATGATCCGCCCGCCTTGGCCTTCCAAAGTGCTGGGATTACAGGCGTGAGCCACCACGCCCAGCCACAAGCCTATGTTGTTGAAGGGTCAACTGCATCCACAGAGTTGTATAACCAACACCACCATCTGATTCCAGAATATTTTAATCATCCTCCCAAAAAATCTCTTGGCTTTAGCAATGACTCCACGCTCTCGTCTCCCCTCAGACCCTGGCAAACGCTAATCTACGTTCTGTCTCTATGCATTTACCAATTCTAGACATTGCATATAAATGAAATCATATGTGGCTATGATGGTTAATTTTATATGTCAACTTGACTAGGCTATAATACCCAGTTATTTAATCAAACATTAAGCGTTACTGTGAAGGTATTTTGTAGATATAGTATCTACAATCAGTTGACTTTAGGGTAAAGAAAACTACCCTCCATAATGTGGATGGGTCTCATCCAATCATGACAATGAAGGCATAAGAGCAAAACCCGAGGCTTCTAAGAAGAGGAATTCTATCTCAAACTACAGCATGAACTCCTGCCTGATTTTCTAGCCTGCTGGCCTGCCCTAGAAATTTCAGACTTGTCAGGCCTCCATAATCAATTCTCTAAAATAAATCTTACTGGTTCCACGGAGAACACTGACAGATACAGTAGCCTTTTGTATCTGGCTTCTTTCACTAAGCATGTTTTCAAGGTTCATGTTGTAGCATGTATCAATATTTCCTTCCTTTTTGTGGCTGAATAATATTCCATTGTATAGATATACCATGCATTATTTTTATATTCATCAGCTGAATATTCGAACTGTCTCTACTTTTTGGCTATTATGAATAATGCTGCTGTGAACATTTGTGTACAAGTTTTTATGTGGATGCACATCTTCCTTTCTCTTAGGTATACGACCACAGATCTTTTTCTCATTGGGGTTGCAATAGACCCTGGTATCAAAAGATGTGTTGTAATGAAATATTTTAAAAAACAGTTCCCCACAGGCGTAGCCCAGTGGAGAATCATTTTTAAAAAGAGAGAGAGAAAAAAAAAAGAGCTTCAGGCTGGATTACATTGCATTCTATTTAATAACCCAGAAGAACTATTTGGCACTTCCCCTCGCATCACACGGTCATATTTAGTCCTAGCAGCAGCACATCAAGATGGACCCATCAATTCTGAATCTGATTCAAGGCACCAGGCTGCTTCATTGTTTGAGCTTCATGGAAAGCAGCTGGACAAGAGTTTCTTTTATCCTAAGCATATCCATTTTATTTCACTGCAAGCCAACTCCGTCATTCTGCTACACCCCAATGAATGATCCACCACAGTGAAATTTGTCATTTAAATACAACATCAGAGATTTTGCCAAGATTTGTAATTCTGAAGTCAAGAGCTTTAGAAAATTTTAAGCCACTTTAAGACATATCTGTTCCTTGCATTTAAACTGTATCATCTAGGCCAGATTAAGAAAATAAGGAGACATCAGTCTAGAAATATGTGTACAACAAATACTGTATGTTATGTTGGAATCAATAGTCAATCCCTGGCCAGCGCGATGGCTCATGCCTGTAATCCCAGCACTTTGGGAGGCCGAGGCGGGGGGATCACCTGAGGTCAGGAGTTCAACACCAGCCTGACCAACATGGAGAAACCCCATCTCTACTAAAAATACAAAACTAGCCAGGTGGGATGGTGCATTGCCTGTAATCCCAGCTACTCGGGAGGCTGAGGCAGGAGAACTGCTGGAACCCGGGAAGCGGAGGTTGTGGTGAACCGAGATTGTGCCACTGCACTCCAGCCTGGGCGGCAGAGCAAGACTCCATCTCGAGAATAAACAAACAAAAAAAAGTCAATCCCTCCATGAAAGCTGTTCTTTACCCAGGAGATAACATATTGTTTCAATTGTAGAAAATATAAATTTATTGATGGCTTTACATAAGAGATTTATAACTGGTTAGAATTAGAAGTTAGGAATATTCAAAGAATGCTACAGCCTTAACTTTAATAATTACCACACAGTTTTAAAAAATTTTCTCAGAACATCAGAGTCAGAGAAAGAAAGTAGGCCTGGAAAACCAATGGTTCCATTAGAACTGCTTAGCTGGATGGCTAAGAGGATAAAAATTAATAACCTGCACCAAAAGATGCTATTCATAATTGCTATGGAGTTAAATGTAAACGGTACTGTTATTGTGTTTATAAAAACATACCTGATTATAAAATGTAATAATATCAGATAGGTGTCTCATGGAGTCTCTAGTCCAACCTCTATGTTAGAAATGGCCCAGGACACCTGTGTATTTACTGGCAATCACACAGTTTATAGCAGAGTCTGAATTAGAATCCAGATCGCCTAACTCAGCCCCAAAAGTGTTCTCACTACAACACACCTCACTTCTTTTTTTTTTTTTTTTTTTTTTTTTTTTTTAAGAAATACATAGGGTCGCCAGGTGCGGTGGCTCAAGCCTGTAATCCCAGCACTTTGGGAGGCCGAGACGGGCAGATCACGAGGTCAGGAGATCGAGACCATCCTGGCTAACATGGTGAAACCCCGTCTCTACTAAAAAATACAAAAAACTAGCCGGGCGAGGTGGCGGGCGCCTGTAGTCCCAGCTACTCGGGAGGCTGAGGCAGAAGAATGGCGTAAACCCGGGAGGCGGAGCTTGCAGTGAGCTGAGATCTGGCCACTGCACTCCAGCCTGGGTGACAGAGCAAGACTCCGTCTCAAAAAAAGAAAGAAACACATAGGGTCTTGCTTGATCTGTCACCCAGGCGGCCGGAGTGCAGTGGCATGACCTTGGCTCACTGTGGCCTCAAACTCCTGGGCTCCAGTGATTCTCCCACCTCAGGTTCCCGAGTAGCTGGGACTACAGGCACACACCACCACAACTGGCTATTAATAATTTTTGTATTTTTTGTAGAGATGGGGGGGTCTCACTTTGTTGCCCATGCTGGTCACTTCTAATTTAACTCCAACACTTTTTTTTTTTTTTTTTTTTTGAGATGGAGTCTCACTCTGTTGCCCAGGCTAGAGTGCAGTGGCGTGGTCTCGGCTCACTGCAACTTCCACCTCCTGGGTTCAAGCAATTCTCCTGCCTCAGCCTCTTGAGCTGGGATTACAGGCGCCTGCCACCACACCCAGGTAATGTTTTCTATTTTTAGTAGAGATGGGTTTCACCATGTTGGCCAGGTTGGTCTCGAACGCCTGACCTCATGATCCACCCACCTCGGCCTCCCAAAGTGCTGGGATTACAGGTGTGAGCTACAATGCCTGACTCTACCACTTTCACCTCTAGTTTCTAATTTAACTCTAAAACTTGGATCCCTAGTTCTAACCTCCTTTCCCTAATTTCCACCTGCCTCTTGGATAATGCCAGTACTTCAGAAAGGTCTACAACTGTACTTCCATCTTATCCTCCCTCACCTTCAGAGTCTACTTCTGTTAACCATGCTGGCACCCTCCTAAACAAGCTGTAAACATCCTTCTGCCTAACAGTTTCCAAATGATTTTGGTTTGGCCTTTACATTTCTCTCCCATCAGACTCTACTGTATACTAAGAATGTCATTTAAAAAAAAAATAGAGTTACTGCCTAAGGCTGGAGTTGGGGATAGGGAATTGGATGGGTTCAAGCTGTGTAGGTAACAACCTTCCTCACTATACCATCCTCAGTACACGTCCCTCATTCAACACAAGCTCATGATTAACAGCAAGAACTCTGGAGCTAATCTGCCTGGATTAGATTCTCTGCTCTACCATATCTAGCTTTATCACTTGTTAGCTGTGTGACCATGGGCAAGTTACAGGCCTCAGTTTCCTCATTAGTAAAATACTCTTCATTATATGGTTATTATGGTGATTAAATTAAATATATAAAGTGCTTAGAACAGTGCCTGGCACAGAGTAAGCACTATAAAGGTTAATTGTTACTTAGAAAGAGATTATCTTGGTAGTGATGGGGAAGGGAAATAACAGAAAATCTATGGGAATAAGGTGAATAGTAGTTTCTAAAAGATCCTCTCCCTAAAACACCAGTTGAGAGGTACTGCTCTAGGTTAGAAATCCAACACTGCCCCAGACATGAGACAAGTAATCTTCAAATCTGTGAAAGAAAATGGAGAGTCTTTTTGGGGCTTCTAAAGGTTGTTCAGCCCTGAGGAGGTTGACTTTGGAGATGGAGTCTTGGAGCATGACCTCTTTTGTTTGTTTTTTTTTTTTTTTGAGACGGAGTCTCGCTCTGTCGCCCAGGCTGGAGTGCAGTGGCCGGATCTCAGCTCACTGCAAGCTCCGCCTCCCGGGTTTACGCCATTCTCCTGCCTCAGCCTCCCGAGTAGCTGGGACTACAGGCGCCCGCCACCTCGCCCGGCTAGTTTTTTTGTATTTTTAGTAGAGACGGGGTTTCACCATGTTAGCCAGGATGGTCTCGATCTCCTGACCTTGTGATCCGCCCGTCTCGGCCTCCCAAAGTGCTGGGATTACAGGCTTGAGCCACCGCGCCCGGCCTGAGCATGACCTCTTAATTAATGACCTTTTGTTTTAAATTAACTTCCTCATGTTCTTGTACCAGGCTCAGACCACATGGCTGAGATAAAAGACCCTTGGCCAGGTGCAGTGGCTCATGTCTATAATCCCAGCACTTTGGGAGGCCGAGGCAGGTGGATCACCTGAGGTCAGGAATTCGAGACCAGCCTGGCCAGCATGATGAAACCCCATCTCTACTAAAAATACAAAAAAAAAAAAAAAAAATTAGCCAGACGTGGTGGTATATGCCTGTAATCCCAGCAACCTGGGAGGGTGAGGCAAGAGAATGGGTTGAACCTGGGTAGCAGAGGTTGCAGTGAGCCAAGATCACGCTATTGCACTCTAGACTGGGCTACAGAGCAAGATTCCATCTCCAAAAACAACAACAACAAAAAACCCTTCCCCAGGCGTGGTGGCTCACGTCTGTAATTCCAGCACTTTGGGAGGCCAAGGCAGATGGATCACTTGAGGTCAGGAGTTTGAGACCAGACTGGCCAACATGGTGAAACCCCATCTCTACTAAAAAATACAAAAATTAGCTGGGCATGGTGGTGCATGTCTGTGGTCCCAGCTATTCGGGAGGCTGAGGCAGGAGAACTGCTTGAACCAAGGAGGCAGAGGTTGCAGTGAGCTGAAATGGCGCCACTGGACTCCAGCCTGGGCGACAGAGCGACACTGTCTCCGGGGGAAAAAAAAAAAAATTCTTGACTAAGAGACCCCTTGACTATTACATTCTTAATGTGGAATGTTAAATACACCATTTCCAAAAAAGAAACACTGCCTACTACCGAATTGCTGCAACTATGCATTAACCTTATATAGAAAATACTGAAATCCTGTTAAGCTTCCCCAATCCTTGCCTATATAAAAGATTCTCAAATCTCTCCATTTTGGAGCACTTCATTTGGCTATTATGAATAATGCTGCTGTGAACATTTGTGTACAAGTTTTTATGTGGATGTATGTTTTCCTTTCTCTTGGGCATATGATCATAGATCTTTTTAACATTGAGCTGGCAAGACCTTTTAAAAGGGGGTTGCAATCAAACCTTGGTATAAAAGATGTGGCACTGGAATGTTTTAAAAGACAGCTCCCCTATCCCATAGGGGTAAGCCCAGTGGAGAATCATGTTTAAAAAGAAAAACAGTCACAGGCTGGGTTACATTATATTCTATTTAGTAAGGCAGAAGAACTATCTGGCACATAAGAGAATGCATAGATCCTGAAATACACACATTTTGAAATTTTCTGCTGTAGGATTATTTGTCTGCTTTGTGGAGTCTGCGTCTTCCCAGGTAGCCATCCTCAAACTGCACTCAAATAAGCTCAATATCATATTGCCAGGACCTCGTTAATAAGGTTAACGGATCCAAGGGTGGGGAGCAATCCAGTTACAATCAACCAGTTAGATCAAACGTTACCTGCAGAAAAAAGTCATCTACAGAAACTTTTTGTTGGCCCACAGTGTTTTTTAAAAGAAAATGTAACTACTATGCAAATTGTAGGCTTCTTTTAAATACATGGAGCTTGGCACCTATCATTTTTTATCCAGACTACTTCAAGAATTTACATTATCTACCTGGCCCCTGAAGACATCTGAATTTGCTGTCCTAGTTAATGTCCTGGGCTCTTACTTTCACTACCTATGGTTCTTATCCTTAAGGGGCTATAGGCAGATGCCCAAATTCTGGTATACCTGGTACCACATGAAGGTTTGCCCTTTACCTTTTGGTTTGTGGCGGCGGAGGGTGGGGCGGGGTGGGGGGAGGTCACACCAGAGCTTCAGTAGCTTTTCTGGTTATTTTTCAGTCTCACTGGGAGAAAGACCATATATGTTGTCTTATGCTTTACAAGCCATCAATTATAACTATGTGATGGCTGGGTGCCATGGCTCGCGCCTGTAATTCCAGCACTTTGGGAGGCCAAGGCAGGCAGATCACTTGAGGCCAGGAGTTCGAGACCAGCCTGGCCAACATGGCAAAACCCCATCTCTTAACTGAAAATACAAAAGTTAGCTGGGCATGGTGGTGCACAGCTGCAGTCCCAGCTACTCAGGAGGCTGAGGCAGGAGAATCGCTTGACCCCGGGTGGCAGAGGTTGCAGTGAGCCCAGGTCGCATCACTGCATTCCAGCCTGGGCGAGAGTGAGACTTTGTCTCAAAAAAAAAAAAAAAAATTACAGCTATGTGAAGCCTGTAAGAATCCACATTCTAAGCTCTAGTATTCTACCAAAACAAGTTAAACTACTTTGTTTTTCCTACTGGAACCCAGGGAGGAAAATCAAGTGCAAGTTTACCAAAAATACCTTTTGTCCTTTATATATAAACAGAGCCAGTGATGACAACTTGTTTCATCACCTGAATCAGCGGTTATTATGTATTCAGTTTTCCACCGGGAAATAATAGTGTGCCTAATATTTCTGGGCCTGATGCAATTCTACCTTTTACATAAAAAAGTATTTCTGTTAAAAAGAAACAAAAAAATGATGATTAGGGAAATACTCATAGCTTCTCAAGACAGATACAACAGGTACCTTTAAAAAATAAAGCTCTGGCTGGGCGCAGTGTCTCACACCTGTAATCCCGGCACTTTAGGACGCCGAAGCAGGTGGATCATGAGCTCAGGAGATTGAGACCATCCTGACCAACATGGTGAAAACCCGTCTCTACTAAAAATACAAAAATTAGCTGGGTGTGGTGGCATGCGCCTGTAATCCCAACTACTCGGGAGGCTGAGGCAGGAGAATCACTTGCATCCAGAAGGCAGAGGTTGCAGTGAGCAGAGACAGCGCCACCGCACTCCAGTCTGGTGACAGAACAAGACTCCATCTCAAAACAATAACAACAACAAAAAGCTCTGCAAAGAGTCTGAAGGGCTGAGTGGCTGTACAGGTGTTTGAATTTTAGTCTAATAATTGCTAGTCACTGGATTTCCTTAGCATAGTAAAGGTCTGACCTAAGAACTCTGAAGACTTAAATTCTGAGCATTAGCTGTGATAGGTTCCAAATGAAGGTGGGAGGAGGAGTTGGCGAACAGGGAAAAATTGAACCAATCAATATAGAGAGATGCAGCCTAGCTGTTACTGCAAAGCCTCTGTGGTTCTCAGATCAATTAATCAAGTAAGTTCATCTCAGCAGGGTGTTTATAGGGCAGGGAGGGGGTACAGCTGTCTTTTTTTTTTTCTTTTCTTTTAATTTGAGACAGAGTTTTGCTCTGTCACCCCGGCTGGAGTGCAGGGGCATGATCTCCATCCACTCACTGCAACCTCTGTCTTACTGCAACCTCTGCCTCTCAGGTTCAAGCCATTCTCCTGCCTCAGCCTCCTGAGTAGCTGAGATTACAGGTGTGTGCCACCATGCCTGGCTAATTTTTGTGTTTTTAGTAGAGACAGGGTTTCACCCCGTTCGAGAGGCTGGTCTCGAACTCCTGACCTCAGGTGATCTGCCCACCTTGGCCTCTCAAAGCTCAAAGTGCTGGGATTACAGGTGTGAGCCACAGCGCCCGACCAGAAATAAAGCTGTTAATTGATATGATAGTCCCCAACTCTCTATTTGTTTTTATAATTGTGAAATATCATAGACATAGTGTACAGTGTAAGAGATTATTACAAAGCAAGTATCCTTATAAGCCACCATCCAAGTCAAGAAACATTTCAAGACAGGCCTGGCTCAGTGGTTCACACCTATACTCCCAGCAAGTTTGGGAGGCTGAGGTGGGCTGATCACTTGAGGCCAGGAGTTTGATACCAGCCCTGTCTCTATTAAAATACAAAAAAAAAAAAAAAAAAATCAACTGGGCATGGTGGTGCACCCCTGTATTCCCAGCTACTCTGGAGGCTGAGGCAGGAGAATGGCTTGAACCTGGGAGGCGGAGGTTGCAGTGAGCCAAGATTTCACCACTGCACTCCAGCCTGGGCAACAGAGACTCCATCTCAAAAAAAAAAAAAAAAGAAAAGAAAAGAAAAAGCTTTATTTCTTTTAAAATAGATTAAAAAAAAAAAAAAAAGAAAAAACGCTTGATTTCTTTTAAAATAGATAGCAAAAAAAGAAAAAAGCTTTATTTATTTTAAAATAGATGGAATAAATATGTGAAAATGTTAATATGCTAAATGTGGGGTTTGGGTATATAAGAAATGCGTTAACATTCCTTATGTTTGAAAGTGTCCAAATTAAGCTGATAAAGTAAATGGAATAGTTAGATGAATCAAGTTACTGCAAATCAAGTAAAGCATGAAATTTGGCTGGGTGTGGTGGCTCACACCTGTAATTTCAGCACTTTGGGAGGCCAAATTGGGCGAATGACTTGAGGTCAGGAGTTCAAGACTAGCCTTGCCAACATCGTGAAACCCTGTCTCTACCAAAAATACAAAAATTAGCTTGATGTGGTGGCGAGCGCCTGTAGTCCCAGCTACTCAGGAGCCTGAGGCAGGAGAATTGCTTGAACCCAGCAGGTGGAGCCTGCAGTGAGCTAAACCCATGCCACCATACTCCAGCCTCCAGCCTGGGCAACAGAGTGAGACTCCATCTCAAAAAAAAAAAAAAAAAGAAAGAAATTTAACTACAGTCTTATGGGTCTATTCCTCAAATAGTTTCTTTTGTGACTTTAATTCCATGTAAAAAGATAAGAATTATAATGCTGGTAACTAAATCAAACTTCTAGGCTTACTAGCTTTGGCGGGGAGGGGTCAGAGAATGCATGATTCATAAAATATATGGCTATATTATCTTTTTTTTTTTTTTTTTTTTTTTGAGACGGAGTCTCGCTCTGCCGCCCAGGTTGGAGTACAGTGGCCGGATCTCAGCTCACTGCAAGCTCCGCCTCCCAGGTTTACGCCATTCTTCTGCCTCAGTCTCCCGAGTAGCTGGGACTACAGGCGCCCACCACCTCGCCCGGCTAGTTTTTTGTATTTTTAGTAGAGACGGGGTTTCACCGTGTTAGCCAGGATGGTCTCGATCTCCTGACCTCGTGATCCGCCCGTCTCGGCCTCCCAAAGTGCTGGGATTACAGGCTTGAGCCACCGCGCCCGGCCTCAATTTTTTTTGAGATGGAGTTTTGCTCTTGTTGCCCAGGCTGGAGTGCAATGGCACAATCTCAGCTCACTGCAATCTCCGCCTCCTGGGTTCAAGCGATTCTCCTGTCCCAGCCTCAGCTGGGATTACAGGCGCACACCACCATGCCTGGCTAATTTTTGTATTTTTAGTAGAGACAGGGTTTCATATTTGTCAGGCTGGTCTTGAACTCCTGACTTCAGGTGATCCTCCTGCCTAGGCCTCCCAAAGTGCTGGGATTACAGGTGTGAGTCATTGTACCCGGCCATCTATTAAATTTTAAATTACTTTTTCCCCCTTTTTGATTCCTCTGTTATTCCAATCATAGATAATGCATATATTATGAAATATACACATATTTTGAAATTTTCTGCTTTAGGGTCATCTGTCTGCTTTTCTCCCAGCAGCTACTGGCTTTCAAAATAAGAAATGACAGTTCTGATTCTTCCATAGAACAGTCCTGGGCATCAAAGCTAGTCTTTGACCTCTACTGAAATTCAATAAGATCTAGAATGAAATATAGACCAACTTATGCAAAGATGAATGGTAACTAGACCCAATATTGATTCATCTGGAAAATTTACAGATGCTTCTAGAAAGTAAATCTGTTGATCTGGGTTTCAAAGGTTTGATTCTATACCTTCAACATGCGAAGCTTATGACTCACGGCTTAGAGGAATGGTTATTCAGAGTTCTTGGGATAGGGGATGGCTGTGTATGTGTGTGTATACACATATTTATAAACATAAATACAGACCTTTTTCAGATCAATATTTTCAAAGGGATAAAAGAATGAACTAGCCTCAGAAGACAAAAAAAAAGAGGCAGAAGAGAAAAAAATGAATATTGCAATATACGAATATCTAGGAAATGCAGAGCACTTCGTGGGAGCTCATTTCTAGCTGAATTGACTTTGAGAGTCGTTTTAGTTCTACACCTCACTGCTCAAACCGCAGGCATCACCATGCAACTTATCGGTTTACAGCTGTGCTGTGGGTACCATCTGAAAATCTGGAAATGATTAGCTTATGCAAAACAGCCACAACCCCCAGAAACCAGGCGCTCTCCACCACTTTACCATTTAAGTCTTACACCACTCTTGCGACTGTAAGCGAACTGACAAACATCTACTGAGCAAATGGGACCTAGATTTTAAACAAAGACTGAAATCTGGAAGGCTACAAGTAAACGGAAGCTGAAACTAGCTCGCCTATTCTGTTGGCCAAGAATTTCGTGGAATCTGCTAAACTTCTCTTCCCAAAAATGATACTCATCTCCTGGGAGGTGATAATTTAATCACCTCGGTGGCTGAGTGGGTGGGGCCGCGTCAGAGAATTCTTTCAAGAAATCACTAAACGTTTGACTTGAAGATTGATGAGAAACCAGCCAAAAGGCTATCAGGCCAAGGACCCCCAACCCCCCTAACTCCCTTACATACATACTTCCTTCCCAATCTCTGGGCTGAAGTTTATGCCGAAGCCAAAAACTACCAGCGCTAGAATCCACTGCGTGCCAGGCACAGCTCACTCACCGCTTTCACGCAGTTCTAACTAAAACACCCAAACCGCAAAGTCCCTGTTGCAGGGGTAAATAAGCCGGCAAAACCCATTCACAGGATGGCTCCCGCATCTCGTCCAAAGCCCTTTTCCCCCGAGTTCCCAACAGTATAAATCCAAGAAAAGAAAATAAGGCGTCCAGGTCTTTCCTCTCCCGGAGCCGATAGGTGGCTGCCTAGAAGTTCCATTGGCCACACATACTCCGAACTTGGAAGATTAGGGTCCCCCTACATGACGCCCCAGCTGCTACTTACCGGCACATTGTTTACACCTTGTCCCTTGGAAGCTATCAGGAGAATTTCTCTGAAGTCCATGTTGGGCCGAGGCGGGAGAAACTGGGCCAGGTACTCGGAAAGGACTGACAGCGGACCTAACCGAGGAGCCCAGCTACAGCCAAGTGCACTGCCTCGGCAGCCCTACTGCCACCCCGCCTCTGCGGGACCACTTCCGGCGCCTTCCTATGCCGTCTGCCCGCCCCCTTCCCTCCACGGCCTATATCCTTTCAGGGCCGCCACAGCGCTCGCGAGTCCCTGCGCAACTTCCGCTTTTAGGCCGAGACACGTACAAACGTGATACGTGGCTGCTGGCGTCGGCCCGAGGGGCAGGGACTAGGCATTTTAGCGACCAAGCGGGTGTGGCTAAGCGGAGAGCGGCTTCCCCGGTGGCCCGAGTGCGTGGCCTTGTCATCTTGTTGCTCCTGGTGAGCGCTGGGTAGGGAAAGTGAGGGGGTGGTAGGGAAAGCCTGGGTTCTCTGGCTGTCACGGGTAGGCGCTCAGATCCAAACGGCGGCGCCGCAACAGCTGAACAGACGGATCTCGAGCCAGGATTTGGGCTTCTTGTGTCTAGGCGCTCGCGAAGCTGCGCAGGCGCACACGGCAGCGCCCGGTGCTGTCTTGGATGAACATTACTCATCAAATCCCGCCACTTGGAAGTGCGCTCACCTCCTCAGATGCACGGGTGCCGGGGATGGGGGCACGTGCTTACTGCTTTTACCCCGGTTAGAAAATAAGTTTTACGTGGGGCAGCCAACCTGTATTTTTGCTCAGGCAGTGAATTAAGGAATTTCTGACATACAGAGACCCAGCCTCTACATACTTTGGTGTACTGATGAACATATGCTTCATATTCATTGGGATCCTAGTCCTGACTTCCTTTTGAGAGTCATCTTGCATCTGTAAGGTCATTTCGACTTAGCAAAAACATTGAAAATAATTAGGCAAACCTGGGTCTGCAGGTGTGAACCAGCCAGGGGATTGATACCAGACAGATACTCGGAATCTTTTCGGTGGGATAGAAATGCCTCTAAACTGGATTGTGGGGATGGTCGCACTATACATGTACTAAAAATCGTACACTTAAGACGGGTGAATGATACAGTATGTAAACATGTCAAGCTGTTAAAACGTGCTAGGCAAAGCTGCTGAGTCTTATTTACTCTTTGATGCTTTAATGCTGTGAACGTAATTCAAAATCAAAGCTGTTGAAACTTTAAATTATTTTGCGCCTTAAAGGAACGTCATTATGGAACCTGAGCCACATAACAGGCAGTTGCCTGTGTTCCTCTGATTATAGATAAGGCTTTCTCTCCTACATCGTTTTGTGAAAACACAGGGAGAAGACAGCCATCTACAAACCAAAGAGAGAGACCTTAAGGTAACAACACAATTCTAGCCTCCAGAATTGTGAGACAATAAATTTCTGTTGTTTAGGCCACCTAGTCTGTGGTACTTTGTTATTGGCAGCCCTAGCAAACGAATACACTGGCATATGGTGAGTGTTTTCAATTAATGCCAACTATCATTTCTAAAGGAAACTCTTCCTCAGCTATCTCAGGGCCCCTTTTATAAATTCTTACAACCCCCCAGTATTTCCCTTCATGGAATATTTTAGTTTGTAATTACTTTTTTTTTTTTTTTTTAACTGTTGGCTGTATCTGTGGTAGTTAGAGCTATGAGAATGGTCATAGGCCTATTTTACCCATCACTATTTCCATCACCAGCACAGTTCCCTGCTAATGCACGTAAAAGCTGCAACAAAGATTTTTTGACCAAATTAATGAATCGGTAAGTGGAAAGCTCCCAAGATTCAATATTCTAATACTTAGTATACATTGAGCCCTAACTATATGCTTAGTGCTTGACATGGATTATCTGATCTAATCATGAGTGTCTATAAGGCATTTCTTGTTACTGTTTTATAGATGAAAAGCTGAAGCTTGAAGAGATGAAATTAGACTAATACTGTATCATTAGTCAATGGGAGAGCCAAGACTAGAACCCTTAGGTTACCCACACTAGACTCTACAGTTCAGTTAGCCCATTTGAACTGGTACAAGTCTATGTACATGGAGTTATAATGTAAAAGGGCTTGGATTAGGTAACTAATACCTAGTTAGTCAAAATCAAGAACAACTGCTGGAGGTGGGAATGAGGTAAGGAATGAGGAGCAATTTTCCTGTATCCTTGTAAAACAGTCTATTATTGAGTTCAGGAAATACTTCCTGGGAAACTACTACTGTGTGCCCAACCTTATGGATGATACAAAGAAAGACCCATATCCTGCCTGCCTGATCAGAACTTTTAATTCTTGTGTGAACACAAGTAATTATGTAAAACAGAAAGTGCTAACTGTATTAGGGCTACAAAGTGTGGGGAATAGCGTTGCCAGATTGAGCAAATAAAAATGTGGACATCCAGTTAGGACCTTGCTCTGTCGCTCAAGCTGGAGTGTGGTGGTGCAATCACGGCTCACTGCAACCTTAACCTGGGCTCAAGCCATCCTCCCACCTCAGCCTCCCAAGTAGCTGGGACCACAGGTGTATGTGACCATGCCTGGTTCAATTTTATATTTTTTGTAGAGACGAGATTTCGCTGTGTTGCCCAGGCTGGTCTTGAACTCCTGAGCTCAAGTAATCTGCCTGCCTGAGATTCCCAAATTGCTGGGATTATAGGCATGAGCCACCATGCCTGGCCCATCCAGTTAAATTGGAAAGACATACACCAAAAATCATTTGTTGTTTATCTGAAATTCAACTTTAGGTGTCTTGTATTTATCTGGCAACTCTAGAAGTGTTAAAATTCCAGCTACAACATTACATTTAGAGAGTGTGAAAAGCGTATTAAAGGGTTGAAATAACAAGTAGTGGGTGTATTTAGGAGAATGCTAGGAAATAAAGGTCAGAAAAGTAAGTGAAGGTCGGGCGAGGTGGCTGACACCTGTAATCCCAACACTTTGGGGGGCTGAGGCAGGCAGATCGCCTGAGGTCAGGAGTTTGAGACCAGCCTGGCCAACATGGCAAAACCCTGTCTATACAAAAATAAGCTGGGCATGGTGGTGGGCTCCTGTAGTCCCAGCTACTTGGGAGGTTGAGGCAGCAGAATCATTTGAACCTGGGAGATGAAGATTGCAGTGAGCCGAGATCACACCACTGCACTCCAGCCTGGGTGACAGAGTGAGACTCCAGGCCATGAGGAAGGACAGGTGAGTGTGATATTTCAAGATACTTGGTAATGAAGAAAAGGTGAGAGATATGCAATAACCAGGGTGGTGGGTCGGGGCTGTTGGGAAAAAGGTAAACTCGGGTAGTGTGAACCAGAAAAAATGGAATGAAGTGGGTCTTTGCCAACCACAGGTCCAGGTTCTGCCTTGGAAGGGCTGTGTGTCCTTAGGCAAGTTTCTGTTTTGTACTTTTCGATGTATGGCACAGTATTTGAATATAAGGTTTGATGTAAAAAATTTTCAGACAAAAAAATAACAAAGTTCCCATCAGCCTCACTCAATCTCACCTCCCTCCCTAGAGGATACTACCATATAAAGTTGCTGAGTGTGCTTCTGAGATGTTTGTATACACACAATGATGCCTAATGTACAATATATAATGTATATATATATAAATGTACTATATGTATGTAGGATACATAGAACATATAATATTAGCATATCAGTATAAATCTAGGATATGTATCTTTGAAAACATCTAACTTGGTTGTGTGTCCGTGGTTTATTTATAGAAATGAGACACACACATACATACATATATGTGCTATGGGCTGAATTGTGGTCCCCCCAAAATTCAGGTATTGAAACCTTAACCCCCAATGTGAATATATTTGGAGACAGGATATCTGAAGAGGTAATTAAGGCTGGGCATGGTGGCTCATGCCTGTAATCCCAGCACTTTGGGAGGCCTAGGCAGGCAGATCACTGGAGATCAGGAATTTGAGACCAGCTTGGCCAACATGGTGAAACCCCGTCTGTACTAAAAATACAAAAATTAGCCAGGCATGGTGGTGCATGCCTGTAGTTCCAGCTACATGGGAGGCTGAGGCACGAGGATCGCTTGAACCTGGGAGGTGAAGGTTGCAGTGAGCTGAAATGGCACCACTGCACACTCCAGCCTGGGTGACAGAGCAAGACTACATCTCTAAAAATAATAATAGTAATAAATAAAGGGGTAATTAAGGGCCAGGCGCGCTGGCTTATGCCTATAATCCCAGCACTTTGGGAGGCCAAGGCGGGTAAATTACCCGACATCAGGAGTTCAAGACTAGCCTGGCCAACATGGTGAAAACCTATCTCTACTAAAAATATAAAAATTTGCTGGGCATGGTGGCACACACCTGTGGTCCCAGCTACTCAGGAGGCTGAGGCAGGAGAATGGCTTGAACTTGGAAGGTGGAAGTTACAGTGAGCTGAGATCACATCACTGCATTCCTTCCAGCCTGGGCTGCAGAGCCAGATTTCATCTAAAAAAAAAAAAGAAAGAAAAGAGAAAAAGAGGCCGGGCGCGGTGGCTCAAGCCTGTAATCCCAGCACTTTGAGAGGCCGAGACAGGCGGATCACGAGGTCAGGAGATCGAGACCATCCTGGCTAACAAGGTGAAACCCCATCTCAACTAAAAAATACAAAAAATAACTAGCCGGGCGAGGTGGCGGGCGCCTGTAGTCCCAGCTACTCGGGAGGCTGAGGCAGGAGAATGGCGTAAACCCGGGAGGCGGAGCTTGCAGTGAGCTGAGATCCGGCCACTGCATCCCAGCCTGGGCGACAGAGCGAGACTCCCTCTCAAAAAAAAAAAGAGAAAAAGAGGTAATTAAGGTTAAATGAGGTCATTGGGATGGGGCCCTGATCCAATAGAACTGGACCCCTTATTGGAAAAGGAAGAGACACCAGAGATGCACATGCCCAGAGAAGAGGCCATGTGAGGACAATGTGAAAACAGCAATTTGTAAGCCAAGCAAAAAGGTCTCAGAAGAAATCTACCATGATGACACTTTAATCTTAGACTTGTAGCCTCCAGAAGTGTGAGAAAATAAATTTTTGTTGTTTAAGCCACTGGATTGCTGTATTTTGTTATGGCAGCCATAGCAGATTCAGACAATATGTAACTTGGGTTTTGTTTTGTTTCAATTTAAAATATGTCTTATAGCTGTTTTCATGTCAGTACAAATTGATCTACTTTGTTTTATGTAACTACTGCATCACATCATCATATTCCGTAGTTTTTTGTTTTGTTTTGTTTTTTTTGAGATGGAGTCTGGCTCTGTCGCCTAAGCTGAAGTGCAGTGGAATGATCTCGGCTCACTGGAACCTCAGCCTTCTGGGTTCAAGTGATTCTTCCGCCTCAGCCTTCCGAGTAGCTGGGATTATAGGTGGCCCCCAACACACGCTTGACTAATTTTTGTATTATTAGTAGAGACGAGGTTTCACCATGTTGGCCAGGCTGGTGGTCTCAGACTCTTGACCTCAAGTGACCCACCGGCCTCGACCTCCCAAAGTGCTGGGATACAGGCATGAGCCTCTGTGCCTGGCCCAGAGTATGTATTTAACATAGTTTATTTAACCACAGGACTATTAATGAATTGTAAGGCTGCTTAAAAATGTTTTTCATGAACAATGCTGCCAGGAATATCCTTGCGCATGCTTTTTTGTGCAAATACTGACCATGTTTCGCTATGTTAGATATTTAGGGACTTAGAAATTGGATTGGGGGGATGAAGGTATGTACATTCAAAATTTTAATAGCTGCTACCAAGTTGTCCTCCAAAAAGGGCATACCAATTTAGATTCCCACCAACAATACTGGAGCACCCTTTTCTCTATACTTCATCGGCTCTGGATATTATTAAACTTAAATTTTTGTCAGTTTCATGGGTGAAAAGTGTCTCGTTTATTTTGCATATCCTTGATTACCAGCTAGCATCTTTTCATATGCTACTTGATCATTTGTTGGGCTTTTTTCTTCTTTAAATTGTTCACATCTGCAGTGGGTATTTTGATTATTTCTTTGGCATCAATCTCACTGCCTCTCCCATCATACGGCAGAAATTCCATCTGGGTGGGATGGACCCCATTCCCAAACTCTAGGGTAGCACCACCAACCCCATGGCTATAACCTAATTAATATAATTTAATCATCATTTCCCAAGTGATTAAGTCAAAGAAACTATTCCATCCAAGCCTAGATCAGGCAGGAACAACATATGCCTCAAACATAGTAGACATAATGCCTAGGGTGTACAATCCTTTTTAAGGGAATAAAAAATGTTTTAATCCATTTCTTTTTTTTTTTTTTTTTTGAGACGGAGTCTCGCTCTGTGGCCAGGCTGGAGTGCAGTGGCATGATCTCGGCTCGCTGCAACCTCCTCCTGCCGGGTTCATGCCATTCTCCTGCCTCAGCCTCCCAAGTAGCTGGAACTACAGGCTCGTGCCACCATGCCCAGCTAAATTTTGTACTTTTAGTAGAGACAGGGTTTTACCATGTTGGCCAGGCTGGTCTCCATCTCTTGACCTTGTGATCCTCCCGCCTCAGCCTCCCAGAATTACAGGCGTGAGCCCCCACGCCCTGCCTAAAAACTTTTTTCTTTATGATTTGACTCTGGGAAAACTTATTTTTCACTAAGTATGTCAACAAAAAGAGGCAAACTCTGTAAAATATTTGAAGATATTTATTCTGTGCCAAACATGAGTGACCATGGCCTATGACACAGCCCTCAGGAGGTCCTCAGAACATGTGCCCAAGGTGGTCTGGGTACAGCTTGATTTTATACATTTTAGGGAGGCATGAGACATCAATCAAATACATTTGAGAAATACATTGGTTTGGTCCAGAAAGGCAGGACAATTTGAAGTGGGCGGAGGGTGGGGAAGTGGGGAGACGGTGCTTCCAGGCTATAGGTAAATTTAAACATTTTCTGGTTTACAACTGGTTGAGTGGACCAGGCATGGTAGCTCATGCCTATAATCCCAGTACTTTTGGAGGCTGAGGCAGGCGGATCACATGAGGTCAGGAGTTTGAGCCTGGCCAACATGATGAAATCCCGTCTCTACTAAAAGTACAAAATTTAGCTGGGCATGGTGGCACGAGCCTGTAGTTCCAGCTACTTGGGAGGCTGAGGCAGGAGAATTGCATGAACCCGGTAGGAGGAGGTTGCAGCGAGCCGAGATCGTGCCACTGCACTCCAGCCTGGCCACAGAGCGAGACTCCGTCTCAAAAAAAAAAAAAAATGGATTAAAACATTTTTTATTTATATAAATAAATTTATATAAATATATACAAAAATTAGCTGTGATTATAGCTGGATATGGTGGCACACGCCCATAACCCAAGCTACTTTGGAGGCTGAGGCAGGAGAATCACTTGAACCCGGGAGGCAGAGGTTGCAGTGAGCCAAGACTTTGCTGCTGCACTTCCACCGGGTGACAGAGCGAGGCTCTGTCTCAAAAAAACAAAACAAAAACCCCCAAAAATCCCAAACAAACAAACAACTTATTTTTAGGAGTATTATATCCCTCCCCCACCATACTCCCCCGGGTGCCACCTTACAGGCAACCATTCTCAACTCTTCTTGATGCTTCCCTGGTATTCACATTTGACGTGTCTAAATAATATCTTTATTGATTGCTATATCTTGATTTTTCAGTCTTATTAATTGATTTATTTTAGAGATGAGGTCTTGCTCTGTCACCCAGGCTGGAGTGCAGTGGTGCAATCATGGCTGCAGCCTCAAAGTCCTGGGCTCAAGTGATCCTGCCACCTCAGCTGCCACAATAGTTGGGACTCTATGGACGACATCTCACTGTGCTGGATAAAGATGTAGCTTTCTCATTCCATCCCTGCCTACTCCTGTAATCTCTCAACATAGATAATAGCACAGTGTTTTAGAAAGACAATAGTCCTCATGTACAGTATTCTTATGTAACTATTGTTTACTGTTGAGGCACACAGTATACTACAAACATGTCTCCTTTTATGTACAGCTCATTTTCTTAGAATTAATAATTGCCTTGTTTATTCATTTCTCAGTTTTCATGGACCTGTTGCTAATTTTCTCCACGTTAAACATTTCTGTTGCATGCCTAGCAATAACTTGTTTTTTGTTTTTTGTTTTTTTTTTTTTTAGAAACAGAGTCTTGCTCTGTTGCCCAGGCTGGAGTGCAGTGGCATGATTTTGGCTCACTGCAACCTCTGCCTCCCATGTTCAAGCGGTTCTCCTGCCTCAACCTCCCTCCTGAGTAGCTGGGATTACAGTCGCCTGCCACCATGCCCAGCTAATTTTTTTTTTTTTTTAAAGTAGAGATAGGGTTTTACCATATGTTGGCCAGGCTGGTCTCGAACTCCTGACCTCAGGTGATCTGCCTGCCTCGCCTCCCAAAGTGCTGGGATTACAGGTGTGTGCCACTGTGCCCAGCTGCAAAAACACTTTTATGGTGCTCAGTCATACCTGCCCATCGTGCCTGCCTTGTTATCCCCCTTCCAGAGCCCCCTCTTCTCCTGCTCCTATGGGCACTGGGTGGTATCCAGTGTGCTGCAGTATTGTTACCCTGTGATTTCTCCTTGTTCCTCTGAGTTGGAGGCACCATTCCCTGGATCCTTTGTCTTCCCTTCTTACACTCTATTATTTTTCTGGAGTGCACCTTTGTAATAGCTTCTTAGAATGGGTACAAGGGAGTTAATTTTGAGTTCTTAAACATCTGGAAATGTCTCTATTTGCTTTCTTCATTAAATTGATAGTTTAGTTCAGGCGCGGTGGCTCATGCCTGTAATTATAACACTTTGGAAGGCTGAGGCAGGTGGATCACCTGAGGTCAAGAGTTCAGGACCAGCCTGGTCACTCCAGCCTGGGTGAAAGAGTGAAACTGCATCTCAAACAAAAAAAAAAAAACAAAAAAACAAAAAAAAAGCTGATAGTTTAGCTGAGTACAGAATTTGAAGTTAAAAAATTTTTTCACAAATACACACTTGCTCTGCAACCCAGCCACTCTTAGGCATTTACTCAAGGGGAATGAAAACATATGTCCAACAAAGACTCATACATGAGTGTTCAAAGCTACATTGTTTGTAATAGCTCCAAATTGGAAATAACCCACATGTTCACCAATAGGCGAATGGATAAACACATTATGGCGTATCTATGTAATGAAATACTACTCAGCAAAAAAGGATGGGGCTGTTAATACAAACAACAATATGCATGAATCTCAAAATTTTTATGTTGATTGAAAGAAGATGGGAGGCTGGTTCCTGCTTGTAATCCTAGCACTTTGGGAGGCCAAGGCAGGTGGATCACCAAGGTCAGGAGTTCAAGACCAGCCAGGCCAACATGGCAAAACCCCCATCTCTACTAAAAACACAGAAATTAGGTGGCCGTGGTGGCACATAGCTGTAATCCCAGCTACTCAGGAGGCTAAGGTAGGAGAATCACTTGAAGCCAGGAAGTGGAGGCTGCAGTGAGCCAAGAGTATGCCATTGCACTCCAGCCTGGGCCACAGATGAGACTCAAAGAAGAAGAAAAAAAAAGATGGGAAAGTAGGACTACATATTGTATGATTTTGTTTATATAAAATTAGAAAATTGAAAGTAATCTATAGTGACAGAAAATAGATAATGGATGGCCCTGGTGGAATAGAGAGAGAAATAGGTTACAAAGGGTTACAAGGAAACTTGTGAATAATGAAAATGTTTATTATCTTCACTACGCTGATAGTTTCATGGAAATACACACACATATACACACAAATTAAATAAATATATACATATAAATATATGGAAACTAATCAACCACATTGCACACTTTAAATATGCACAGTTTACTGAACTTCAATAATATTTTAATAAAGCTCCAAAAGGAAAGGAAAATCTTTACACAGTATTTTTAAGGTATTGCTCCACTGTCTATTAGCTTCCAATGTCCTTGAGAAGTTTGATGCCATTCTGATTCGAAATCCATTGCATGGGACCTATTTTTATTGCCTCTACTGTCGCTGCTGGTGTTGGGGTGTGTGTGTATATGTGTGTGTGTGGGTGGGTGTTCTCAGTAAAAAATCCTAATATGTTCTCTGTTTCTGCTGTTCTAAAATATCACAAAGGTGTGTGGACACATTATTTGCTAGCCATTTCACTGGCCCTATGTCTATCAAAACTCATTTCTTTCGGTTCTGGATTTTTTTCTTTTCTTTCTTTCTTTTTTTTTCTGAGATGGAATCTCCCTCTGTCACCCAGGCTTGAGTGCAGTGGCACAGTCTGGGCTCATAGCAACCTTTGCCTCCTGGGTTCAAGTGATTCTTGTGCCTCCGCCTCCCGAGTAGCTGGGATTACAGGCACAAGCCACCATGCCTGGCTAATTTTTGTGTTTTTAGTAGAGACGAGGTTTCGCCATGTTGGCCAGGCTGGTCTCGAACTCCTGACCTCAAGTGTTCTGCCTGCCTCCCAAAGTGCTGGGATTACAGGCATGAGCCACTGCACCTGGCCCCCACCGAACTCATAATTATCATGAGTGGAGTTTATCATTTCCATGCACGTGTTTACACTTTTACTACATAGTATTCTTTAGGTTTAAATTAGTTTGAGTTAGGGCCAGGTGCAGTGACTTACTCCTGTAATCTCAGCACTTTAGACAGTTGAGGCAGGTGGATCACTTGAAGTCAGCAGTTTGAGACCAGCCTGACCAACATGGTGAAACTCCGTCTCGACTAAAGATACAAAAATTAGCCAGGTGTGATGGTGGGAGCCTGTAATGCCAGCTACTTGGGAGGCTGAGGCAGGAGAATCGCTTGAACACAGGAGACAGCGGTTGTAGTGAGTCAAGATTTGACTGCTGGCCGGGCGCGGTGGCTCAAGCCTGTAATCCCAGCACTTTGGGAGGCCGAGACGGGCGGATCACGAGGTCAGGAGATCGAGACCATCCTGGCGAACACGGTGAAACCCCGTCTCTACTAAAAAAATACAAAAAACTAGCCGGGCGAGGTGGCGGGCGCCTGTAGTCCCAGCTACACAGGAGGCTGAGGCTGGAGAATGGCGTAAACCCGGGAGGCGGAGCTTGCAGTGAGCTGAGATCCGGCCACTGCGCTCCAGCCCCGGCGACAGAGCGAGACTCCGTCTCAAAAAAAAAAAAAAAAAAAAAGATTTGACTGCTGCAGTGCAGCCTGGGCATCAGAGTAAGACCCTGTTTCGAAAGAATTAGTTTGAGTTAGGTTTTCTGTTGTTTGCAATTAAAGGAAGGATACAATACTTTTTGAAGAGGAAAAGGAGGGAGAGGAGGAAGAGAAAGAGGAGGAGGGACAGGAAAAGAAGGAGGAGGAGGAAGAGGACAAGAAAGAGGAGGGAAAGGAGTTCAGTAGGACTGAAGTGCAGAGATGTTGAGCACCATTAAGCATGAGAAGCGTCCTTACTGAGATTTGTAGTTAATTGTCGATTTCCTAGACAGTAGTTTCAGTAGAGTATGGGAGGGGGCAGTGCAGAGCCCAGGTTACAAGGGGAGAAGAGTGTCAGGCCTCTGAGCCCAAGCTAAGCCATCATATTCCCTGTGACCTGCATGTATACCTCCAACTGAAGATCCACAAAAGAAGTGAAAATAGTCTTAACTGATGACAGTCCACTATTGTAATTTGTTTCTGCTCCACCCTAACTGATCAATGTACTTTGTAATCTCCCCACCCTTAAGAAAGTTCTTTGTAATTCTCCCCACCCTTGAGAATGTACTTTGTGAGATCCACCCCCTGCCTGCAAAACATTGTTCCTAACTCCACCGCCTATCCCAAAACCTATAAGAACTAATGATAATCCACCACCCTTTGCTGACTCCTTTTTCGGACTCAGCCCTCCTGCACCCAGGTGAAATAAACAGCCTTGTTGCTCACGCAAAGCCTGTTTGGTGGTCTCTTCACACAGACACGTGATACAAAGAGAAAATGAGATAAGAAACAGCGGGGAAAGCGAGCCATGGCCACCACTGGGAAGTCTGGCAATAAAGGAAAAGTGTCAGGACAGTAGTGTGAAAGGGAAGCTGGGTCCAGGCAAACTATCCTCAGAGGAAGGACGAAAGCACACACGCAGGCTGAAGGGAAAACACAATAGTAAGTGTCCGAAGCAGCTGGTTGCGGTGGCTCATGCCTGTAATCCCAGCACTTTGGGAGGCCGAAGTAGGCTCATCACTTGAGGTCAGGAGTTCGAAACTAGCCTGGCCAACATGGTGAAACCCAGTCTCTACTAAAAATACAAAAATTAGCTGGGTGTGGTTGCTTGCACCTATAGTCCCAGCTACTCGGGAGGCTGAGGCAGGAGAATCACTTGAACCCGGGAGGCGGAGGTTACAGTGAGCCAAGATTGCGCCACTGCACTCCAAACTGGGTGACAGAGCGAGTGTCCATCTAAATAAAAAAAATAAATAAATAACAAAAACAAAGACAGTGTCTGAAGAGATAAGAGAGAGGCGATAAGAAGTAAACTCCAAGATAGGTAACCGGCACTGTGTGTGCAGGGACTAATTCTTGTTTATCTCCATATCTGTATCCGCGGGCACAGGGCCAGTCTTGTAGAAGGAGCTCAGCAAATGCTAGTTAAATGAATGCATGGAGAAGGGAGGGACACTTTTCCTTAGAGAAAAGCATAAAGAAAGAGGAAGGATGAAAACCAAGATACTTTGAAATGGACATGCAGCCATCATGTGAGATAACTTTCATTTTCTTAATTAGGTAAAAGACCAGACCATTTGGTGAAAGCAGGGAGTGAGGAGAATGGGTCTGGCTGGTGATGAGAGCTCCTTGGTGCCTTTGAAGCAGCAATTCCAATTTTGAGATAGAACATTCAGACATAAAACCACCAGTAGACAAAGTTATGTGTACAAGGATATTTATTGCAGATTTATGTGTATTGGCTAAAACCTAGAAACAACCTGGATGCCTTCAGTAGGTAAATGATAGAGGAAAACTATAGCATACTCCACCCATGCAACATGGCAGATAGTGTCTCAGTCTGAGTAGAATCAAGAGAGAGAAGCCACTTAGTAATTCAGAGAAGTTTAATATGAAGAATTACTAACAGAAGATTGAAGTAATGAGGGATTGACTAGTAAGAAGCAGAATTCTAAAAAATACAGGAAGCAGGCCGCATGCAGTGGCTAACGTGTGTAATCCTAGCACTCTGGGAGGCCGAGGTGGGTGGATCACCTGAGGCCAGGAGTTCGAGACCAGCCTGGCCAACATGGTAAAACCTCATCTCTACTAAAAATACAAAAAATTAGCGGGGTGTGGTGGTGCATGTCAGGCCTCTGAGCCCAAGCTAAGCCATCATATTGCCAGTGACCTGCACGTATACATTCAGATGGCCTGAAGCAACTGAAGATCCACAGAAGTGAAAATAGCCTTAACTGATGACATTCCACCATTGTGATTTGTTTCTGCCCCATCCTAACTGATCAATGTACTTTGTCATCTCCCCCACCCTCAAGAAGGTTCTTTATAATTCTCTCCACCCTTGAGAATGTACTTTGTGAGATCCACTCACTGCCCCCCAAAACATTCCTCTTAACTCCACCGCCTATCCCAAAACCTATAAGAACTAATGATAATCCACCACCCTTTGCTGACTTTCTTTTCGGACTCAGCCCGCCTGCACCCAGGTGAAATAAACAGCCTTGTTGCTCACACAAAGCCTGTTTGGTGGTCTCTTCACATGGCCACGTGAGACATTTGGTGCCAAAGACCCGGGTCAGCGAGACTCCTTCGGGAGACCAGTCCCCTGTCCTCATCTTCACTCCATAAAGAGATCCACCTAAGACCTCAGGTCCTCAGACCAACCAGACCAAGGAACATCTCACCAATTTTAAACCAGGTAAGCGGCCTCTTTTTACTCTCTTCTCCAACCTCTCTCACTATCCCTGGACCTGTTTCTCCTTTCAGTCTTGGCTCCACCCTTCAATCTCTCCCTTCTCTTAATTTCAATTCCTTTCATTTTCTGGTAGAGACAAAGGAGACACATTTTATCCGTGGACCCAAAACTCCGGCGCCGGTCACGGATTCGGGAAGGCAGCCTTCCCTTGGTGTTTAATCATTGCGGGACGCCTCTCTGATTATTCACTCACGTTCCATTGGTGTCTGATCTCCGCGGGGACGCCTGCTTTGGTCATTCATCCACATTCCCTTGGTGACAAGTCAATTGCGGGGACACCTGCTTTGGCTGCTCACCCACGTTGTAGCCCAGGGCTGCTCCCCATCCCCCTTCTCCGTGTTTCTACCCTTCTCTTAAACTTGCCTCCTTCACTATGGGCAACCTTTCACCCTCCATTCCTCCTTCTCCCTTAGCCTGTGTTCTCAAGAACTTAAAAATCTTCAACTCTCTCCTGATCTAAAATCTAAGCATATTTTCTTTTGCAATACCGCTTAGCCCCAATACAAACTCGACAGTAGTTCCAAGTGGCCAGAGAATGGCACTTTCGATTTGTCTATCCTACAAGATCTAGGTAATTTTTGTCGAAAAATGGGCAAATGGTCTGAGGTGCCTGACGTCCAGGCATTCTTTTACACATTGGTCCCTCCCTAGTCTCTGCTCCCAATGAGACTCGTTCCAAATCTTTCTTCTTTCTCTCCTGTCTGTTCCTTCAGTCTCCACCCCAAGCTCTGAATCCTTCGAATCCTTCTTTTCTACGGACTCATCTGACCTCTCCCCTTCTCCCCAGGCTGCTCCTCGCCAGGCCAAGCCAGGTCCCAATTATTCCTCAGCCTCTGCTCCCCCACCCTATAATCTTTCTATCACCTCCCCTCCTCACACCCGGTCTGGCTTACAGTTTCGTTCTGCGACTAGCCCTCCCCCACCTGCCCAACAATTTTCTCTTAAAGAGGTGGCTGAAGCTAAAGGCATACATAGTCATAGTCAAGGTTAATGCTCCTTTTTTCTTTATCCTACCTCTCCCAAATCAGTTAGAATTTAGGCTCTTTTTCATCAAATATAAAAACCCAGCCCAGTCCATGGCCCATTTGGTAGCAACCCTTAGACATTTTACCACCCTAGACCCATAGGGGTCAGAAGGCCGTCTTATTCTCAGTATGCATTTTATTTTATTACCCAATCTGCTCCTGACATTAGAAAAAGCTCCAAAAATTAAATTCCGGCCCTCGACCCCCACAACAGGACTTAATTAACCTCACCTTCAAGGTGTACAATAATAGAGAAGAGTTGCAGTTACTTGCCTCTGCTGTGAGAGAAACCCCAGTCATATCTCCAACACACAAAAACTTCAAAACGCCTAAGCCACAGCAGTCAGGCGTTCCTTCAGGACTTCCTCACCCAGGATCTTGCTTCAAGTGCTGGAAATCTGGCCACTGGGCCAAGGAACACCCGCAGCCTGGGATTCCTCCTAAGCCGGACCCTACTGGAAATTGGACTCTCCAACTGGCCCAAGGCTCTGACTGACTCCTTCCCAGGTCTTTTCAGCTTAGCAACTGAAGACTGACACTGCCTGATCGCCTCGGAAGCCTCCTGGATCATCACAGATGCTTTGGGTAACTCTTACAGTGGAGGGTAAGTCCGTCCCCTTCTTAATTAATACGGAGGCTACCCACTCCACATTACCTTCTTTTCAAAGGCCTTTTTCCTTTGTCTCCATAACCGTTGTGGGTATTGATGGCCAGGCTTCTAAACCTCTTAAAACTCCCCAACTCTGGTGCCAACTTAGACAATATTCTTTTATACACTCCTTTTTAGTTATCCCCACCTGCCTAGCTCCCTTATTAGGTCGAGACATTTTAACTAAATTATCTGCTTCCCTGACTATTCCTGGGCTACAGCCACACCTCATTGCCACCTGTTCAAAGCCTCCTTCGCATCCTCTCCTTGTTTCTCCCCACCTTAATCCACAAGGATAGGATACCTCTAGTCCCTCCTCGGTGACAAATGATGCTCCCCTTACCATTCCATTAAACCTAATCACCCTTTCCCCGCTCAACACCAGTATCCCATCCCGCAGCACGCTTTAAAAGGATTAAAGCCAGTTATCACTTGCCTGTTACAGCATGGCCTTTTAAAGCCTATAAACTCTCTTTACAATTCCCCCATTTTACCTGTCCAAAAACCAGACAAGTCTTACAGGTTAGTTCAGGATCTGTGCCTTATCAACCAAATTGTTTGCCTATCCACCCCATGGTGCCAAACCCATATCCTCTCCTATCCTCAATACCTCCCTCCACAACCCATTCTGTTCTGGATTTCAAACATGCTTTCTTTACTATTCCTTTGCACCCTTCATCCCAGCTTATTTTCGCTTTCACTTGGACTGACCCTGACACCCATCAAGCTCAGCAAATTACCTGGGCTGTACTGCCGCAAGGCTTCACAGACAGCCCCCATTACTTCAGTCAAGCCCAAATTTCTTCCTCATCTGTTACCTATCTCGGCATAACTCTCATGAAAACACACGTGCTCTCCCTGCTGATCGTGTCTGGCTAATCTCCCAAACCCCAATCCCTTCTACAAAACCACTCCTTTCCTTCCTAGGCATGGTTAGGTACTTCCGCCTTTGGATACCTAGTTTTACCATCCTGACTAAACCATTATATAAACTCACAAAAGCAAACTTAGCTGACCTCACAGATCCTAAATCCTTTCGCCACTCCTTTCCGTTCCTTAAAAACAGTCCTAGAAGCTACCCCCATACTAGCTCTCCCTAACTCATCCCAACCCTTTTTCATTACACACAGCCAAAGTACAGGGCTGTGTGGTCAGAATTCTTACACAAGAGCCGGGACTGCGCCCTGTAGCCTTTTTATCCAAACAACTTGACCTCATTGTTTTAGCCTAGCCATCTTGCCTCCGTGCAGTGGCTGCCGCCACCCTAATACTTTTAGAGACCCTCAAAATCACAAATTATGCTCAACTCACTCTCTACAGTTCTCATAACTTCCAAAATCTATTTTCCTCCTCACGCTTGATGCATATACTTTCTGCCCCCCCCAACTCCTTCAGGTATACTCTTTGTTGAGTCTCCCACAGTTACCATTGTTCCTGGCCCGGACTTCAATCCGGCCTCCCACATTATTCCAGATACCATACCTGACCCCCATGACTGTATCTCCCTGATACATCTGACATTCGCCCCATTTCCCCATATTTCCTTCTTTCCTGTTCCTCACCCTGATCACACTTGGTTTATTGATGACAGTTCCACCAGGCCTAATCGCCACACACCAGCAAAGGCAGGCTATGCTATAGTACCTTCCACATCTATTATTGAGGCTACCGCTCTGCTCCCCGCCACTACCTCTCAGCAAGCCGAACTCATTGCCTTAATTCGGGCCCTCACTCTTGTAAAGGGATTACGCGTCAATATTTATACTGAGCCCATATCCTGCACCACCATGCTGTTTTATGAGCTGAAAGGTTTCCTCACTACACAAGGGTCCTCCATCATTAATGCCTCTTTAATAAAAACTCTTCTCCCAGCCTCACAGGCCCATTCTAGTCTATTGTCATTTCATAACCTCTTCCATGTAGGTTACAAGCCACTAGCCCGCCTCTTAGAACTTTTCATTTCCTTTCCATCCTGGAAATCTACCCTTAAGGAAATCATTTCTCAGTGTTCCATCTGCTATTCTACTACTCCTCAGGGGTTGTTCAGGCCCCCTCCCTTCTCTACACATCAGCTCCAGGACTGGCAAATTGACTTTACTCACATGCCTCAAGTTAGGAAACTAAAATACCCCTTGGTCTGGGTAGACACTTTCGCTGGATGGGTAGAGGTCTTTCCCTCAGGCTCTGAGAAGGCCACCGCGGTCATTTCTTCCCTTCTGTCAGACATGAGTCCTCGGTTTGGCCTTCCTACCTCTATACAGTCCGATAACGGACCCGCCCACTAATCAAATCACCTAAGCAGTTTCTCAGGCTCTTGGTATTCAGTGGTGCCTGGTTTTACCTCAAACTGCCACCCTTAAGTCTCTCTTTAATTGGATAGAAGATCTTCGGTGACAAAGTACACTCCAATACTTTCACCAGGATGAAGTCCTATTCTTTACTTTTATACTTACTCTTATTCTTGTTCCCGTTCTTATGCCACCCTCTACCTCTACCTGTTTTTCTCCTTCTCTTATTTGGACCTTGTGTCTTTCATTTAGTTTCTCAATTCATACAAAACTGCATCCAGTCCATCACCAATAATTCTATATGACAAATGCTCCTTCTAACAACCCCACAATATCACCCCTTACCCCAAAATCTTTCTTCAGTTTAATCTCTCCCACTCTAGGTTCCCAAGCTGCCCCTAATCCCGCTCAAAGCAGCCCTGAGAAACATCGCCCATTATCTCTCCATACCACCCCCCAAAATTTTCGCCACCCCAACACTTTGCCACTATTTTGTTTTATTTTTCTTATTAATATAAGAAGACAGGAATGTCAGGCCTCTGAGCCCAAGCTAAGCCATCGTATCCCCAGTGACCTGCAGGTATACATCCAGATGGCCTGAAGCAACTGAAGATCCACAGAAATGAAAATAGCCTTAACTGATGACATTCCACCGCTGTGATTTGTTTCTGCCCCACCCTAAGAAGGTGATCATTGTACTTTGTAATCTCCCCACCCTTAAGAAGGTTCTTTATAATTCTCCCCACCCTTGAGAATGTACTTTGTGAGATCCACCTCCTGCCCCCAAAGCATTGCTCTTAACTTCACCGCCTATCCCAAAACCTATAAGAACTAATGATAATGCACCACCCTTTGCTGACTTTCTTTTCGGACTCAGCCCACCTGCACCCAGGTGAAATAAACAGCTATGTTGCTCACACAAAGCCTGTTTGGTGGTCTCTTCACACGGACACGTGAGACAGTGCATGCCTGTAATCTCAGCTACTCTGGAGGCTGAGACCGGAGAATTGCTTGAACTCAGGAGGCAGAGGTCACAGTGAGCTGAGATTGTGCCATTGCCTTCCAGCCTGGGCGACAGAGCAAGACTCAAACCAACAAAAACAAAAGGAAGCGGTTAGGTTAGGAAGCAACCACTAACCCCATAAATGAGTTAAAACATCCAAGGAAGAATCCCCTACCCCTACGGCTGAGATCCAGATCTTGTTGGAAAGGACATGGCTGTGGCTCACTAGGTGACAGAAATCAGTGGAACTGACGGAAAATCCATCCTCTGAAACGTGTTAAATATCTGCCTTCTAGGGTGCTGGGGAAAGCTGTTCACAGGGAGATGTCTCGCTGTAGGAACTCTTCTATAAAACTCCCCGCGGGAGAGTACTGGGAGGAAGCTGCGGCTGCCGGTGCACGAACCGCCATGCATTGCAGGAGCCATAGGACTAAGACACCAAGTTAACTGCAAGGAAGCACACAGCAACCAGGAAGCAAGAGACTCTCCTTCTTCAATGTCTCTAGCGCCCTCTATTGACAAAGCTTCAGCATCACTTGCAAAGGGAAAATATTTAAAGGGCCCAGAACTGTTATTTACAGAGCCATCAAAAAGGATGAATTGGCCGGGCGCGGTGGCTCAAGCCTGTAATCCCAGCACTTTGGGAGGCCGAGACGGGCGGATCACGAGGTCAGGAGATCGAGACCATCCTGGCTAACACGGTGAAACCCCGTCTCTACTAAAAAATACAAAAAACTAGGCCGGGCGCGGTGGCTCAAGCCTGTAATCCCAGCACTTTGGGAGGCCGAGACGGGCGGATCACGAGGTCAGGAGATCGAGACCATCCTGGCTAACACAGTGAAACCCCGTCTCTACTAAAAAATACAAAAAACTAGCCGGGCGAGGTGGCGGGCGCCTGTAGTCCCAGCTACTCGGGAAGGCTGAGGCAGGAGAATGGCGTAAACCCGGGAGGCGGAGCTTGCAGTGAGCTGAGATCCGGCCACTGCACTCCAGCCTGGGTGACAGAGCGAGACCCCGTCTCAAAAAAAAAAAAAAAAAAAAAAAAAAGGATGAATTTGGAAGAGGCAATCTGGGCACATAAAGTCATACACACAATGACATTTATTGCAGGATTTTTGTAATGTTTAAGCCCTAGAAATACCTTGGGTGTTCTCAATAAGAGAATGATTGGCTAAAATGATGGTATATCCATCCCATTGGATATTGTGGCAGCTACTTAAAATATATGTTAGAACCATATCAAGTGCTCTAGTGGGGCTTCTATGAGCTTTGGCAAAATGAAGACAGCAAATTTCAGAAGAAAGCATGTGATTTTTTTTTTTTCAAGAGACAAGATCTCACTCCATCACCCAGGCTGGATTGTAGTGGCGAGATCATAGTCACTATAACTTCAAATTCCTGAGCTCAAGCGTTTCTCCTACCTCAGCCTCCTGAGTAGTTAGGACTATAGATGTGCACCACCACAATTGGCTAATTTCTCTATTTAGTATAGAGATGTGATCTCACCGAGTTGCCCAGGCTGTTGAAACTCTTGGCCTCAAGCTATCCTCCTGCCTTGGGCTCCCAAAGTGCTAGGATTACAGGCTTGAGCCACTGTGTCTGGCTGATTCAATTTTTGTAAAGTGAACAAGAATTAAACCCTTGTAGATATTTAGATATGTTTGAGCGTGAAGAATGAGCAAGGAGAAAGGGGGTGAAGAGGAAAGAACAAGTGAGGTAAGAAAAAAAAGTTCCCAGCAAAAATATAAGGATAAAATAATGGAAAACTAGTACAAAAACGAATTAAAAATACTTGTTGCCAAGTGTTATTTATACAGCAAAAAAGTAGAGCTAGCTTAAATGTTCAGCTATAATTTATTGTTTTTATTTTATTTTTTCTTTTCGAGTGAAGTCTTGCTCTTGTACCCCAGGTTTGAGTGCAATGGCTTGATCTCAGCTCACTGCAACCTCCACCTCCCAGGTTCAAACCATTCTCCTGCCTCTGCCTTCCAAGTAGCTGGGATTAAGGTGCCTGCCACCATGCTCGGCTAATTTTTGTATTTTTTAGTAGGGGCGGGGTTTCACCATGTTGGCCAGGCTGGTCTCGAACTCCTGACCTTGAGAGATCTGCCCGTCTCGGCCTCCCAAAGTGCTGGTATTACAGGCATAGCCACCGAGCCCAGCTATAGTTTATTAAATTAACGGTGGTATGCACATGTGATATTCTATTACCACTAAGAATAATGTTGTACATGAAATAGTTTTAAGATTTATGTTAATAAGTGAAAAAAGTAGGTGATAGGTGAAAAAAATAATAGATAGTATAGTACAAGCTCATCTATTTATATGTTTTGTTTTTGAGATGGAGTCTTGCTCTGTTGCCCAGGCTAGAGTGCAGTGGTGTGATCTCAGCTCACTGCAACCTCCGTCTCCCAGGTTCACACGATTCTCCTGTCTCAGCCTTCCGAGTAGCTGGGATTATAGGCGTGTGCCACCACACCCAGCTTATTTTTGTATTTTTAGTAGAGATAGGGTTTCTCCATGTTGGCCAGGCTGGTCTCAAACTCCCGACCTCAGGTGATCCACCTGCCTCGGCCTCCCAAAGTGCTGGGATTACAAGCGTGAGCCACTGCACCTGAACTATTTATATGTTTATATATGTATAGAAATTGCCCAAATGAATCAACTCAAAAATGATAATAGTAGTTATTTATAAGCGTAAGATTGTGGATATTTTTCCCTGCCATTTTTGACTTTTAAGAAATCATTTGACTGGACGTGGTGGCTCACGCCTGTAATCCCAGTACTTTGGGAGGCTGAGGCAGGCAGATCATGAGATCAGGAGATCGAGACCATCCTGGCTAACATGGTGAAACCCTGTCTCTACTAAAAACACAAAAAATTAGTGATGCATGGTGGTGCATATCAGTAGTCCCAGCTACTCGGGAGACTGAGGCAGGAGAATGGTGTGAACCTGGGAGGCGGAGCTTGTAGTGAGCCGAGATCGCGCCACTGCACTCCAGCCTGGGCAACAGAGTGAGATTCCGTCTCAAAAAAAAAAAAAAAAAAGGCATTTAATTGGAATATAACAAACATATTTAAAATAAACAAATTGAAAGTATACAGATAAATTTTCACAAAGTCAACACACTTCAGTAAGCAGATCACAAAAAAGAGCATTATCAGTACCCACAGAAGCCTCTTTCTGGTCATTTCCCTTATCCCAAGGGAAAGTACTATCTTGAATTCTAACAGCGTAGATTTTTTTGGGTCTAGTTTTGAATTTCATATAAATGGAATCAGGCAGTATACGTCCTTTGTGATTTATTTTGCTCAATATTATGTTTGTGAGATCCATCTGTATTTCTGTGTGTAGTTGTAGTTTATTCATTCTCATTGTGTGTCGTATTCACTACCTGAATATATCACTATTTTCTGTCGATGGACATTTGGGTTGTTTCTAGTCTGGAGCTATTATGCGTTTGGTGCTATGAATCTTCTTGAACATGTGTTATGGTGAATATATGTACATGTTTATTTTGGGTATATTTCCTCCCTTATTTTTTGAGACAGAGTCTCACTCTGTTGCCCAGGCTGGAATGCAGTGGTACAATCTCTGCTCACTGCAACCCCACCTCCCAGGTTCAAGTGATTCTCCTGCCTCGGCCTCCCAAGTAGCTAGGAGTACAGGCGCCTGACACCACACTTGGCTAATTTTTGTATTTTTAGTAGAGATGGGGTTTCACCATATTGGCCAGGCTGATCTCAAACTGCTGACCTTGTGATCCATCTACTTCAGCCTCCCAAAGTGCTGGGATTACAGGCCAGAGCTACCATGCCGGGCAACTACTAATTAACTGGTATGTTTCAACTTGTATTTACTATGTTTCAACTTGTATTAACCATGCTTTCTTTTCTTTTTCTTTTTCTTTTCTTTTTCTCTTCCTTTTTTCTTTTTTTTCTTTTTTTTTTTTTTTTTGACAGATTCTTTTTCTGTCAGCCAGGCTTGAGTACAGTGGTGTAGTCTTAGTTCACTGTAGCCTCAAACTCCCCCAGCTCAGGTGATCATACCACCTCTCCTTCCCAAGTAGCTGGGAATGAAGGTGTGCACCACCGTGCCTGGCTAACTTTTCTATTTTTTTTTTGTAGAGGTGGGTTTTCACCATGTTGCCCAGGCTGGTCTTGAACTCCTGAGCTCAAGTGACCCAAATGCCTCGGCGTGCCAAAGTGCTGGGATTACAGATGTGAGCCACCGCATCCAGTCCCCCTCCCTTTTTTAAAGGAACAGAAAGCAAAGAGGCTTTTAAACCTCAAAGATCCTTTTTCTGTTGCCTTCCTAGAATCCCTAGACAGGAATTCAACTATGAACCTGAATTGACTTTAGGGGAGTATCTCTCCAGCCTAGAAAGAGAAGCCCCTGGAATTTTAAAATAAGAATCATAGACTTTTGGGTTTAAGGATTGTGGGAAAACTGGGCACAGTGGCTCATGTCTATAATCCCAGCACTTTGGGAGGCCGAGGCGGGCAGATCACCTGAGGTTAGGAGTTTGAGACCAGCCTGGCCAGCATGGTGAAACCTCATCTTTACTAAACACACACACACACACACACACACACACAACTGTGAGAAGCTCTGACATGTGATCACTTGGCTTTGTGCTCAAACAGCCCCAAGGATGAAAGTTTCTTTTCATTTTCTTCACCTCAACCTCCCGATTGCTGGGACTATAGGCGTACACCACCATTGCCAGACTAATTTTAACTTTTTTTTTTTTTTCCTTTTTTGAGCCAGAGCTTTGCTCTGTTGCCCAGCCTGGAGTGTAGTGGTGTGATCTCCACTCACAGCAACTTCCTTCTCCTGAGTTCAAGTGATTCTCCTGCCTCAGCCTCCCGAGTAGCTGGGATGACAGGCACGCACCACCATGCCCGGCTAATTTTTTGTATTTTAGTAGAAACGGGGTTTCACCATGTTGGCCAGGCTGGTCTCAAACTCCTAACCTCATGATCTTCCCACCTCGGCCTTTCAAAGTGCTGGGATTACAGGTGTAAGCCACCTCGCCCGGCTCCCCACTCCCCGTTTTTTTTTTTTTTTTTTTTGAGACAGTCTCCCTCTGTTGTCAGGCTGGAGTGCAGTGGAGGGATCTTGGCTCACTGAAACCTCCACCTCCTGGGTTCAAGCAATTCCCCTGCCTCAACCTCTCGAGTAGCTGGGACTGCAGGCATCCGCCATCATGCCCAGCCAATTCTTATATTTTTAATAGAGACCGGGTTTCACCATGTTGGCCAGGCTGGTCTTGAACTCCTGACCTCAGGTGATATGCCAGCTGCTCGGCCTCCCAAAGTACTGGGATTATGGCATGAGACACTGTGCCCGACCATTTTTTGATTTTTTTTTTTTTTTTTTGAGACAGAGTTTTACTCTGTTGCCCAGGCTGCAGTGCAGTGGCGCGATCTTGGCTCACTGCAACCTCTGCCTCCTGGGTCCATGCGATTCTCCTGCCTCAGCCTCCCAAGTAGTTGAGACTATAGGTGCACCCCACCATGCCTGTATAATTTTTGTAATTTTACTAGAGGTGGGGTTTCACCATATTGGTCAGGCTGGTCTTGAACTGCTGACCTTAGGTGATCTACCTGCCTTGACCTCCGAAAATGCTGGGATTTACAGGTGTGAGCCACCTTGCCTGGTGTATTTTTTTGATTTTTAGTAGAGATGGGATCTTGCTATGTTGCTCAAGCCAATCTCAAACTCCTGGGCTCAAGAGATCCTCCTGCCTCAGCCTCCTAAAGTGCTGGGATTACAGACGTGAGACTACACCTGGCCAAAAGTTTCCTTTTCTCACCACTGAAACATTTTTACTTCTCTTGTTCAAAAACCTGCCTCTGCCTCCTTCCATCCTTTCTTTGCTCCAGGACCTGTGCTCTGAAGCCACCTCCTCTGGCTGTCCCCTCTTCTCTCTTCTGTACTTCCTATACCCTTCCCATCACCATATACAGACATCTCCCTGTCCCACTTAGGTCTTCTTGTTACCGGAAAGGGGTCCCAATCCAGACCCCAAGAGAGGGTTCTTGGACCTTGTGCAAGAAAGAATTCAGGGCAAGTCCATAGAGTAAAGTGAAAGCAAGTTTATTGAGAAAGTAAAGAAACAAAAGAATGGCTCCTCCTTTGGCAGAACAGTGGCCTGGGCTGCTCCACTGAGTACACTTATAGTTATTTCTGGATTATATGCTAAACAAGGGATGAATTATTAATGTATTTCCTGGGAAAGGGACAGAGGTTTCTGGGAACTGAGGGTTCCTCCTCTCTTTAGACCATACGGGGTAACTTCCGGATGTTGCCATGGCATTTGTAAACTGTCATGGGTCTGGTGAGAGTGTCTTTTAGCATGCTAATGTATTACAATTTGTGTATAATTAGCAGTGAGAACAACCAGAGGTCACTTTCATCACCATCTTGGTTTTGGGGGGTGTTGGTCAGCTTCTTTATCGCATCCTGTTTTATCAGCAAGGTTTTTGTGACCTGTATCTTGTGCCAATCTCCTATCTCCTCCTGTGACTAAGAATGCCTAACACCCTGGCTGGGCACGGTGGCTCAAGCCTGTAATCCCAGCACTTTGGGAGGCCGAGACGGGTGGATCACGAGGTCAGGAGATCGAGACCATCCTGGCTAATACGGTGAAACCCCGTCTCTACTAAAAAAAAAATACAAAAAAATTAGCCGGGCGAGGTGGCGGGTGCCTGTAGTCCCAGCTACTCGGGAGGCTGAGGCAGGAGAATGGCGTGAACCCGGGAGGCGGAGCTTGCAGTGAGCCGAGATCACGCCACTGCACTCCAGCCTGGGCGACAGAGCGAGACTCCGTCTCAAAAAAAAAAAAAAAGAATGCCTAACACCCTGAGAATGCAGTCCAGCCCCTATCCAAGATAGAGTTGCTCTGGTTCAAAATATGTCACTGACATTCTCATCTCTGAAACTGCCTTTGTACAAATTATAGCAGAAATTATGACAGTGAAAGAGATCTGACCTAACTGACTCTATCTTGCTTCTAACCTCCAAGCTGTCCATATTCATTCCTGGGCGTAGGCTGAACTAACTTTGCGGGGGGGACTTAGTTTATAGGTTAACTTTAAAACAAAGACAATAACAGCCCTTTCCCAAAATAAATCCTCTTCCTGCCTGGTGATTAGACTGCCTTTGTAGGACTAACAGATTAGCCACAAGATTAGAAATTATGGCTTTGGAGTCAAATAGCTGGAGGCTGCAAGATTCTAAACCTCCCCAAATTGCTCCTGGGGATATTATCTTAGGTTACAGTAAAACCTAAGGTCAGTGCTTGAGATAGTTTGCAGATCCTATACTCCATGGATCAGCTTACACCACCCAGATCAATAAACTGGCTCATCTGGTCTTGTGGCCCCTGCCCAGGAGCTGACTTAGTGCAAGAGGATAGATTCAGCTCCCTATATTTTCTTTTTTTGTTTGTTTTTTTGTTTTTTTTTGAGACGGAGTCTCGCTCTGTCGCCCAGGCTGGAGTGCAGTGGCTGGATCTCAGCTCACTGCAAGCTCCGCCTCCTGGGTTCACGCCATTCTCCTGCCTCAGCCTCCCGAGTAGCTGGGACTACAGGCGCCCGCCACCTCACCCGGCTAGTTTTTTGTATTTTTTTTAGTAGAGACGGGGTTTCACCGTGTTAGCCAGGATGGTCTCGATCTCCTGACCTCGTGATCCGCCCGTCTCGGCCTCCCAAAGTGCTGGGATTACAGGCTTGAGCCACCGCGCCCAGCCTCAGCTCCCTATATTTTCATCTCCAACCTGACCAACTAGCATTCCCCACTTCCCGAGCCTCTACCCACCAAATTATCCTTAAAAATTCTGATCGATTGGTTCCAAGATGGCCAAATAGGAACAGCTCCAGTCTACAGCTCCCAGCATGAGTGATGCAGAAGACGGGTGATTTCTGCATTTCCAACTGAGGTACCAGGTTGATCTCACTGGGGCTTGTCGAACAGTGGGTGCAAGACAGTGGGTGCAGCCCATGGACTGTAAGCCGAAGTAGGGTGAGGCATTGCCTCACCCAGAAAGTGCAAGGGGTTGAGGAATTCCCTTTCCTAGCCAAGGGAAGCCATGACAGATGGCAACTGGAAAATCGGGCCACTCCCACCCTAATACCATGATTTTCCAATGGTCTTAGCAAACGGCATACCAGGAGATTATATCCCACGCTTGGCTTGGAGGATCTCACGCCCACGGAGCCTTGCTCAATCCTAGCACAGCAGTCTGAGATTGAACTGCAAGGCAGCAGCAAGACTGGGGGAGAGGCACCCGCCATTGCTGAGGCTTGAGTAGGTAAACAAAGTGGCAGGAAGCTTGAACTGGGTGGAGCCCACCACAGCTCAAGGAGGCCTGCCTGCCTCTGTAGACTCCACCTCTGGGGGCAGGGCATAGCTGAACAAAAGACAGCAGAAACTTCTGCAGACTTAAACATCCCTGTCTGACAGCTTTGAAAAGAGTAGTGGTTCTCCCGGCACGGAGTTTGAGATCTGAGAACGGACAGACTGCCTCCTCAAGTGGGTCCCTGATCCCCAAGTAGCCTAACTGGGAGGCATCTCCCAGTAGGGGCCGACTGACACCTCATACGGCCAGGTGCCCCTCTGAGACAAAGCTTCCAGAGGAATGATCAAGCAGCAATATTTGCAGTTCTGCAGCCTCCGTTGGCGATACCCAGGAAAACAGGGTCTGGTGTGGACCTCCAGCAAACTCCAACAGACCTGCAGCTGAGGGTCCTGACTGTTAGAAGGAAAACTAGCAAACAGAAAGGACATCCACACCAAAACCCCATCTGTACGTCACCATCATCAAAGACCAAAGGTAGACAAAACCACAAAGATGGGGAGAAACTAGAGCAGAAAAGCTGAAAATTCTAAAAATTGGAGTGCCCCTTCTCCAAAGGAACACAGCTCCTCACCAGCAATGGAACAAAGCTGGATGGAGAATGACTTTGACGAGTTGAGAGAAGAAGGCTTCAGACAACTGGTAATAACAAACTTCTCTGAGCTAAAGGAGGATGTTCAAACCCATCGCAAAGAAGCTAAAAACCTTGAAAAAAGATTGGACAAATGGCTAACTAGAAGAAACAGCATACAGAAGACCTTAAATGACCTGATGGAGCTGAAAACCATGGCACGAGAACTATGTGACACATGCACAAGCTTCAGTAGCTTATTCAATCAACTGGAAGAAAGGGTACCAGTGATTGAAGATCAAATGAATGAAACGAAGGGAGAAGAGAAGTTTAGAGAAAAAAAAGAGTAAAAAGAAACCAACAAAGCCTCCAATAAATATGGGACTATGTGAAAAGACCAAATCTACATCTGATTGGTGTACCTGAAAGTGACGGGGAGAATGGAACCAAATTGGAAAACACTCTGCAGGTTATTATCCAGGAGAACTTACCCAACCTAGCAAGGCAGGCCAATATTCATATTCGGAAATACAGAGAATGCCAATACAGAGAAGAGCAACTCCAAGACACATAATTGTCAGATTCGCCAAAGTTGAAATGAAGGAAAAAATGTTAAGGGCAGCCAGAGAGAAAGGTCGGATTACCCACAAAGGGAAGCCCATCAGACTAACTGAGAGATTTTGTCACCACCAGGCCTGCCTTACAAGAGCTCCTGAAGGAAGCACTAAACATGGAAAGGAACAACCAGTACCAGCCACTGCAAAAACATGCCAAATTGTTAAGACCATCCATGCTAGGAAGAAACTGCATCAACTAACAAGCAAAATAACCAGCTAACATCATAATGACAGGATCAAATTCACACATAACATATTAACCTTAAATGTAAATGGGCTAAATGCTCCAATCAAAAGACCCAGACTGGCAAATTGGATAAAGAGTCAAGACCCAGCAGTGTGCTGTATTCAGGAGACCCATCTCACATGCAGAGACACACATAGGCTCAAAATAAAGGGATGGAGGAAGATCTACCAAGCAAACGGAAAACAACAAAAAAGCAGGGGTTGCAATCCTAGTCTCTAATAAAACAGACTTTAAACCAACAGATCAGAAGAGACAAAGAAGGCCATTACGTAATGGCAAAGGGATCAATTCAACAAGAAGAGCTAACTGTTCTAAATATATATGCACCCAATACGGGAGCACCCAGATTCATAGAGCAAGTCCTTAGAGACTTACAAAGAGACTTAGACTCCCACACAGTAATAATGGGAGACTTTAACACCCCACTGTCAACATTAGACAGATCCATGAGATAGAAAGTTAAGAAGGATATCCAGGAATTGAACTCAGCTCTGCACCAAGCAGACCTAATAGACATCTACAGAACTTTCCACCCCAAATCAACAGAATATACATTCTTCTCAGCATCACATCACACTTACTCCAAAATTGATGACATAGTTGGAAGTAAAGCACTCCTCAGCAAATGTAAAAGAACAGAAATTATAACAAGCTGTCTCTCAGACCACAGTGCAATCAAATTAGAACTCAGGATTAAGAAACTCACTCAAAACTGCTCAACTATATGGACACTGAACAACCTGCTCCTGAATGACTACTGGGTACATAACAAAATGAAGGCAGAAATAAAGATGTTCTTTGAAACCAATGAGAACAAAGACACAACCTACCAGATTCTCTGGGACCCATTTAAAGCAGTGTGTAGAGGGAAATTTATAGCACTAAATGCCCACAAGAGAAAGCAGGAAAGATCTAAAATTGACACCCTAACATCACAATTAAAAGAATTAGAGAAGCAAGAGCAAACACATTCAAAAGCTAGCAGAAGGCAAGAAATAACTAAGACCAGAGCAGAACTGAAGGAGATAGAGACACAAAAAACTCTTCAAAAAATCAATGAACCAAGGAGCTGGTTTTTTGAAAAGATCAACAAAATTGATAGACTGCTAGCAAGACTAATAAAGAAGAAAAGAGAGAAGAATCAAATAGATTTATCAATAAAAAATGATAAAGAGGATGTCACCACCGATCCCACAGAGATACAAACTACCATCAGAGAATACTATAAACACCTCTACCTAATAAACTAGAAAATCCAGAAGAAATGGATAAATTCCTGGACACATACATCCTCCCAAGACTAAACCAGGAAGAAGTTGAATCCCTGAGTAGATCAATAACAGGCTCTGAAATTAAGGCAATAATTAATAGCCTACCAACCAAAAAAAGTCCAGGACCAGACGGATTCACAGCTGAATTCTACCAGAGGTACAAAGAAGAGTTGGTACCATTCCTTCTGAAACTATTCCAATCAGTAGAAAAATAGGCAATCCTCCCTAACTCATTTTATGAGGGCAGCATCATCATGATAGTGAAGCCTGGGAGAGACACAACAAAAAAAGAGAATTTTAGACCAATATCCCTGATAAACATCGATGCAAAAATCCTCAATAAAATACTGGCAAACTGAATCCAGCAGCATATCAAAAAGCTTATCCACCATGATCAAATGGCTTCATCCCTGGGATGCAAGGCTGGCTCAACATAAGCAAATCAATAAACGTTAATCTATCATATAAACAGAACCAAAGACAAAAACCACATGATTATCTCAATAGATGTAGAAAAGGCCTTCAACAAAATTCAACAGCCCTTCATGCTAAACACTCTCAATAAATTAGGTATTGATGGGATGTATCTCAAAACAATAAGAGCTATTTATGACAAACCCACAGCCAATATCATAATGAATGGGCAAAAACTGGAAGTATTCCCTTTGAAAACTGACACAAGACAGGGATGCCCTCTCTTGCCACTCCTATTCAACATAGTGTTGGAAGTTCTGGCTAGGGCAATCAGGCAGGAGACAGAAATAAAGGGTATGCAGTTAGGAAAAGAGGAAGTCAAATTGTCCCTGTTTGCAGATGACATGATTGTATATTTTAAAAACCCCATCGTCTCAGCCCCAAATCTCCTTAAGCTGATAAGAAACTTCAGCAAAGTCTCAGGATACAAAATCAATGTGCAAAAATCACAAGCAATCCTACACACCAATAACAGACAAACAGAGAGCCAAATCATGAGTGAACTCCCATTCACAATTGCTTCAAAGAGAATAAAATACCTAGGAATACAACTTTCAAGGGATGTGAAAGACCTCTTCAAGGAGAATTACAAACCACTGCTCAACGAAATAAAAGAAGACGCAAACAAAGGGAAGAACATTCCATGCTCATGGATAGGAAGAATCAATATCGTGAAAATGGCCATACTGCCCAAGGTAATTTATAGATTCAATGCCATCCCCATCAAGCTACCAATGAGTTTCTTCACAGAATTGGAAAAAACTGCTTTAAAGTTCATATGGAACCAAAAAAGAGCCCACATTGCCAAGACAACCCTAAGCCAAAAGAACAAAGCTGGAGGCATCATGCTACCTGACTTCAAACTATACTACAAGGCTACAGTAACCAAAACAGCATGGTACTGGTACCAAAACAGACATATAGACTAATGGAACAGAACAGAGCCCTCAGAAATAATACCACACATCTACAACCATCTGATCTTTGACAAACCTGACAAAAATAAGAAATGGGGAAAGGAGTCCCTATTTAATAAACGGTGCTGGGAAAACTGGCTAGCCATATGTGGAAAGCTGAAACTGGATCCCTTCCTTACACCTTATACAAAAATTAATTCAAGATGGATTAAATACTTAAATGTCAGATCTAAAACCATAAAAACCCTAGAAGAAAACCTAGGCAATACCATTCAGGATATAGGCATGGGCAAGGACTTCATGTCTAAAACACGAAAAGCAACAGCAACAAAAGCCAATATTGAGAAATGGGATCTAATTAAACTAAAGAGCTTCTGCACAGCAAAAGAAACTATCATCAGAGTGAACAGGCAACCTACAGAATGGGAGAAAATTTTTGCAATCTACCCATCTGACAAAGGGCTAATATCCAGAATCTACAAAGAACTTAAACAAATTTACAAGAAAAAAATCAAACAACCCCATCAAAAAGTGGGCAAAGGAAATAGATAGACATTTCTCAAAAGAAGACATTTATGCAGCCAACAGACACATGAAAAAATGCTCATCATCACTGGCCATCAGAGAAATGCAAATCAGAACCACAATGAGGTAGCATCTCACACCAGTTAGAATGGCAATCATTAAAAAGTCAGGAAATAACAGGTGCTGGAGAGGATGTGGAGAAATAGGAACACTTTTACACTGTTGGTGGGACTGTAAACTAGTTCAACCATTGTGGAAGACGGTTTGACGATTCCTCAAGGATCTAGAACTAGAAATACCATTTGACCCATCCCATTACTGGGTATACACCCAAAGGATTATAAATGATGCTGCTACAAAGACACATGCACACATATGTTTATTGTGGCACTATTCACAATAACAAAGACTGAACCAACCCTAATCCAATGGTAGATGGATTAAGAAAATGTGGTGCATATACACCATGGAATACTATGCAGCCATAAAAAAGGATGAGTTCATGTCCTTCATAGGGACATGGATGAAGCTGGAAACCATCATCTGAGCAAACTTTCGCAAGGACAGAAAACCAAACACCGCATGTTCTCACTCATAGGTAGAAATTGAACAATGAGAACACTTGGACACAGGGTGGGGAACACCACACAGCGGGGCCTGTTGTGGGGTGCTGGGAAGTGGGGAGGGATAGTATTAGGAGATATACCTAATGTAAATGACAAGTTAGCGGGTGCAGCACACCAACATGGCACATGTATACCTATGTAACAAACCTGCACATTGTGCACATCTACCCTAGACTTAAAGTATAATAAAATAGAATAAAATAAATTCAGATCGCTGAAATTTTATGGAGATTAATTTGAGTAATAATAAAACTCTGGTCTCCTGTACAGCCAGTTCTGCATCAATTAAACTCCTTCTATATTGTAATTCCCCTTTTTTTCTTTTTTCTTTTTTTTTTTTTTTTGCGACAGGGTGAAAGCACGTTTATTAAGAAAGTAAAGGAATTAAGTAAATTATTAAGAAAGTAAAGTAAAGTAAAAGGAGTCTCGCTCTGTCACCCAGGCTGGAGTGTAATGGTAAGATCTTGGTTCACTGCAACCTCTGCCTCCTGAGTTCAAGCAATTCTCTGCCTCAGCCTCCCGAGTAGCTGGGATTACAGGAGCCTGCCACTATGCCCAGCTAATTTTTTGTAGAGATGGGGTTTCAGCATGTTGGCCAGGCTGGTCTTGAACTCCTGACCTTGTGATTTACCCGCCTCAGCCTACCAAAGTGCTGGGATTACAGGTGTGAGCCACCATGCCTGGTCACAGTTCCCCTGTCTTTTTTTTTTTTTTTTTTTGAGACGGAGTCTCGCTCTGTCACCCAGGCTGGAGTGCAGTGGCCTGATCTCAGCTCACTGCAAGCTCCGCCTCCCGGGTTCACGCCATTCTCCTGCCTCAGCCTCCCGAGTAGCTGGGACTACAGGCGCCTGCCACCTCGCCCGGCTAAGTTTTTGTATTTTTAGTAGAGACGGGGTTTCACTGTGTTAGCCAGGATAGTCTCGATCTCCTGACCTCGTGATCCGCCCGTCTCGGCCTCCCAAAGTGCTGGGATTACAGGCTTGAGCCACCGCGCCCGGCCAGTTCCCCTGTCTTGATACATCAGCTTTTCTAGGCAGCAGGCAAGGAAAACCTGTTGAGTCATTACACCACCACAGTCCCCAAATGAAACAGTTACATATCCTTGAGTTTTCCCTCCACCTCTAGTCACCCTCTGAGTTATGAAGGTTCCTCCTGAAACCGGGGCCACATAAAGTAAGGGAGGAGACCATGCCTCATATTGTCTTATGCCCAATTTCTGCCTCCAAAGAAAGAAGAAGTAAAAACTAAAAGGCAGAAATGAAATCCACAGGCAAACAGCCCAGCGCTGTGCCCTGGGCCTGGTTAAAGATTGACCCCTGACCTAACCAGTTATGTTATCTATAGATTCCAGACATTGTATGGAAAAGCATTGTGAAAATCCCTGTTCTGTTCTGTTCTGTTCCGTTCTGATTACCAGGTGCATGCAGCTCCCAGTCACATACCCCCTGCTTGCTCAATCAATCATGACCCTCTCACGTGGACCCCCTTAGAGTTGTGAGCCTTTACTTAAAAGGGACAGGAATTGCTCACTCAGGGCTCTCAGTTTTTGGAGACGCGTCTTGCTGAAACTCCCGGCCGAGTAAAACCCTTCCTCCTTTAACTCAGTGTCTGAGGGGCTTTGTCTGCGGCTTGTCCTGCTACAAAAGGAGCACATTATTTCAGTCAGCACCATGCTGATCTGTGTTGACTCCCAGAATGGGAACAGGACGGTTTCCCAAACTTTAATCATTTCAGAAGCTGCCTTATGACTTTTGCCATTTCCATTTATCATCTATACTATTCAATCCCTTTTCTTCAGGTTTTTAAAGATTAAATCTTTTTTCTTTTTTTCATTTTTTCTTTTTTGAGACAAAGTCTTGCTCTGTTGCCCAGACTAGAGTGCAGTTGTGTGATCTTGACTCACTGCAAACTCTGCCTCCTGGGTTCAAGCGACTCTCCTGCCTCAGCCTGCCACGGCACCCAGCTAATTTTTGTATTTTTAGTAGAGATGGGGTTTCACCATCTTGGCCAGGCTGGTCTCGAACTCCTGACCTCGTGATCCACCTGCCTTGGCCTCCCAAAGTGTTGGGATTACAGGCATGAGCCACTGCGCCTGGCCTTAAATCTGTTTTAAAAAGAAATCTGGGAATTCACTATCACTCGACTTAAATAGAAGGCAACTGTAAAAACATATGCAATAAAATGATTAAGTTCTGACTAGATACAGTTTTAAAAGAAATTAGCAAAGTGGCTGGATCTAGGATTCAAACCCAGATTAAGCCAGAGACAAGGTCTTAACAACAGTGATTCATGTACCGCCTGAAGGTGCATTTAGGAAACCACTGGGGAGGAATGTAGTAGAATGGAACTTGCTGAGAATGACAGCCAGTAAGGAATGGTGGAGGGTGGGGATGAAATTTAATGGGAAGCCTTGGAATAGGGTTGCCAGATAAATTACAGGACACTCAGTTAAATTTGGATAAAAGTATGTCACAACTAAAAAGGTATTTGTTTATTTGAAATTCAAACGTAATGGGAGGTCCTGTATTCTTATTAACTAAACCTGGCAGTCCTACCTAGGAATCAAAGGCATGATTCCAGCAGGAAATTTATCCTCAGGGAGAGGCAGGCAGTAGTTGCGTCTGTGAGGCCTGTGGTAAGACTAACCCCTGTCACCAGGCGGCAGTAGAGAACCGAGCAGAGCAGGGGGAGGTGCTGATGGTGGGGAGAGAAGAGCGGATGGGAATGGGACTTTGGGGCCGCTCTAGGCCCTCATGCAGAATCTCAAATCAAATTAGCAAAAGACAGGAACAGGCAGCTCACAGAAGAACAGCTTATACATGGCTAATAAATAAGAAAAGATGGGCTGGGCGCGGTGGCTCATGCCTGTAATCCCAGCACGCTGGGAGACTCAGGCAGGCGGATCACCTGAGGTCAGGAGTTCGAGACTAGCCTGGCCAACATGGCGAAACCCCGTCTCTACTAAAAATACAAAAAATTAGCTGGGCGTAGTGGCGGGCACATGTAATCCCAGCTACTCAAGAGCCTGAAGGAGGGGAATCACTTGAACCAGGGAGGCGGAGGTTTCAGTGAGCCAAGATCATGCCATTGCACTCCAGCCTGGGGAACAAGAGTGAAACTCTGCCTCAGAAAGAAAAGAAAAAGAAAAAAAAGATGTATAGTCCTAGTCATAATTGAATTAACCTAAAAATGAGTTCTTTTCCATCTCTCAGATTGGCAAAAAATTAAAATATCAAAAAAGATTACTAATATTGTGTTGTGGAAGTGTGAGAATATACTATGTAGAGCAGAGACTGGTCACAAAAATTCAGGGATTGGAGTTTTTAAGGATAATTTGGTGGGTAGAGGCCCGGGAAGTGGGGAATGCTAATTGGTCATGTTGGAGATGAAATCATAGGGAGCAGGCTGGGCGCGGTGGCTCACGCCTGTAATCCCAGCACTTTGGGAGGCCGAGGCGGGCGGATCACAAGGTCAGGAGATCGAGACCACGGTGAAACCCCATCTCTACTAGAAATACAAAAAATTAGCCGGGCGCGGTGGCGGGCGCCTGTAGTCCCAGCTACTCAGGAGGCTGAGGCAGGAGAATGGCGTAAACCCAGGAGGCGGAGCTTACAGTGAGCCGAGATCGCGCCACTGCACTCCAGCCTGGGCGACAGAGCGAGACTCCGTCTCAAAAAAAAAAAAAAAAAAAAAAGAAATCATAGGGAGCTGAAGCTGTCCTCTTGTGCTGAGTCAGTTCCTGGATGGGGACCACAAGACCAAATGAGCCAGGTTACTGATCTGTGTGGTGTCAGCTGATCCATCGAGTACAGAATCCGCAAACTATCTCAAGCACTGACCTTAGGTTTTACTGTAACCTAAGATAATATCCCCAGGAGCAATTTGGGGAGATTTAGAATATTGCAGTCTCCAGCTGCATCTCTCAGATTGGCAAAATTTAAAATATCAAAAAAGATTACTAGTAGTCTGTTGTGAAAGTGTGAGAAAATACTATGTGAGTAGAGACTGGTGCGTCCTCTTTGGATTAATATCAAAAGAAAAGATGCACGTAGCCTTTAATCAATGATGTAACTCCCAGGAATTTATCAGACAGATTTACTCTCCCTTAGATGTGGAGACATAAGAGGTTGTAAGTGCAACTTGGAGCTGGGTTGCTAGTCCATAAAGCGCCTTGGATATCAATGTTGACTCCGCCAGCTGTGATGTCACTTGAACACTGGGAGGAAAGAGGGGAAGCTCTGACTTAGGGAGCTGAACGTTATCAACCCCCTCTCGCTGTCCCCCACAGCTTTTTCCTCCCAACTGTGGCTGCTCTGGGAAGCAGAAGTAAATATTGATTTTTAGAACCGTCTAGACCTGATGTCAAATCCTGGTTCTGTCACTTACTTGCTGTGTGACCTTGTCCTAGCAAGTTCACCTCTCCTTTTATTTTATTTTATGTTTTTTTTGATACGGAGTCTTGCTCTGTTGCCCAGGCTGGGTACAGTGGTGCAATCTCGGCTCACTGCAAGCTCCGCCTCCTGGGTTCACGCCATTCTCCTGCCTCAGTCTCCCAAATAGCTGGAACTACAAGCACCTGCTACCACGCCCGGCTAATTTTTTGTAAAGACAGGGTTTCGCCATGTTGTCCTGGCCAGTCTTGAACTCTTGACCTCGGGTGATCCACCTGCCTTGGCCTCCCAAAGTTCTGGGATAACAGGCGTGAGCCATCACACCTGTCCTCACCTCTCCTTTTCATTCATTTAATGATACATGTACTCAAAAATATTTATTGAGAATTTACTGCTATGCACTGAAATTTTGTGGTGAACAAGACAAAGTCCCCTATCTCTAAGAGCTTTCAGGCATAAAGGGTTGTTAGGGAGACACAATAAACAAGAAAACTAATAAATGGTGTAGTATGGGAATGGCAGTAGGTGCTATAAAGACAATAAAATAGATGGTTGGGTATGGTTGGTCACGCCTGTAATCCCAACCAAGGCAGGAGGATCTCTTGAGCCCAGGAGTTTGAGACCAGCCTGGGCAATGTAGTAAGACCTTGTGTCTAGTATAAGCAAAAAATTAGCTGGTGTGGTGGTGTGCACCTGTGGTCCCAGCTACTTGGGAGGCTGAGGCAGGAGGATCACCTTAGCCCGAGGGGTGGAAGCTGCAGTGAGCCGTGATGGTGTCACTGCACACCTGCCTGGGCAACAGAGTGAGACCCTGTCTCAAAACAAAAAACAAACAAAAATAATAAAATAAGATAAAATGATAGAGTGACCAGGGATGTTGCTTATATGTAATAGGAGATGGCAATTCTGTTTCACAGGTTTGACATCAAAATTACATAAGATACTACATATGACGCACTTAGCATTGTGCCTGAGACAGAGTATTAATTATGGTAACAATTACTGAATGTTTGTAATGTGCTAGACACTGTTCCAAGTACTATGGATAGACTAACTCATGTAATGACTTTGTTTTCCAGATAAGGAAACTGAAGCACAGGTAGGTTGAATTACTTGCCTAAGGTCAGGGAATTAACAGAGGATAGAACTGTGACATTCTGGCCTCAGAGCCTATGGTTTTAACTGTTTTATTAAATATTAGCATCTGTCTGTCTTTCATATCTTGATTAATGGGTGATGGAGGGCCCCAAGGAGGGCATGTTCAAATCTGTAGGAGGTGTGGGGGTTGGAGGTGTGGGGAAAAGAAAGAGAGATCAGCCTGTTACTGTGTCTATATAGAAAGAAGTAGACATAAGAGACTCCATTTTGTTCTGTATTTGAGATGCTGTTAATCTATGACCCTACCCCCAACCTTGTCCTTGCAAGAGACATGTGCTGCGGTGACTCAAGGTTTAATGGATTTTGGGCTGTGCAGGATGTGTCTTTGTTAAACAAGTGCCTGAAGGCAGCTTGCTGGTTAAAAGTCATCACCATTCTCTTAATTTCAACTACCCAGGGACACGTACACGGCCAAAGGTCGCAGGGACCTCTGCCTAGGAAAGCTAGGTATTGTCCAAGGTTTCTCCCCATGTGATAGGCTGAAACAATGCTGCTAAAAGGTTTATGGAGATGTTTGCATATGCATCTCAAGGCACAGCATTTTCCTTTAAACTTATTCATGTCACAGAGGTTTTTGTTCTTATGTCTTACTGCTGATTTCCTCCCCAAAACGATCCTATTGTCCTGCCACTCCCTTATCTTTAACATGGTAAATATAATTATCAATAAATACTAAAGGAACTCAGAGACCAGTGCTGGCGTGGGTCCTCTGTAAGCTGAGTGCCGGTTCCCTGGGCCCACTTTCTCTTTCTCTATACTTCGTCTGTGTGTCTCATTTCTTTTCTCAAGTCTCTCGTTCCACCTAACGAGAAACACCCACAGGTGTGGACGGGCAGGCCACCCCTTCAGGAGGCCAGGTGGGACCCAAGGCAGCTTGTGGAGCAAATGCAAGGGCACTGGAAGGTGAGTCACCATGTAACCTGGTGATGCTACTATATGACAAGAAAGTGAGAATTGAGGATAATGGAGTCATGAGATAACGGGATAAAGAAGGTGTCTTAACTGGCTCAGGCTCTGGCGGTCATAAAAAAATAGAGTTGACCCTTGAACAACATGAGTTTAAACTGTGCAGGTCCACTTGTATATGGGATTCCCCCCCCCATAAATACATTGAAAACATTTTTTGAGATTTTTGACAATTTAAAAATACAGATCAGCCAGGCATGGTGGCTCATGCCTGTAATGCCAGCACTTTGGGAGGCTGAGGCGGGTGGATCACCTGGCATCAGGAGTTTGAGACCAGTTTGGCCAACATGGTGAAACCCCGTCTCTACTAAAAGCACAAAAATTGGCCGGGCGCGGTGGCTCAAGCCTGTAATCCCAGCACTTTGGGAGGCCGAGGCGGGTGGATCACGAGGTCAGGAGATCGAGACTATCCTGGCTAACATGGTGAAACCCCGTCTCTACTAAAAATATAAAAAACTAGCCGGGCGTGGTGGCGGGCGCCTGTAGTCTCAGCTACTTGGGAGGCTGAGGCGGGAGAATGGCGTGAACCCGGGAGGCGGAGCTTGCAGTGAGCCGAGATCACGCCACTGCACTCCAGCCTGGGAGACACAGCGAGACTCCGTCTCAAAAAAAAAAAAAAAAAAGCACAAAAATTATGCGGTGTGGTGGTGCATGCCTGTAGTCCCAGCTACTTAGGAAGCTGAGGCAGGAGAATTGCTTGAACCCAGGAGGCAGAGGTTGCAGTGACTTGAGATTGTGCCACTGTACTCCAGACTGGGTGACAGAGCAAGACTCCATCTCAATAAATAAATAAATAAATAAATAAATAAATAAATAAATATAAAATAAAAATACAGATGAACCATGTAGCCTGGAAATAAATATAAAAAATAAGAAAAAGTTTGGTATGTCATGAATACATAAAATACGTGTAGATATTAGTCTATATTTTATCACTTACTACCATAAAATATACACAAATCTATTATAAAAAGTTAAAGTTCATAAAAACGTATACACACAGCACAGGGCGCCATTTGAAGTCAAGAGAAACGTATATAAATGTAAAGATGTAGTATTAAATCATAACTGTATACAATAACAGTAGGATATATTATACTACTATAATAATTTCCTAGCCACTTCTTGTTGCTGTTGTGGTGAGCTCAAGCATTATGAGTACCCACTTAAAACAGTGTGTCATGCTGATCATCTCTGAGTGAACAAGTGAGCAGTTCATCTCTCCAGTAAGTTACACATCACAGTAAAAAGTGATTTCTTAGGGCAAGCGCGGTGGCTCATGCCTGTAATCCCAGCACTTTGGGAGGCCGAGGCGGGTGGATCACCTGAGGTCAGGAGTTTGAGACCAGCCTGGCCAACATGGTGAAACTCCATCTCTACTGAACATACAAAAAATTAGCTGGGCATGGTGGAAGGCGCCTGTAATCCCAGCTACTTGGGAGGCTGAAGCAGGAGATTCGCTTGAAACTGGGAGGTGGAGGTTGTAGTGAGCGGAGATCACACCACTGCACTCCAGCCAGGGTGACAAGAGTAAAATGCTATCTCAAAAAAAAAAAAAAAAAAGGTGATTTCTTGTTGCTCTGTTGTTTTTTTGTTTTGTTTTGTTTTTTGTTTTCAGACAGAGTCTAGCTCTGTTGCCTGGGCTGCGGTGCAGTGGCGCAATTTCTGCTCACTGCAACCTCCACCTCCTGGGTTCAAGCAATTCTCATTCCTGAGCCTCCAGAGTAGCTGGGATTATGAGTGTGTACCACCTCGCCTGGCTAAGTTTTTTTTATACACACACACACACACACATATATATATATATATATATATATTTTTTTTTTTTTTTTGAGATAGAGTCTCGCTCTGTTGCCAGGCTGGAGTGCAGTGGTGCGATCTCAGCTCACTGCAACCTCCGCCTCCCGGCTTCAAGTCATTCTCCTGTCTCTCAGCCTCCTGAGTAGCTGGGATTATAGACTCACAGCACAATGCCCAGCTCATTTTTGTATTTTTAGTAGAGATGTGGTTTTACCATGTTGGCCAGGATGGTCTCAATCTCTTGACCTCAAGTGATCCACCTGTCTCGGCCTCCCAAAGTGATGGGATTACAGACCTGAGACACCGTGCCCAGCTAATGTTTGTATTTTTAATAGAGATGAAGTTTCACCATGTTGGCCAGGCTGGTCTCAAACTCCAGACCTCAAGTGATCCACCTGCCTTGGCCTCCCAAAGTGATGGGATTACAGGCGTGAGCCACCCTGCCTGGCCACTTTTGACTTCTTTTACGACATGGACTTTTCTATGATACAGAGACTGAAACTAAAGCAAATGGTTGGAGAAGGATTGGTACTGTATAGAAAAAAAATTTAGAGAAATGAAAATAGCAAAAAAGACAAATTACAACATATTTTCATAAAGTTACACCAAGTGTGCCTGCCTCTCTTGTTTCCCCTTTCACCTCCTTTGCCTCTGTCATCCCTGAGACAGCAACACCAGCTGCTCCTCTTCCCCTACCTCCTCAGCCTACTCACTGTGAGAATGATGAGAATGAAGGCCCTCATGGTGACCCGCTTCCACATAATGCATAGTATATATATTTTACCTTATGATTTTCTTAATAACATTTTCTTTCTTCTAGCTTACTTTGTAAGAATAAAGTATATAACACATATAACATACAAAAGATGTGTTAACTTACTGTTTATGTTATCAGCAGGGCTTCTGGCCAACAGTAGGCTATTAGTTATGTTTTGGGGGAGTCAAGAATTATATGTGGATTTTTGACTATGTGGTGGGTTGGTTTCCCTAACCCTTGTGTTGCTCAAGGGTCAACTCTACCATACACTGGATGGCTTAAAAAACAGACATTATTTTCTTACTGTTCTGGAGGCTGGAAGTCCAAGATTACGGTGTCAGCATAGTTGAATTCTCATGAGGGCTTCCTTCCTCACATGGTTTGGGGTTGAGGGAGTGAGAAATCACAAGCAGCTCTCTGGTGTCTCTTATTATAAGGGCACTAATCCAACATGAGCACCCCACACTCATAACCTCATCTAATCCTAACCTCCTCCCGTAGGCCCCATTTCCAAATACCATCACATTGAGGGTTAAGGCTTCCACATACAAATTTTGGGGGACCACAGTTCAGTCCATAGCAGAGGGGGTTGACAGGACTTGTGGAATTCATTGCCAGAATCATCTGGATCCACAAAGCTCTCCCCGGTCAGGAAGATAGCAGATGAAACATGATAGGAAAAATATCAAGTCCTGAATTTAGATCCAGAAAAGTGTGAAGTACAGGATGGAAGAAAATATTTTGGAATTTAGTTAACTGCAACCTCAGCCTAAGGCAGCAAGGGCAATGGGATCACCAAAAGAGCTGACTCTTCCCCTCTGGTCACAGGCAAGCACTTTTTTTTTTTTTTTGAGATGGAGTCTTGCTCTGTGGCCCAGGCTGGAGTACATGGCTTGATCTCAGCTCACTGCAACCTCCACCTCCTGAGTTCAAGCAATTCTCCCGCCTCAGCGTCCTGAGTAGCTGGGATTACAAGCACTTGCCGGCATGCCTGGCTAATTTTTGTATTTTTAGTAGAGACGGGGTTTCACCATGTTGGCCAGGCTGGTCTTGAACTCCTGACCTCAGGTGATCCACCCACCTCGGCCTCCCAAAGTGTTGGGATTACAGGGGTGAGCCACCGTGCCTGGCCTCTCATACCACTTTTTAAGGTCACAGTTTAGGAAGCTTGGTTGCCACGTCCAAACAAATCTTGCCATCTGCAACCTTCTTCCCCAGATATTTCCCAACAGCCTCAGTTGTCTTATTGCTTGTGTACTTTATGAAACATTGATATATTAATTTTAACTATTACATAACTTGCTGCAATACATTAGGCCTTTGTATAGATAGAAAGTGTCAAAGGGTCAAGAAAAATGCATGAAATAAAAATTTAAGGCCGGGCGCGGTCGCTCAAGCCTGTAATCCCAGCACTTTGGGAGGCTGAGATGGGCGGATCACGAGGTCAGGAGATCGAGACCATCCCGGCTAACACGGTGAAACCCCATCTCTACTAAAAATACAAAAAACTAGCCGGGCGAAGTGGCGGGCGCCTGTAGTCCCAGCTACTCGGGAGGCTGAGGCAGGAGAATGGCGTAAACCCGGGAGGCGGAGCTTGCAGTGAGCTGAGATCTGGCCACTGTACTCCAGCCTGGGCGGCAGAGCGAGACTTCGTCTCAAAAAAAAAAAAAAAAAAAAAATTTTAAGGCTGAGCCACTGTGCCCGGCCAGTGATTTATATTATATTCTTTATGCTTTATTATGTTTTCTAAACTTCTCATAATCTATATATATGTTATTATTATTTTTTTTTCTGAGGCGGAGTTTCCCTCTTGTTGCCCAGGCTGGAGTGCAATGGTGCAATCTTGGCTCACTGCAACCTCTGCCTCCTGGGTTCAAGCGATTCTTCTGCCTCAGCCTTCCACGTAGCTGGGGTTATAGGTACCCGCCACCATGCCTGGCTATTTTATTTGTCTATTTATTTTTTTGTAGTTTTGGTAGAGACGGGGTTTCACTATGTTGTCCAGGCTGGTCTCAAACTCCTGACCTCAAGTAATCCACCCACCTCGGCCTCCCAAAGTGCTGAGATTACAAGCATGAGCCACCACGCCCAGCCTATGTTACTTTCATAACCATAAAGGTTCTTTATAATAGCCTATAAGGCAAAAAATATTTCCCCCAAGTTTTGAGAAGGGCCACACTGGGATGACAGAATCATGATACTGGAAGGAACTGCTTAAAAATCTTTTGAATGGGTCTTCGTGCCTCCCCTCCACACTCTGCTGCCAGTACTCCAGTTCAGATCTTCTGCATCCTTCTTGTGGACTATTGCAACAGCTTCCTAATTGCTCTCCTTGCCTCCAGTACTGACTATGCCCTCCCATTCTCCACATTGGTTGCTGCTAGAATGATGTTTCTACAATGAAAATCTGATAATTCACCCACTATCTGAAAATCCTCATGGCTGCCCTGAACTTCATCACAAAGTTGAAACTCTTTAGCAGAGCAGGCCCACTCCAGTCTGGTTCTCAAACACACATCTCTTCCTGCTTCCTTGCCCACCATTCTCCCTGGTACCCTAAGCTGCAGACACACATAGTCATTTTCTGTCACTCCTCTGAATCTTTGCACACGTGCGATATTCTGGCTGGTGAACCCTGCCTTTTTTTTTTTTTTTTTTTTCCTGAGATGGAGTTTTGCTCTTTTGCCCAAACTGGAGTGCAGTGGTGTGATCTTGGCTCACCACAACCTCTGCCTTCTGGTTTCAAGCGATTCTCCCGCCTCTGGAGTAGCTGGGATTACAGGTACCTGCCACCACGCCTGGCTGATTTTTGTATTTTTAGTAGAGACAGGGTTTCGCTATGTTGGCTAGTCTGGTCTCAAACTCCTGACCTAGTGATCTGCCCGCCTCGGCCTCCCAAAGTGCTGGGATTACAGGTGTGAACTACCGTGCCTGGCCCCAACCTTGCCTATCTTTTAAGCTATCAGATGTCCCTTCCCTAGGAAGCCTTCTCAGACATCTCTCTCTGAAGGCAGCATTAGTTCCTTTCAGATATCCTTTCTTGGTACTCAATCTATTTGCAGATTTATTGATTCTTACGTCTGTCTCCCACATAAAGATGCACCTCCTTAAAGACTGTTATGTGTTAACTTTTAAATAAATGCTCATATGTGCAAGGCCCTGTGGTAGGCATTGGCATATCAAAAAATAAATTGTTTTCTTGGCTGGGCGTGCTAGCTCATGCCTGTAATCGCAGCACTTTGGGAGGCCGAGGAGGGCGGACCACTTGAGGTCAGGACTTCGAGGTCAGTCTGGCCAACAGGGTAAAACCCCATTTCTACTAAAAATAAAAAAATTAGTTGGGCGTGATGGCGCGTGCATGTAGTACCAGCTACTCAGGAGGCTGAGGCAGGAGAATTGCTTGAACCTGGGAGGCAGATGTTGCAGTGAGCCAAGATTGCACCACAACACTCCAGTCTGGAATACAGAATGAGACTCTGTCTTAAAATATGTATGTATGTGTGTGTATATATATACACACATACATGTATGTATATGTGTATATAGATATACATGTGTATATGTATATATATACACACATGTATGTGTTAAAGGTGGGCGCATACAGGTGGGTGCATACAAGTGGGCGCCTGCCACCATGCCTGGCTAATTTTTGTATTTTTATTAGAGACGGGGGTTTCGCCATGTTGGCCAGGCTGGTCACGAACTCCTGACCTCAGGTGATCCCCCCTACCTCAGCCTCCCAAAGTGCTGGGATTACAGGCTTAAGCCACTGCGCCCGGCCTATGACTGCTTTCAATGCAGTCTCACTTCCACAGTGTGAGCGTTTGCTTGACTGGCTCTCTTGCAGCAGGTGGAAGTCATTTAAAACATTTCCCAGTACAACGGAAGTTTAGGTGCTTGTTGCAGGGGCTGTGTGTGTGTGTGTGTGTGTGTGTAGTAATAAGCAGAATGGTCGATTTTTCACTTCTAGAGGGATGGGGAACTGCTCTGCATCCTCACCTTGAGGTTGGGAGCCATCAGGACTTGGGGCAGGGAAAGGAATATGGTCACAATTCCAGCTTTTTTGTTTACTGTTTAAACCCTATTGTAATATATGAGTGTTATATGCTCCCAAAAGCCTCATCTTCTCTGAATGGGAGGCAGGAAGCCAAGGAAAGGGTTGGGAGAGGGCTGAGGTAACACAAATAACTCTCCCGACCGCTGGACAGGGTGCCTCAGCCTCATTGCCCTTTGCTCTGCTTCTGGTCTGTGGGGAGGAATCTCCCTGAAGGCCTGGCAAGCTCTCGCTGTCCCTGCCCATTTTTCTGGTCTTGCGAGATTGTAGGAGAGTGAGGCAGGGTGGAGGAGGGAAGCTGAGGCCATGGTCATTGTGTCAGCCTCTCCTGCCAGCTGGTGAGCTCCATGAGGACAGGGAAGGTCTTTGTTCATGTCTGTGCCCCAGATATACCCTGGCCTGTTATAAGTGGGTAATAAATACCAGTTACATTAATTTTATATATATATATATATATATATATATTTTTTTTTTTTTTTTTTTTTTTTTTTTTTTTGAGACGGAGTTTTACTCTTGTTGCCCAGGCTGGAGTGCAATGGTGCAATCTCGGCTCACCGAAACCTCTGCCTCCTGGGTTCAAGAGATTCTCCTGCCTCAACTTCCTGAGTAGCTGGGATTACAGGTATGCACCACCATGTCTGGCTGATTTGTATTTTTAGTAGAGATGGGGTTTCGCCATGTTGGTCAGGTTGGTCTCCAACTTCTGACCTCAGGTGATCTGCCCGCCTTGGCCTCCCAAAGTGCTGGAATTACAGGTATGAGCCACTGTGCCTGGCCTAGTTACATGAATTAATTATCATATCTGAGTGAGGCTAACTAGAGGAAAGGTCTGGGCAGGGGAGATGAGTGTCTGGGAAGATGGGGTCTCTGAGAGAAAGAGTTAGGGAGGTCTGCTTTGCCCTATTATCCCAAGACTGGTTCTCAGGCATTGAGGAGACAATTATTAATTCAGGGTCCTGGGGCTTGGTGGGTGGGATCTTCTAGGTTTTTTTTTTAATTTCCCTTGAAGGCCATTCTCCTGCCCAATCCCCAGACACTTCTTTCTTATTTCTACTTCCTCATACTAACTTCCCAACAAGAAGGAAGAAGCAGTTCAAAGGTGCACCCTTGAGAGCTTCGGGTCTGGATGGGGTGGGGGTAGAAGGGACTGGAATCAGTGAGAGGGCTGTACTCAGAGACCACAATACAAGGACTTCATAAAAACACTTGGACTTCACAGAGTTTGCAACTCTGAAACTTGGGTGTTGGTGGTCATCTAATCCCACACACCTCACTGAGAGGGATTCCATCTGGGGCATCCTGGTATTAAACCCTGTTAGAAGACTCTTGGTTTGGCAGCTTTATAGTTAGAGAAATCCACTTGTGTCTCAAGGCCTGGTGATGCCCCCATCAATATGTCAGAAGCATTTGAATCAGAGTGACTCCATCTTGAATAGAGGCTGGGTAAAATAAAGCTGAGACTTACTGGGCTGCATTCCCAGGAGGTTAGACATTCTTAGTCACAGGATGGGATAGGAGGTTGGCATGACTGGTATCACAAGATACAGGTCACAGAAACACTGCTTATAAAAGAGGATGCAGTAAAGAAGCCAGCCAAGGCCGGGTACGATGGCTCATGCCTGTAATCCCAGTACTTTGGGAGGCCGAGGTGAGTGGATCACTTGAGGTCAGGAGTTCAAGATCAGCCTGGCCAATGTGGTGAAGCCCCATCTCTACTAAAAATACAAAAATTAGCTGGGTGTGGTGGCAGGCGCCTGTAATCCCAGCTACTTGAGAGGCTAAGGTGGGGGAATCACTTGAACCCAGGAGGTGGAGGTTGCAGTGAGTTGGGATCACGTCACAGAACTCTAGCTTGGGCAACAGAGTGAGACTCCATCTCAGAAAAATATATAAATAAATAAAAATAAGGAAAAAAGAAAAGAAGCCAGCCAAAACCCACTAAAACCAAAGATGGTGATGAAAGTGGCCTCTGGTTGTCCTTACTGCTCATTATAGACCATTTATAATACATTAGCATGCTAAAAGACCTTGTAACCAGGTGGTAATACTTTCTCGTGTTCTCTGCCATCAAGAAGATAGGAATTTTGGAGTTCGTGTTATCATTTGCTCTAAAAACTATCTCGAGCACTTAAAAGCCTTTGCAAGCTCAAGACTGACTGCTCTAGGCTCCTTCTGGGAAGAGCAATGGAAACTGCCCAATGCTGTAGCTTAGTAGCTAAGCCATGACAATTTACAAATGCTATGGTAATGTCAGGAAATTACCCTATATGGTCTAAAAGGAATTGCCTGCCCCTTTCCCAGAAAACTTATGAATAATCTACCCCTTGTTTAGCATATAATCAATAAATAACCCTCAGTACACTCAGCTGAGCAGCTCACGCTGCTGCTCTGCCTATGGAGTAGCCATTCTTTTATTCTTTATCTTTCCTAATAAACTTGCTTTCACTTTACTCTCTGGACTTGCCTGCAATTCTTTCTTGCATGAGGTCTAAGAACCCTCTCTTGGGGTCTGGATCAGGACCCCTTTCTGGTAACATCTTCTTGGCAAACCAAGAAGGGACTATACTGAAGACACCCTTGACACAAAGGAAAATTATCTGCCCAGCACCAATTGTCCAACTTTGGGTAAGTGGTGGGGTTCATTTTACCTGGGTAAAAAATGGAATTGGGTTCGAGGCCCAACTTAGGAAGGTTAGAGTTTTTCCTAATATTTAAGGGGTTAGCGGCCCCCCCTCAGTAAAGTGCCTCTTGGTTAAAAATGGATTTGGCACAATGGGATGTTAACCGCTATTCTCATTGAACTAATCTGCCTTGTACTCTTTGCTGACTACTGTGGGTGTCAGAATTCGGCATGTACAGCATCACTGGACATGGGGAGCTTTTTTCCTCCCCAAAGTGGGACAGTTGACAACTGAAGGGACTGCTGGTAAAGATCCCTTCATGATGTGTCGCTGCAACAGGTGAGTCTTTCTCTGCTCTCCCTGATGTTCTTGCCTTCCCCACCCCACCTCAGGCAATGCTTTTCTGTCTCTCTCTCCTTTCCCTTTCTTCCCACCTTTTCTGTCACCCAGGGCAACTGTCCACTCTTCCATCTTGCCCACAGACCACGTGTTGAAACTCCTGGTTGGAAGTCATTCCGCCCCACTTTGAGTGGATCAAACATGACAGGGCCCAACCTGGGGCAAGTTTGAGCCTTGCTAGTTTGATAATGGGCACTAAGCAGAGTGGCTAATGTCTAGGTTTTATCACACGTATTTTTCTTTTTCTTTTTTTTTTTTGAGACGGAGTTTCACTCTTGTCACCCAGGCTGGAGTGCAATGGTGCGATCTTGGCTCACTGCAACCTCTGCCTCCTGGGTTCAGGCAATTCTCCTGCCTCAGTCCCCATGATCCACCTGCCTTGGCTTCCCAAAGTGCTGGGATTACAGGCATGGGCCACCATGCCAGGCCTGTCACACATATTTTTCTCTGGCTGGAATAGAAAATGTAAATCGGTTACCCCATGCAACCCGTTGGGCAGCATCTTACAAAATCAAGAGGCTTTTTGCCTGTGATTCCATAAAATGGTAAAAGATGATTCTCCTTTGTAAGGTGGCTTGACCCCCATAGCTATGGTGCAGCAAGCCGGGCCATCAAAGTCGTTTAGAGAAAAAGGGAACCCAGAAACCTGGCATCCTGGCAAAAGGGTAAGAATTTCTTACCAGTCAGACTTCTGACCTCTTTGTGCAAACCTGTTGAATAAATGATAAAAATCACTGTCTCTCTTGCAAGGGAATTGATTAATAAGAAAATGGATTTCTGAGGCTAGTCTTAAGCTGTAGTGAATCTGGTGTATTTTGTGTTTTGAATTTGTCTTTGCCATCCTGTCATGAAAGGGTGTGCCATAGAATAGGATGTGGGCTTAAGACCTCTATAAACCTGCTACTCTAGCTGGCCCAGCAAACTAGTCAGATATAAGCTTTGCTGCAAGTCCTTGAAACAGACAAAAAAATGGGATAAGGTTTCCTTGTTATCTTGTTTTATGTCCTTGGGAGCTTGACCTTATAACCAGGTGGTAATACTTTCTCTTGTTCTCTGCCATCAAGAAGATAGGAATTTTGGAGTTCATGTTATAGTTTGCTCTAGAAATTATCTCAAGCACTTAAAAGCCTTTGCAAGCTCAAGACTGACTGCTCTAGGCTCCTTCTGGGAAGAGCAATGGAAACTGCCCAATGCTGTAGCTTAGTAGCTAAAGCTTTGCCTTTTCACAATGGCAGCCTGGGTTCAATTCCTGGTTGAGAGAATGAATCCTTTCTGGTTTGATATCTATGTGACCTTTGCCACTTATTGATTCTCATGAACAACTTCTGACTTCCCTTCTTGAACCTTCCTTTCTCTGAGTTACCTTTGGAGATTCTAGATTTTGTAAAAACTACTAACCACCTCTTTGAAAATAGCTTGTACACCCGTGGTTAAGTCGTAACCTTAGTTAAGGCTTATGGGAGGTTACCTTTGGTAAAATTCAAAAGCCAGAAATATTGGCTGTTTGTCCTGGCTAGAGTCTGCTAATAAGAAATTTGGTTAAGTCAGTTTAATTAAAAGCATATATCCAAGCTGTACACATATTTAAAAGGCCTTTGTGTTTTTCTTCTCTTCTTGGATCTTATTTTCCCAAAGAAAAAAATTTTTTTTCTTCTCAGTCAACTGAACTGTTTTTCTCCATTTCATCTTCTTGCCATTCTTGATGCACACATGAGAGGACCTAAGATACTTTCTAACAGCCTGGGACTCCTTTGGAAAAACAGAGGCACCACATTCCCATGCCTTCTTATAAGCACGTTTTGGGGAAAACCTCTGTTTTCGTTGTGAAACCCCAGGAATTGAGAGTGGAAAGATCCCTCTCAAAATCCAAGGCTTTGTTCTGTGTTGCATTGGGTTATCTGATGATTTTTATGTTTGGGGGTATCAGAAATTACTTCACACTATAAGAGAGCTTTGATGTGTAATAACTAGGCAGGAAATATACTTTTAGGGATGGCTAATGGCAATTATGGGGAAATACTTAGTTATTTGCACGTTTGACTGAAAGAAGCATGCTCCTGGCTACCAGGAAGATATGGAAACATCTCCATTCCTGGACTGAGAAATAAGACTCTCAGAGGGGATGGGCTGATTACAGAATGGGCTGATTGGCTTTGGGTTGCCTCGAAATAAAAGGCACTGTAAAATCATCGCACTGTCTTATTTTGTAGTGTTTCTTTCTTTTGGAGATCCAGGATCCACTATAGAAATGGGACCCTTGGTTTTGGGGATCTGTTTTACCTTCCAGCTGCGTTTGCTTATTACGCCCTAGAAACTGCATGTTTTCCTGGCCCTGTTCCTCCACGGGCTTCACCCTGAAGCCAGCAATCTAATTAAGAAACAAAAACTGACAAATGAAAAAATCTTACAACTACTGAATCTTCTGTCTGTCTGTGTATTATGTGTGCTGTGTGTGTGATGTTTATATAAAAGAGCTCTAATTTGGCTTGAAAAGTAGCATTTAAATCAAATATTTTCTCAGAAAAGTAAAAACTGTACTTAGTTTATGTGACTTTAGTAATCTTTGGGAAATAAAGACAATTTTAAAGATTATTGGCTAAAAATGTCTTCATAATTCAGACATTTGGTCTAAATTAGGCAGACCGCATATTAGGTTTGCTAAATTCTTTAGGGTCATAAACTGCTTCTCCGCCATTTGAAAATTATTCAACTGCCGGGCGCGGTGGCTCAAGCCTGTAATCCCAGCACTTTGGGAGGCCGAGGCGGGCGGATCACAAGGTCAGGAGATCGAGACCACAGTGAAACCCCGTCTCTACTAAAAATACAAAAAATTAGCTGGGCGCGGTGGCGGGCGCCTGTAGTCCCAGCTACTCGGGAGGCTGAGGCAGGAGAATGGCGGGAACCCGGGAGGCGGAGTTTGCAGTGAGCCGAGATCGCGCCACTGCACTCCAGCCTGGGCGACAGCGTGAGACTCCGTCTCAAAAAAAAAAAAAAAAAAAAGAAAATTATTCAACTTACCTGCTTTGGAGCCATTAGATTCTAGATAAGGCCTGGGGATATGTGGAGTTAGCCTCGTCCCCTAACATATGCCGGAAAGAGTCAGACCTTATCTGCACATCTGTCTAGTGTTCTAGGCTCCACACCTGGTACATAATTAAAATCACTTACCAGGGTTTTCATCAAACATAAAAGTTGCTAAGAGTTCACAGTGTAGCATGTACTTGAGACTACTGGAAAAACAATTTTACATGCAATGTGTGTAAGGAAAGTAGAGTGTGCTTTTGGTAAAAGATTATAAGAAGGCATGGGAATGTGGATTTTTTTTTTTTTGCCTAGTTTAGAGAGTTAAAGGATTGTTTTAAGTTAGATAGGTTAAAGCTGAATGTTTAAGCAAGTTGTGAAAGGTTTGTAAAAGATTAACCTTATAAAAAATTCTGTGTGTGAACATATGGCTAAAGTTAAAGGGGTATTATTCGATTTTTACATAAATTGAACATTGGACTAAAAGCACAACAGGGCTGCACGTGGTGGTTCACACCTGTAATCCCAGCACTTTGGGAAGCAGAAGCGGGCGGATCACCTGAGGTCAGGAGTTTGAGACCAGCCTGACCAATATGATGAAACCCCATCTCCACTAAAAATACGAAAATTAGCTGGGTGTGGTGGCATGTGCCTGTAATCTCAGCTACTTGGGAGGCTGAGACAGGAGAATCGCTTGAACCCAGGAGGCAGAGGTTGCAGCGAGCTGAGATCGCTCCACTGCACTACAGCCTGGGCAACAAGAGTTAAACTCCGTCTCAAAAGAAAAAAAAAAAAAAGCACAACAGGGGTTTTTTAGAGCATTGATCTGCTCTTTAATAGAAAATTAAGAGTTATTAAAAAGATTTATGAGAATCTTACCTTATGGTCAAACTGATTAAGATTGGATATTATTTGTCTATAAGGTTTTATTGAGAATTGGGCGTGGGCCCGGCATGGTGGCTCATGCCTATAATCCCAGCACTTTGGTAGGCTGAGGTGGGTGGATTTCCTGAGGTCAGGAGTTCAAGACCAGCCTGGCCAACATGGTGAAACCACCGTCTCTACTAAAATACAAAAATTAGCCGAGTGTGGTGGCACACACCTATAATTCCAGCTGCTCAGGAGGCCGAGGTATGAGAATTGCTTGAACCCAGGAGACAGAGTTTTCAGTGAGCTGAGATTATGCCACTGCACTCCAGACTGAGTGACAGAGCGAGACTCTGTCTCAATTTAAAAAAAAAGGGGGGTGGCAGGCGCCGTGGTTCACACCTGTAATCTCAGTACTTTGGGAGGTGGAGATGGTGGATCATGAGGTCAGGAGTTCAAGACCATCCTGGCCAACATGATGAAACCCCTTCTCTACTAAACATACAAGAAATTAGCTGGGTGTGGTGGTGCCTGCTGTAATCCCAGCTACTTGGGAGGCTGAGGCAGGAGAATTGGTTGAACCTGGGAGTCGGAGGTTGCAGTGAGCTGAGATCATGCCATTGCACTCCAGCCTGGGTGACAGGGTGAGACTCTGTCTAAAAAAAAAAAAAAAAAAAACAGAAAGAAAAAAAAAGAATTGGGTTTGATGTTAATGGTATGCTAATGCAAAGGTGAAATTTGGCTATCTCTTGAACAAGATTTTCATGTAACAGTAAAAGATAATGAAATATTTTTATTTGCTTTTTGAACAAACTACAGGAAAAATAAGGGAAAGAAAAGAGATAGATTGTCTAGAAAGCTAAGTCTTTCCTCTCTAAATGAGTAAAGCTTTTTGCCTTTTTGAGTTACCATTTTGGCTAAATAAATGACTTAATGGAGACCTAGGACTTGATTTTATAGCATCAGGTGTTTCAAACCTTCGGTATTTGACAAAGTTTCCAAAATCAAATGATTTTCTGACCTAATTAATCCTTTAGATACTAGTCCCCTAAAGTCCAAAAATGTCATATTTGGCTTATTTGGTATATTAAAATCATTCAGGGGCCAGGCGCGGTGGCTCAAGCCTGTAATCCCAGCACTTTGGGAGGCCGAGACGGGCGGATCACGAGGTCAGGAGATCGAGGCCATCCTGGCTGACACGGTGAAACCCCGTCTCTACTTTAAAAATACAAAAAACTAGCCGGGCGAGGTGGCGGCGCCTGTAGTCCCAGCTACTCGGGAGGCTGAAGCAGGAGAATGGCGTGAACCCGGGAGGCGGAGCTTGCAGTGAGCTGAGATCCGGCCATTGCACTCCAGCCTGGGCGGCAGAGCGAGACTCCGTCTCAAAAAAAAAAAAAAAAAAAAAAAAAAAAAAAAAATCATTCAGGAAGCACTGTCAAATATGAAATGGTGTTTTGCTTTCTTTAGACTGTATTTGTATAAATGTTATTGGTATGCATTCCAAAATTATGATAAACTATAATTCTGATATGACTTAGTATATGCTATCAGCAACAATTACAATTGTTATGTTAAATTATTGTGTGCCACAAAGGTAAGCAAATTTCCTTGTCAGTTGTGTCTTTGACTTTCCCCTAAGACTTTTTGTTGTCCACAGATAATTGTTGTCTTGTTTTGATTCTCTTTAAAAGGTGGTTTATTTATTATTATTATTATTATTTATTTATTTTTTTTTTGAGACAGGGTCTCACTCTGTTACCCAGGCTGGAGTGCAGTGGTGTGATCTCAGCTCACTGCAACCTCTGCCTCCTGGGTTCAAGCGATTCTCCTGCCTCAGCCTCCTGAGTAGCGGGGACTACAGGCAAATGCCACCATACCCAGCTAATTTTTGGATTTTTAGTAGAGATGGGGTTTCATCATGTTGGCCAGGATGGTCTTGAACTCCTGACCTCAAGTGATCTGCCTGCCTTGGTCTCCCAAAGTGCTGGCATTACAGGTGTAAGCCACCATGCCCAGCCTAAAAGGCGATATATAATCAGCTATAGGATTATGACAGATGCTCTTGAATGCAGGTCTCTGATAACTGTGGAAAATGGACCATCAAAATAGAGAGGAAGAAACTTCCAAGACTCTCTTGAAAAACTAATGTGTACATAAATATTGTGCAAAGCAGGGGTTAGTTGCATAGACTGAACTAATACAAGAACAAAATAATCTTTTTATGACTTTTTGCTTAAAACATTTCCGATCCTTTCTGTTTTGCTTTTCAGAGTCAAGAAAACTTTTCTTTTGAGCTATTTATAGCTTTTAACAAAAGTATAGTCTTGTGAGGAAAATTTGGAGCATGCCTCTTTCTCTCTAGTTGATTGCTCCAGAATTTGAAAACTATTTGTGAGCATTCTTAACTTATGGCAATATAGTTACTTGCATAAGTGCAATAGGAATCTGCTTTCTTTTATAAAGGACACAATTGGAGACACTGGTTATTTTACCAAGGCTTTGACTGGAATGGCATGCTTTCTGATACAACCAGACTCCTTTCAGGAATCAAACTTGACTTACAGAGCCAATAAAAGCCCCTTGGGAACACTGGCCTCATACCTTGTATACACAGTCCCTGTACAGGGTTCCTGACTTGTGACAAGTAAGGAATGTCACTTTTTGACTGGCCAAGTAGCTCTAAGTTATCTTGGGACCTCAAGAGGTATGAAATTTATCCAACTCATGGAGCTATTTGGTGTTATAAACCCATAGCTGGGCTCAAGTCTTTAAAAACTGAGATTCCTTATGGAACAAAGTTCCATCAAAGCCAATTAAAAAAAAAGAGCCTATGTGGTGAATAATTATTCTTGCTGTGCTTTATGCAAATAATCAGGCCAAGTATAATCAAGGAAATTTGTCCCATTATGATTTGTTTTTAATAAAAATGGGAGACTGGAGAGAGAAAAAATATGTTTCCACAACTATGGTACACCTGTTATTTATTTATTTATTTATTTATTTATTTATTTATTTATTTATTTATTTTTGAGATAGAGTCTCGCTCTGTCGCCAGGCTAGAGTGCAGTGGCGCAATCTCAGCTTACTGCAACCTCCGCCTCCTGAATTCAAGCAATTTTCCTGCCTCAGTCTCCCGAGTAGCTGGGACTACAGGTGTGTGCCACCACACCCAGCTAATTTTTGTATTGTTAGTAGAGATGGGGTATCACCATGTTGGCCATGATGGTCTCGATCTCTTGACCTTGTGATCCACCTGCCTCAGCCTCCGAAAGTGCTGGGATTACAGACGTGAGCCACTGCACCTGGCCAGTACACCTGTTATTAAATTCTCATCTCATCAGTTGTTTTTGAGTGTTTTCTGCAATTTAGACTGACCCTGCTTATTCCTGTGAACCAACCAGTGATCTCTGACTGCAGCTCAGAAGAAACAAGAGGGGTCTGGGTGCAGTGGCTCACGCCTGTAATCCCAGCACTTTGGGAGGCTGAGGCAGGTGGACCATGAGGTCAGGAGTTTGAGACCAGCCCGGCCAACATAGTGAAACCCCATCTCTATGAAAAATACAAAAATTAGCCAGGTGTGGTGGCCCGCACCTGTAGTCCCAGCTACTCAGGAGGCTGAGGCAGGAGAATCACTTGAACCTGAGAGGCAGAGGTTGCAGTGAGCCAAGATTGTGCCATTGTACTCCAGCCTGGGTGATAGATTGAGAGTCCATCTCAAAAAAAAAAAAAAAAAAAAAAAAGAGATAAGAGGGATGGGTAATGTCAATCTCTGAATCTAATTCTGGCATGAATATAATTCTGATTAGAATTAGCTAGCAACTCCATATCAGCTTGGTTCCACCAGTTGCCCAGTTCATGGAAAGCCTTCTTATTTAGTTTACTTGGGATAGTTTTACTTATTTTGCTTTACTATTGTGGAATATATTACTGTTGTACTCTTTGTGTAGGAATGCAGGATAAGCTTAGTCAACATTTTCTTAAATTGAATACTTATTAATCTACCTGATTTCACCTTTTGTCAGAACTCAGAGTTATGAATGGCCCTCAGCATACCAGTGCTTTCTGACTGAGCTCCTCTCTACCCTGGATACAGAAGATCCTAATAGTAAGGCAAGAATATCGTCACCTTTATTCAACCTGAAGAAGTTGCAAAAGATGGATCTTTGTCCCTCTACAACCCTTAGAATTAAGGGTCCCCTTGTAAAGGGAAGGGGAGAAATATATCAGGTATTAGAACCAGAGTGACTGAGGCCAGGCACAGTGGCTCACGCTGGTAATCATAGCACTTTGGGAGGCCGAGGCAGGTGGATCGCTTGAGGTCAGGAGTTTGAAACCAGCCAGGCCAACATGGTGAAACCCCATCTCTACTAAAAATACAAAAATTAGCTGGGCGTTGTGGTAGGTGCTTGTAATCCCAGCTACTAGGAGGCTGAGGCAGGAGAATCACTTGAGCCCCCAGGAGGCGGGGGTTGTAGTGAGCCAAGATTGCGCCACTGCACTCCAGCCTGGGCGACAAGAGCGAGACTCTGTCTCAAAAAAATCAAAACCAAAACCAAAAAAAAAAAAAAAAAAAAAAAAAACCCAGAGTGGCTCCATCTTGATTAGGGACTGGGTAAAATAAGGCTGAGAACTACTGGGCTGCATTCCCAGGAGGTAAGACATTCTTAGTCACAGGATGGGATATGATGTTGACAGGACTGGTATCACAAGATACAGGTCACAAAGACCCTGCTGATAAAACATGATGCAGTAAAGAAGAAAGCCAAAACCAATTGAAACCAAGAGGGTGACAAAAGTGATCTCTGGTTGTCCTCAATGCTCATTATATGCTAATTATAATACATTAGCATGCTAAAAGACATTCCCACCAGGGCCATGACAGTTTGCAAATAAATGCCATAGCAATGTCAGGAAGTTACTCTATAAGGTCTCAAAGCGGGAAGAACCATTAGTTCTGGGAAGTGCCTGCCACTCCCAGAAAACTCATGAATAATTCCCCCCTTGTTTAACATGTAATCAACAAATAACTATGAGTATACTCAGTTGAGCGGCCCCTGTCACTGCTCTGCCTATGGCTATGCCATTCTTTTATTTCTTCACTTGCTTTCTTTTTCTTTTTTCTTTTTTTTGAGACGGAGTCTTGCTCTGTCACCCAGGCTGGAGTGCAGTGGCGGGATCTCTGCTCATTGCAACCTCTGCCTCCCGAGTTCAAGCGATTCTCCTGCCTCAGCCTCCTGAGTAGCTGGGATTACAGGTGTATGCCATCACGCCCAGCTGATTTTTGTATTTTTAGTAGAGACGGGGTTTCACCATGTTAGCCTGAATGGTCTCGATCTCCTGACCTCATGATCTGCCCTCTTCGGCCTCCCAAAGTGCTGGGATTTCAGGCTTGAGCCACTGCACTGGCTTTTTTTTTTTTTGAGATGAAGTCTCACTTTGTTACTCTGGCTGGAGTGCAGTGGTCTGATCTTAGTGCACTGCAATCTCTGCCTCCCAGGTTCAAGTGATTCTCCTGCCTCAACCTCCCAAGTAGCTGGGACTATAGGCATGCACCACCAAGCCAAAAATTTTTTGTATTTTTAGTAGAGACGTGGTTTCATCATGTTGGCCAGGCTAGTCTCCAACTCCTGACCTCAAGGGATCTGCCTGCCTTGGCCTCCCAAAGTGCTGGGATTACAGGCATGTAATCCCATGCTTGGTCTATTCCTTTACTTTCTTTTTTTTTTTTTTTTTTTTTTTGAGACGGAGTCTCACTCTGTAGCCCAGGCTGGAGTGCAGTGGCCGGATCTCAGCTCACTGCAAGCTCCGCTTCCCGGGTTCACGCCATTCTCCGGCCTCAGCCTCCCAAGTAGCTGGGACTACAGGCGCCCGCCACCTCGCCCGGCTAGTTTTTTGTATTTCTTAGTAGAGACGGGGTTTCACCGTGTTCGCCAGGATGGTCTCGATCTCCTGACCTCGTGATCCACCCGTCTCGGCCTCCCAAAGTGCTGGGATTACAGGCTTGAGCCACCGCGCCCGGCCTCCTTTACTTTCTTAATAAACTTGCTTTCACTTTATTCTATGGACTTTCCCAGAATTCTTTCTTCCACAAGGTCCATTAACCCTTTTTTGGGTCTTGATCAGGATCCCTTTCCAGTAACAAATAGGCAAAGGAAGGGAAAGGAAAGAAGAGTAAGTATCTTGTGGGTAAGGGGCTATGCTGGCTGTGGTGTAGCAGGATGAGCCGCAGACAAAACTCCTCAGACACCGGATTAAAGAAGGAAGAGGTTTTTTATTTGGCTGGGAGCATCCGCAGACTCATGTCTTAAGAGCCAAGCTCCCCGAGAAAGATATACTTGGCCTTTTTAAAGGCTTACAACTTTAAGGGGTCCACGTGAAAGGGTCGTGATAAATCGAGCAAGCGTGGGAAACGTGACTGGGGGCTACATGCATCAGCTAACAGAACAAAAAGTTTTACAATGCTTTTTTCATACAGTGTCTGGAATTTACAGATAACACAAGTAGCTTAGGCCAGGGGTTGATGTTATTATTATTACTTTGTTTAACTCCTGGGGCCGGGTGGTGGTGCCAAGGTTGTCTGGCTATTTATCTTACTTTTGTTTCTTTCTTGCTTTCCTCCTGTCTTGTGAACTAGGCAAGGTGCAGGGAGGAGGGCAGCAGGAGTAGTAGTGGTCTCCTTCCTTAATGGTACATGCATCAGCAAACTTCCTTTCATGCCACCCCTGCCAGGTTTGCTATTTTATAGAAAAGGAAATTGAAACTCAGAGGGTTAAACAATTTGCCAATGCCACAAGGTAGAAGAAGAGCCTTAAACCCATGTTTGCCTGGCCCCAAGCCCAGAGGCTAACCGGATAGCCCGGAATGTCCTTAGGTACACTGCCCCACATATGATCTCAGGACGGCATCAATATTTAACCCTCACCAAGGGTCTGGAAGAAAAGTTCTGCTAAAATCTTTGTCCTTTTCCGAAGTGCCTCCAGGGCAGACTCTGCGTCATTGACCACATCGACCACTCCAGGGTTCACCTGCCTGACCCAAGCGGGCTTCAGCATGACAGAGGCCTTCTAGAATGGATGTTGTTAGAGGATGGATGGCAGTAGGAATCAGCCTAGGATTCTAGGCTGCTGATTCCTGTAAGCAGGAAGGGCAGGAGGGACCTGGAGGAATGCCTGGGCTGGGGTTGGGTTTGTGGAGCCTCCCACAGACCCTGGGCCATGGGGCACGCAGTCAGTAATGGTGATGGTTCACGGTCATTTATCTTCAAAGCTTCTGGCCCACCACAATGGGGAAGCAGAACCAGCACCTGCCACCTGTTCCAGAGGGAGGGAACAAAACCACAAAACCCACAGATCATCTGTGAACATGTACTTCTCTGGGTGTGTCTGTCTCTTTCCCTGTGAGTATACTTGGAACTAGGTATATCTGGGTGTGCCAGATACATTCTCAGCATATCTATCTATCTGTGTGTTTGTCTTCTTCCTTCTTTTCCTTTTTTCCACGATTCTCTTACATGTTTGTCCCCCAAGTACTTGTTCTAGTCCTCTTCTCTACTCCCTCAAGGCTCCTCTCTGGTTCATCACATCCACAGACTTTCAGTATGGTTGAGACTTCCAAATCTTCCCTGTGAACCCAAGCCCTAGTTTTGTATCCAGTTCCACCCAAACATTCTCCACTTGGCTGACACACATTCAGCTCACTCCTAACAACTCAACAACTGACGCCCTCACACTGTTATCAGAACATCTGACCTTGTCACACCCTCCTTAACATCTCTGATTTCTTCACCATATCTATAGGTGCAGTGGGGGTAGAATCGGGTTTGGGTGGTAACCCTGAGAGTTGGTTAAAAGTGCTCTGGAGGCCAGGCATAGTGGCTCACGCCTGAAATTCCAGCACTTTGGGAGGCCAAGGCGGGTGGATCATGAGGTCAGGAGATCAAGACCATCCTGGCTAGCATGGTGAAACCCCATCTCTACTAAAAATACAAAAAATTAGCCGGGTGTGGTGGTGGGCGCCTGTAGTCCCAACTACTCGGGAGGCTGAGATAGGAGAATGGCATGAACCTGGGAGGCAGCAGTGAGCCGAGATCACGCCACTGCACTCCAGCCTGGGTGACAGAGTGAGACTCTGTCTCAAAAACAAAAACAAAAACAAAAACAAAAATGCTCTGGAGGCCTGGAACAGAAAAGAAATTAGCTGAGATCCAGCATCAGGTCGGGAATAAGATAACCAGTTTAGGACTGGATTATGATTTCAAGCAGGACAAACTAAGTGAGGAAAAATATCCTGTGGCAAAACAACAGGGGTCAGAGATGAAGGAGAGCACTGGGTGAGAAGAAGCCCCATGGGGGAAGTGAGGCAAGCCCAGAATGATGATGCGTCATCATGTCTGTGCCTTGCCCATGTCTCTGGTGGGTGACAGCGGGCACAATTGGAGATGCTAAGGAACAGAGGACAATTGGTTTAGTGTCATCTACTACATCGTCTAAACTTCTTAGTAGAAGTTTCATATTTATTTATTTATTTTGAGACAGAGTTTCCCTCTTATTGCCCAGGCTGGAGTGCAGTGGCACAATCTCGGCTCACTGAAACCTCTGCTTCCTGGGTTCAAGTGATTCTCCTTGAACCAAGTAGCTGGGATTACAGGTGCCCACCACCATGCCCAGCTAATTTTTTTTTTTTTAATTTTTAGTAGAGACGGGGTTTCATCATGTTGGCCAGGCTTGTCTCGAACTCCTGACCTCAGGTGATCTGCCCACCTTGGCCTCTGAAAGTGCTGGGATTACAGGCATGAGCCACTGCGCCTGGCTGAATAGAACCTTCAAGACCTGAATTGGCTCATGCTTCTTCAGTTTCACCTTCTCACTCCCCAGCTCAAATCAGTACTACAGGTATTTCCCTGAATTCAGTGTGTCTCTTGTGCTTTTATGTACACATGCAATTCCCTCTGCCTAGAATGGCATGTCCATTGGTGTCTGCTCAATAAAGACTAACTCATTCTTCTAGATTTAACTCTAGCTTCCGCAATTGCTCCAGGTGCAATTTATAATTCTGATGTCTTTTTTAATGCCACTTGTGACACCTTCATACTTCATTAGGTCAGCTGCCACATTGCGTAATTGTTTACTTGCCTGTCTGAAATGAACTGTAAGCTCCATAAGGATAGAGAATATATTTTACTCAATATTTTACACCCCAGCACCTAATACAGTGGCTAGCACGTATTAGGTGCACTGTAAACACTTGTTGGATGAATGAGTGAGTGAACGGGCTCACAAGCACAGGGAAAATTACAAAGCTGTGTGAAAAGGGCCATGCTAATAGGTTGGAAAGGAAGAAATGCCAGTTCCTACCATAAGGAAGAAATGCCCATTTTCAGACAGCCATATCCCACTTTTCGCCTCCTGCAATATGCAATTCAAAATAAAAACACTAATAAATAGTAAACACTAGTAAATAGTAAATAAAAATTTATTTTTGAAACAACAAATCTTGACCATGTGAATGAAGTCAGAATAAACTCTTTCTCTTTGGGAAGAGGGTGGTGCCTCTGCTTTGTGGGCACCTATATCAGCCAGGGTGCTGGCACACTCAATAATTTAGGTGAAGAGAAGTTAATGACTATTTGCAGAGATGAAACTAGCCATGGGTGAGGAGGCATCTAAAGACTAGCAATAGCACTGGGCATGGTGGCTCATGTCTGTAATCCCAGTACTTTGGGAGGCTGAGGCGGGTGGATCACCTGAGGTCAGGAGTTCGAGACCAGCCTGACCAACATGGTGAAACCCCATCTCTACTAAAAATACAAAATTAGCTGGGCGTGGTGGCACACGCCTGTAATCCCAGCTACTTGGGAAGCTGAGGCAGGAGAATCGCTTGAACCCAGGAGGCAGAGGTTGCAGTGAGCATAGATCACACCACTGCACGGCAGCCTGGGTGACAGAGCGAGACCCTGTCTCAAAAAAAAAAAAAAAAAAAAAAAGACTAGCAACAGCAGGAAACTGTTGCCACCCCTGGCCTGAAGGTATAGGGAGGGAGCCTGGGGCTGTAGCCATGGAGAAGCAAGGCCACAGCCAGAATCTCAGTCTGGTCCATCAGGACTCATCCATGCTCTCCTCTCCTGCCTCTGAATTTCACTGGCTGAACCCAACCAGAAGCCAGGGCCCTGGTGATCCCTGCAGATAGAGTCCATAGAGCTCAGGCTCCCAGAACAGGGTAGAGAAGAGCCAAGAATGAATCTAGGTGGTGGGAGGGCAAATGGAGAAAAACTGGCATTGAGGGTAGATGCCTCCGCTTTGTAGGCGACCTGTGAGTATGATTAGTTTGCCTGCTGGGTAATCAAGCACTGAGTGGAACCCTGTAGATGGGAGTTCTGAGTCTCATGTTTTGTATTGTTAGGTATTTGTGTGTGCAAGCTTCTTAAAACTTGTGCCACTAATTGGTAGGTCTTGGGTGGAGCAAGGGCATCTAAGTTTTTAAAAGCTTCCCAAGTGATTTGTACCTCTTGGGTAGGTACCTCTTGTTAGGAACCACAGATATAATCCACCTTCTCTTTTTTTTTTTTTTTTTTTTTTTTTTTGAGACAGAGTCTCGCTCTGTCGCCCAGGCTGGAGTGCAGTGGCGCGATCTCGGCTCACTGCAAGCTCCGCCTCCCGGGTTCACGCCATTCTCCTGCCTCAGCCTCCCGAGTAGCTGGGACTACAGGCGCCCACAACCGCGCCCGGCTAATTTTTTGTATTTTTAGTAGAGACGGGGTTTCACCGTGGTCTCGATCTCCTGACCTTGTGATCCGCCCGCCTCGGCCTCCCAAAGCGCTGGGATTACAGGCGTGAGCCACCGCACCCGGCCCCCACCTTCTCATTTTTATAGAGAGGCAAACTAACGTCTAGAGAAATGAAAAATGCCCTGACTTGGCAATTTCTGTTTGAGAACTATCCCTCAGGTGATGTTAGAGGGTTTGGCTAGAAAACTGGAATATTTGCACCTTCTACTAGCCCATTTCCTCCATTTTATTCATGAAAAAAACTGAAGCTCCAAAGATGGAATGATGTGCTCAATTATACAACCACAGTAGTGAGTCACGGAGAAGGAAGCACTAGGGCTAAGAATGGCATTTCTAACTCTCAAGCCAGTGTTCTCGCTAGGCAGCACACTTTGTAGAAGTGTGTGTGTGTGTGTGTGTGTGTGTATGTGTGTATGACAAAGCCCTGGGGCAGCAGTTCTAGTCCTTCATTATGGTAAGGTGCTCTCCCTGAAGCCCCTAACTGGAAAGAAAGCGGAGCAGGCAGAGGTCATTGACTCTTAGAACTCTATGCTGGAGGGGACTGGAGGGGATGGGGGGAAGATCTGGGTGACCCCTGTTCCAAGCCTTGACTATCACTCTTGTTGTACTGGGCTCTGAAGCTCTGGTTGCTAATTCCGTCACCAGAAGAGGACTATCACCCCTCTGAATGGGTGTTGGGACTTTAGGGAAAACTGGGTAGGATCCAGAAGACAAAGGAAGAGACCCATTGTGGGAGGGGCCTACAGGAGACTTCAGCCTGTGGGTCTCTGCCCAAACAGCACAAGGCTCAGGACCAGCACAAGGGCCTGTGTCACCATGCAAGGATGTTTGAAACTCCTTTATGGCTGCTAATTAGGGCTGGTCACCCCTTTCCCATCAATTCCCAAAGCCTGACACACAGCTACTGCCCTTCTACAGCAGATTACAGACCACTTGTCCATCCTTTGAGATATAGCTGAAATCTCCATCTCCAGGATTGCTAGACTTAAATTTCCTAAAACCAGCAGGCCTTCCTCTTCCCCATCCTATACATGTCAGAATTGGGTGGAACCTTAGAACTCACCCGCTCATCTTCTAAGAGAGGAAATCAAGACCAGAGAGGGGAAGTGATTCACCCAATCTAACAGCATGGAAGTGGCAAAACTGGGACTAGATTTCAGTCCATCTGGCCACCTACCTCTCCATCCATGTAATTCCAATGATTCTGAACATGCACGGCTCAGAATGAGCTTGTGTTCGTTTAGTCTACGTAAAATCAACATTAAATCAACTTGGGACGTATTTTTGGCAAAGTTGGCTCACGCTTCTTTGGGTCCTTAAGTATACTCAGGTCTACCTGTCTGTCATTCTTGGGGTGCTCTTGTATGTGTGGCAGTTGTCTCTGAGTTGTAAGAGGTGTGTGCCTAAGGGCAATTATCTGTGTTTGTTTCTATATTGGGGTCATGGGTCTACGAGCTGCTGTAGAGCCCCTGTATATGTCTCTATTCTTTTTTTTTTTTTTTTGAGACGGAGTCTCACGCTGTTGCCCAGGCTGGAGTGCAGTGGCGCGATCTCGGCTCACTGCAAGCTCCGCCTCCCGGGTTCCCGCCATTCTCCTGCCTCAGCCTCCTGAGTAGCTGGGACTACAGGCGCCCGCCACCGCGCCCGGCTAATTTTTTGTATTTTTAGTAGAGACGGGGTTTCACTGTGGTCTCGATCTCCTGACCTTGTGATCCGCCCGCCTCGGCCTCCCAAAGTGCTGGGATTACAGGCTTGAGCCACCGCGCCCGGCCTTATGTTTCTATTCTTACTCGGAGAATATATGCCAATTTGTGGTTATTGGTTTTGGATCTGTGTACTTGTTGAGTGCTTAAGGGTAAATATGATTCTGTATGTGTGATGTATATGCTACGATTATGGGTCCATGGCTGCTGCATACCTATATACGTGCCGCTTTTCAAGTCGAATGTTTTGTGTTCACTGATGATTTGGATGTGTGTTTGTATACAGTGAAGGTTGTGGGTCCAGTTGCAATTGTATCGGCGTGGACTGCATGTTTAAAGGCTTAAGGGAATCTGTCTTTGCCTTTTGCTCCTGGGTTATGAGAAAATGTATGTGGCTGTGCGTCCAGGACAGCAATGTGTTTGTCTCTGAGCCAAGCTCAGTCCTCACCCAGGCACTGGGATCACTGTCACGTTCACGTTCCGTGGACGCCTTGGCACGGCCTCCCAAGGGGGCGGGGTCTGGGGGGTCCCCGCCTTCTGACCCCTGGGAGATGCTTCGTTTCTCCGAGCAGCAGCCGGAGGCCTGGCCGGCGCCTCCAGCCGGGCCCCGCCCCCCGGGCTCCCGCCCGCTCATTGGCCCTGGCCGCGGTGACGTCACGGGGCTAGCTGACAGAACCCGGGCGCCTGGCGCTCGGGAGGTATTGTCCGTCCCTCCGCGCTTTGGAGAGTCGTCGCCGGCTCACCTGGCCGTGGGCGCGTCCTGGCCGCTGCAGCCGGGAGCGGGGTGCCAGCCGCTGCCGCCGCCCCCGCCATGGTGTCCCCGGTCACTGTGGTGAGTGAGCGAGCGAGCGAGCCAGTTTCCGGCGCGGCTGGAGCCCACCGGCCTGGCCACCGGACTTCGGCAGGCCGAGCTGCTAGGGGCCGAGGCGGGGCGGGGGTCCCGCGGCGGCCGGCGTTCCCCGGCGGGAGGCGGGCGCTGTCACGGTCCCCCGCTCCTCAGACTCGCGGCGCCCCTCCTCGCTCGCCCCCAGCCCGCCCGCGGGAGGGAGGAAAACACTGGCCACGTGACTCGGAAGCGTGACTTTGTTGATCTCCACGTATTTGGCGCCGGTCGGCGGGGTCGGGGCCCGGGAGAGGGAGGGGACCGCTGGCGGCCGCCGGGTTCTGCGTAGGCGGACCACGGGGAGGCGTGGGGGCGGGGAGTGCTGGGAGGATGACAGGGACCTCCTGGGAATGCCGTCCCAAGTTTGTTTCCTAACCTTCCCCATTTTGTAAACAAGTTGGCGGACGCCCCTGAGTCTAAGGAGCGCTGATAACGCGCTGGAGGAAAAGGGGGCATTCTCTCTGACATCCCCTGCTTTTCAGACTTTATCAGCTCGAGCCTTTTGTCTCGTCTCCCCATCCTCCTTATTCTACTATTGGCTTCCCTATAACTGTAAGAGTCTCCCCAGCTACTGCTGGTATCTCCTTCTAGAAAATATGGGGCTGGGAGAGGCCATGGAGCGGAGGTTAATGCTCCCAGGGGCTGGCAGGTGGTTGTTGGGCATTGTGGGCCTGGGCATCCCCTCCAGCCTCCTCCTCTGACCATGCCCCTACCCTGACCATGCCCCTACCCTGACCAGCCTTAATTTCCATGGGAAGTGGAAGTCATCTCTTCTCACTGCTCTTACCTCTGGCAGAACAAGGAAAGGCTTGGAACCTGGACCCACCCATCTGCCTCTTCCCAATCCTCATCATCACAGTCTGATTAGTCCTTAAGTACCTGGTGGTCTGGGAGTCTGAGTGTTTCCCAAGTCCTGTGTTGGACAGCTCACTTAGCCAGAGACACAATCACTTTAGGCAGAGTGTGGGTGTACAGGGAACCCCAGCTGCTCCATATCACCCTCAAGGAATCTGTTAGCAGCCCAAGGAAGGGAGTTTCAAGGATCACAGATTCAGAATATCGCTGCAGCCCCCACCCCCAGCTTGGACTCTGCCTGCAGTGGCCTTGGGGACAACCTTTCTTTAGCTGCCCTCTGCTAATCCGGCTGAGACCAAGTCAGCTGCTCTAACTTCCCCCTCTCAGTTCCCCATCTCCCAGCCTGTCTGCTGGCTCCAGATCAGAAGCTGGGAAGAGAACCCCTCCCCCGCTTCCTGCCTCTTTCTGGTGTGGCTTGAGTTGTTCTTGTTCTCTGGGAAATGAGACTGACTGACACACACCCTCCCTTCCCCCAATCCTTGAAATATTTGGTGTTTGAGGGACAATTTTCTTGCTCCCAACTCATGGGTCCATTTGTCTAGCCAGCATCCCTAGCATAGCTCTCCTTGCCCTTGATGCCACCTTCAGGCTGGGGCAGGTGGAGTGGAGGCTGAGGAACAGATTGATTGAGGAGAGAGAGGCTGTGGTGGCTGAGGTGGTTGGCATTGCCTGCCTTCCCACATTCCTGGCACACACCTGGTGTTGCCAGGGCCCTAAGGCTGCACCCTGGCCCCATGCTGAGGATCACGAGTTGGCCAGTCAGGGCGTCTCTGTGGTTTCCTACTGACTTCACTCCATTCCAGACAGCTGGGGGCTGTTGCTGGCAGAGAGGGGGGCCAAAGGGGCCCTGAGGAGGGAGAAGGAGGGGGCAGGAAGGGAGAAGCACACTAGGCTGCCGAAGGGGACATTATTCCAAAGTTTGTTTGCTGCCCAGTGAGTGACTATTCCGGCCCAGCCCCAGGGCCAAGAGTGGAGGCAGACAGCAAGGACAGTGGAGCCCTTCCCCCTCCTAGTATACTGAGCCTCAGGGCAGTGATGGGTTTGGCCACAACCTGCTGGTTGGTACAGGCAGGTCAGGCAGGGTTTCTCTGTGTCAGTCTTCTCAGGTTGGGGTGGAAGTGAGGTGGGGGTATGGGTGGGAGTGTCTCTGGGTGGATGCCTAGGCTGAGGATGCTGGCTTTAAGCCCCCAGGTTCTGAGTGCTGCCCTTGTCCTGTGTCCTCCAGGTGAAGAGTGAAGGACCCAAACTGGTGCCGTTCTTCAAGGCCACCTGCGTGTATTTCGTGCTCTGGCTGCCCTCATCTAGCCCGTCGTGGGTCAGCACCCTCATCAAATGCCTGCCCATCTTCTGCCTCTGGCTCTTCCTTCTGGCCCATGGCCTGGGATTCCTGCTGGCCCACCCTAGTGCCACCCGCATCTTTGTGGGGCTTGTCTTCTCTGCTGTAGGTGACGCCTTCCTCATCTGGCAGGACCAAGGATACTTCGTGCATGGTCAGTGGCCATAGTAGTTGCCTGGGAGGAGTCCTTAGGCTTGGGGATAGAGGGGTCCTGGGGCTGTGGGCAAAGATTTGGAAGAGGGAGTTCTTGAACCAGAGTATGGGGAGCCTGAGGGTTTCTGAGACCAGGGACTGTGAGGGTCCCTGTTAGGGGATGACCTCGCAGGGGAACTAGTGATCAGTTCCAGAGTCCTTCAGGGGACTGGGGTGGGGGTCTTTAACTTTAGATTTTCCTACCCCTGTTATCCCAAAGCAAAGCTGCTGGGTTATCCCAAACACTCCACTCCATCCCTACCCCCACCCTGTTACTCATTCTTCATCAAGCTTGCCCTCAGCTGCCTTCGCCCCTCTTACCCCCAGGTCTGCTGATGTTTGCTGTGACCCACATGTTCTACGCCTCGGCCTTTGGCATGCGGCCACTGGCTCTTCGGACAGGTCTGGTGATGGCAGTGCTGTCTGGTCTGTGCTATGCCCTCCTCTACCCGTGCCTCTCAGGTGCCTTCACCTACCTGGTGGGGGTCTATGTGGCCCTTATCGGCTTCATGGGCTGGCGAGCTATGGCAGGGCTGCGGCTGGCCGGGGCAGACTGGCGCTGGACAGAGTTGGCAGCTGGCAGTGGTGCACTCTTCTTTATCATCTCAGACCTGACCATCGCCCTCAACAAATTCTGTTTTCCTGTGCCCTACTCTCGGGCGCTCATCATGTCCACCTACTATGCGGCTCAAATGCTCGTCGCCCTGTCAGCTGTCGAAAGCCGGGAGCCTGTGGAACACTACAGACTGAGCAAGGCCAAATGAGGTGCCAGGGTCCGGTCACCCCTCTCTCCTCCTGGGGCTGGGGCCCAGATCCTGGGAAGCTGCAGGAGCTGGATCAGGATGGCTGCAGTGCCATCCTGGGGCAGCAGGTTCTGCCTGAGGAATTTGCAAGTTTGAGTGGGGAGGCTGGAAAAGGATCTCCCTAGCGGAACTCGTGGTCCAGGACAATGCTGAGAGCTAAAAGAGCCAGCCTAATCCTTGACTGGAGCCAGAAGTAGACATCTCCCCACCTCTACCCCATCAGGACTTTCAAAAGCCCTCCTGGAAGGTGATGGTGCTCAGCTTCTTGACACACCCCCTTCCCCTACCAGGTGGAAGAGTCTGACTCCATGTGTTATGCCTAGGACCAATGGCAGTGGTTCGTCCACTCCTCCCCTTTTTCATCTGCACAGAGTTGAGGGAAATGGGAGAATCTGTGCTGAGAAGACTTAGACCCAGGAGCCCCTTTCACAGGCCCCTAGTTGGGAAGACTGGATGAGAGTGGAGCCTCCCTTTTCCCTCTTCTATCCTTGTTACTTGAACAATCTCAATCTCTAAGTGGTGGGTGGGGATATGAAGAGGTGTGGATCCAGGCTAGGCAGGAGAGAGAACTTTTTTGGTCTCGGAGCTTGGGGTCTCAAGAATTCAAGTGGCCCCATCTCTCTCTCAGGCAAGCCCAAAGCTCAGGTCCCATATACCACCCTTAGATCCTGTCCCCAGGGCTAGGGTGAACCATGCCAAAGGAGGGGGCCAGCTTCTGTGTGTGTGTGTGTGTGTGTGTGTGTGTGTGTGTGTGTGTGTGTGTGTGTAGCCTGTCTCCTAGTCTGCCTATGTCTTTCTCTGCTATATGTTTCTGTCCTGCTGTCTGTCTGTCAAAAGTCTCACAGAGAGAGGGCCTCAGGGAGCTGCTGAGGGGTGCTGAGCCTGGCTCAGGGAGCTGGGACCTCTCCCCTCCAACACACATACTCACAGGGCTTTCCTCCTTGCCCCTCCTACACTAGGAGCAAGAGGAGGGGGCTGCAATGACACTCTGGGGTTTTAAGACCCAAGGCACATTCAATGCAAGGGGAGCAAGGATGGGACAACTCCATCTTCTGCTGCCCATGTGAAAAAAAATAAAAATCAAGAGCCATTGGCTGCTCTGCTTGTGGGCCTGTGTGGCACATGCCTATCTTGGAGAGGGCATCGGGGCATGGTGCCAGGGGCTCTGGCTGTCCTCACAGCCTAGTCACAGTCCTGGGCAGTGCATCTTGGTGCCAGGCTGGCTCCCTGGCTCTGGTGACACTGTGCTGGTTGGAGTGTGTCTCACTTCCCTGGTGTAGGTGAGGATGTGGTTTAGGAGGATGGGGGATGGGTGGTATTTGTCACTGTCCAAATTTGTCCTTGTTGTACTCCCCTGTGCACAGGTGCCCAGCACCCTTGGTGACCTTTAGTTATCCAGTGTCACCTATTGCTGCCCACCTCCTCCCCTCCCGACTCGAGACCTGCTGCTTCCTTCAAAATGATCCAGATTCCCTTCAAGCATCTCCCTCATCTTGGACTCTGGGCTTAGTTGAATAGCTGGGAGCAATGGGATTAGATTGACTGATTCATTCATTAGATGTAAAGCCCTGGCAGAATAATGTGTCACTCTGCTCCAGGAGCATTTGCAACTTAACAGGCAATGCCCTAACCCAGAAGTGGAAAGGGAAGCCTTCGGTGGTGGTGGATATGCCATCAGTAGAGGTGTTGCACATTTGTGGGAATGTGATTTAGGAGACTCAAGTGTCATGGGTGGTTGGATGAATCAGTGATTTCCAAATTAGTTTTTACAGAGATTCCTGGTAAGGGGTTAGTGAAGGAATAATGAGAGAAGGCAGGCTCAAAGACCCCCTATCCTTATTTCAAGTCCAGTAGCTTCTTAGGTTGCGTTTTTTTGTTTTGTTTTGTTGTGGAAGGAGTCCACTGAAAAACGTAAGTTTGAAACTTAGTGAGCTGGATGATCAATCCTTTCTAGCTCTGAACCCTGGACACTAAAGAGGGAAGATCTTGATCCTTTCAAACTTCAGAACTCTGAACACAGACCTACCTAGTGTGAAGAAATGGGAGAGAGCAGGATGGGGAGAAGGATGAAGTCAGCAGGACTTGCCTCCAAGCTCTGAGGGGAGGGATAAGGTGCCATGTGGATGTGGAGGAGGGGAAGGGAAGTCTAGGCCCAGTCACAGGAAGGCTGGTCACTGCCTTGTGGGTGGGTTTGGACTAGGCTTTCAGGGGTCCAGGTCTGGGATTCCCCATCATGCAATCACATCCATCCCCTTGGTCCCTGCTGTATACCACCCTCAGGAACAGGAAAGGATGAATTTAGTTTATTGCCCCATCCCTTCACTGAATGTTTACATTGACAAACACCAGAGAGCAAACTGGGCTTCCTACACCAGGCCATGCAGAGGACCGGCCAAGAAGCTCCACATCGTAACAGCCTCCTGATGCCTGGACTGGGCTGGAGCTCACATAAGGTGCTTTGATTTCTTCTGCAGACTCTCGGTGATGGATGCTACAATTGACTTATCATCTTTGTCTGAAAGAGCAAAGCAAGTATTCATTATATTAATGATGCTGGGGACCAGGGAAATTCCAAACTGCTGGACTTCCTATGCAGGAAACCAGGAGCTGGACCCTGGGACCCTTAATCTTGGGTTGGCAGAGCGGAAGGGGCGAGAGCTGCCATTTATCTAGCAGTTAATATTTGCCAGACATTGTGTCAGGCAATTCTGTACTATCTCATTTAAACCTCACAGTCCTATAAAGAAGATGAGAAAACAGGCTCAATGAGGTAGCTTGCTAAGGTCACATGGCTGGTCAGTGGCAGAGCCAGGGCCCTGGGCCCACATGCTGTGCTTACAACCGGAGTTGAGTTATCAGGGATCTCTTTAGCTGTGGAATGAAAGCTGGATAGCGCCCACAGTGCCTTCCCTGGCCTAGTTCTTTTACACAGCTCAGCAGCCTCTCTGGAGATATTGTCTCAGTGCCAGACACTTAGCTAAGCACTCAAGAGACAGAGCAACATGACAAGGTCCTTTCCCCAAAGAAAGGTATCTATAACTGGACAAAAAAAGGTTTGTAACCATGGAGACCACAGCAATGGAGTGTCATGGAAGGTTCAGGAGTAGCAGAAGATGAGATGAGAGGTGGGGGAGGGGGAAACCTTGTTGGTTTGGGATTTTACCATGAAAGGAAAGCCGGGGGAAATTTAAGCAACAGCAAGGCAGGCCAGCTTTGCATTTAGAGTTCATGCTGCTAGCTGTGTGGCTATGAAGACAGTAGACTGGGAAGGAATAAAATGCTTCCCCCACGTGTGCACACATGAGTAGAAACATGGCATGCATGTACAAAAGGGAGGGTTCCCTTCGCTCCTCCCCTTGTTTGTGCCCCCCACCTGCCCTTATCCTAGACCAGTTTTAATTTTGATTGCACATCAGAATCACCCGCAAAATTTTGTAAACATAAAGGTTATTTCCAGAACCCTGCCAGAGAGATCGTGATTGGTGAGTCTGGTTGAATCCTGATCACAAGTATCTTTTTTGAAGGCAGGTCTAGGCTCACCAAGAGTTGCAAACCACATCTTATCTAGGGATTGAGAACTCTCATGTCTGCAGGGACCAGGCATATAACAAATGACATCGAAAGGATGGGAGAGTGGTAAGAACTGTGGCCAACTAAGAATGTTTGCACCACTTGTTGGTAGTCAGGTCAAAAAACGGTGCCAGCCAAAAAAAGAGCTGACCAATGGCCCACAAGACCAGCCTTTTGCGCCTCTCCCCCTCCCCGAGGCCGGACCCCGTGGCGCCCTCACCATAGACGGTGAGCATGCAACTGCTGCAGTCCTTGCCCAGCTCGTTCTCCACCAGCACGCTGTAATCGCCGCCGTCCTTGAGCGTGCAGGTGGGGATGACGAGGGTGCACACGCCGCTGGTGGAGTTGTACCAGAACTTCGAGTTGGCTGTTATGTTGACGTCGCCCTTGTAGAGGGTCACTGTGGGTCGCGGGTTCCCAAGGAAGGCGCAGGTCATGGTGCAGTCCTGGCCGCGGAGCACCGTGTGTGGCTTGAGGGGCGTCAGGAAGCGCGGGGCCTGGCGCCAGTCCTTCTTCTCGTAGGGCTTGAGCTTGGCGCTCAGGTCTTCGACTGCGCGGGCGGGGCGGGGCGGGCCGTGAGCGCGCCCCAAAGCCCCCACCCACCACCCACATCTTAGAGCTCAGCTTACACGAAACCCCGAGGACCTAGGCCAGATTCCCAGCGCCACTAACTCTGGGGGCCCAATGTTACACTGGTTCCTAAGGGCTCCCCACCAGCCCCCAGATCTCCCCCGGACCCCCCAGCCCCGTCCCCAGCCACTCCAGGGTTCTGCCACCCAAGCCATGCTTTCCCATACACCCGGGGCCAAGATGTCATTCCAGCGCCAGCTTCCTGGACCCTGTTATTCCCAGCCTTTAACTCCGCCTCCAAGCTTCCCCTACGTCATATCAGCGTCCACAGTCTCCCGTCTTATCCCTTTAGCTCCTCAGTTGGAGTTTCCTGATGCGGCCCCCACCCTTAACGCCTAGTCTCCAGGGATCCCAGCCATCCTCCTGGCTCCCTAGAGCCCTCCCCTGTTCTCTGCCCGGTTAGACCCTCCCCTCAGAGCAGAACGCAGTCTAAGTCTGCGCTCTAAGTCCTTCCGCAGCCCCTCCACCGTCGTCTCCGCCCCCAAAGGTACCTCCCCACCTCCACTTTAGTCTCACCCCTAAGTATCCCGAAGAAAGCCAACATTTCCTTCTCTCCGCAGCGTCCCAGATATTAACCGTTCTATCTCAATGGTTTTCGGATTTTATCCTGCCTCTTGGGTACCCTTTGCGATCCTTATGTCATCCCCACCATCAGGGCACCCAGACTTACTCTGGTCTTTATTGATGAGCCAGGTGTCCTTGGAGTCAAGTGGCTCACTGTCACCGATTTCATTTCGAGCCACCACTCTGAAGTAATACTTCCTGCCTGGGAGCAGCCCGGTCACTGTGTACTTGTTGCTGAAGACACGCTCGGCTGCCGTGTACCAGGTGGCGGTGCTTGCATCCCGCTTCATGATGACATAGTGAGCCTCACTGGCCTCCTGCACATCTGGGCTGTGGTTCCAGGTCAGAGTCACTGTGTTGGGGACTTCCTCAAACAACTGTAGGTTTGTGGGGGGCCGAGGGAAATCTGGAAGAGTTGGAAGATCTGTCAGCGACCTTGGGGGACCTGAAGTATTGTGTCCCCAACCCAGCCATCTGCCAAGTCCGATGGTAGATAAGATGGGGCAAGTCTCGGGCAGCTGGTGTCTTGGAGTCGGAAAACTATTTCTGAAGTCTGCTTTGCCATTTACTAGCCTTGTGACCTGGGGTAAGTTACTTATCTGAAACTTCTTTCCTCAGTTGCAAAATAGAGCTAACAATGACTATTTCATAGAAATAGTGGGTAAAGAGCCTGGCATGTAGTTACTGTTCAGTAAAAGTGAATCCATTCCTTCCTTGGGGGTTTAGAGCTTTATTTTAAAGCTCCCAGCTCTCTTTAAGCGGTCACCCCAATTTTTAATGGATTCATCTCCATTTGTCCCTCCTGCCCCTCACTCATTTCTACTCTCTCTGCTGACCATACTCTGTATGATAAAGTTTTGCTCTGGGTTGTCAAAGAAATCTTCATGACCCTAAGGCACAACTTTCCTGTGGTAGGAACTCAAGCGGCACTGGGGAGCTGTACTTTGGAGAGTGTGCAGGGATGGGTCCTGGAGGCCTCTGCCTTCTCTCCATACCTGCTACGCGCACATGGATGTCATAGTGTGCTTCTCCAAACTCATTCTGAAGCAAGATTCCGTACACCCCTGAGTCAGAGCGCTTGGTGCTATTGATGAGGAACTGGGAGTGGTTTTTGCTCTTGGTAATTGTTTCTCGGCCCTTGGTGGGAACACCATCTTTCTGCCAGATCACATCAGGTGGTGGTGAGCCCTGAGTAGTGACAGGAGATGGCACAATTGGTCACGCAGATATTTGGGGGCAGGCCTTCCTCCATTGTCGAGGAGTTTCCCGCCAGGCTGTCGCACTAGAGGTCTGGTGAGGGGCAGAGTCAGAGTCAGAGACTGTGATGGCTACAATAGCCATTTTGGTTATTGGAGAGTGTATGGAGGTCAGGGTCAGGGATAACTCACGGAGAAGGCTGCATGGATGCAGAGGGCTGTCCCAGCGCGAACCACCATGTGACTCTTCAGCCGGGCACTGAGGTCAAACTTGGGTGCAGCTGAGATGGAGGAGACAGAGGTGGAGGCATGGATCTCTCTTTCAAGAAGACTCTGCTTTAAGCCTCCTCATCAAAGCCTTCCCAACCTCTCCTCTTTTATGCCCCCACTACAGGCCATACGGACATCTAGCTGCCCTGTAACACTGTGAAACATTTATTTGTTTTCTTATCTGTCTCCTTCTACTAGTATGCAAGACCCTGGAAGGCAAGTCCTGTGTCTTGTTTCTATATTCTTAACACCTCCTTTTGAAACTGCCATTGCAACAATTATAACAGTGAGAAAATTATGACAGTGAAAGAGATCTGATCTAACCAACCCCCATCTTACCTTTAACCTCCAAACTGCCCTTAATAATTCCTGGTTTCAGACCAAGCTAACGTTGGGAGAGACATTTTTTAAGTTTATAGTTTAGATGATAACAGTCCTTCCCCCAAACTAAATCACCTTTGCGAAGCTAATGAAAGGCCACCAGGTTAGGAGGATGTGAGGAGCCTGA